>NC_088240.1:101730102-102077602 GCF_036934945.1 Oncorhynchus masou masou | reverse complement strand
ACTGGTAGTTGGTTTACAGTAGACTGGTAAAGTGTTTACAGTAGATTGGTAGTGGGTTTACAGTAGACTGGTAGTGGGTTTACATTAGACTGGTAGTGGGTTTACAGTAGACTGGTCATGTGATTACAGTAGACTGGTAGTGGGTTACAGTAGATTGGTAGTGGGTTTACAGTAGACTGGTAGTGGGTTTACAGTAGACTGGTAGTTTGGTTTACAGTGGACTGGTGATGTGTTTACAGTAGACTGGTAGTGGGTTTACAGTAGACTGGTAGTGGGTTTACAGTAGACTGGTAGTGGGTTTACAGTAGACTGGTAGTGGGTTTACAGTAGACTGGTAGTGGGTTTACAGTAGACTGGTAGTGGGTTTACAGTAGACTGGTAGTGGGTTTACAGTAGATTGGTAGTGGGTTTACAGTAGACTGGTAGTGGGTTTACAGTAGACTGGTAGTGGTTTACAGTAGACTTGGTTTTAGTGGGTGGGTTTACAGTACAGTAGACTGGTAGTGGGTTTACAGTAGACTGGTAGTGGGTTTACAGTAGACTGGTGGGTTTACAGTAGACTGGTAGTGGTTTACAGGAGACTGGTAGTGGGTACTGGTAGATGTGTTTACAGTAGACTGGTAGTGGGTTTACAGTAGACTGGTAATGTGTAGTGGGTTTACAGTAGACTGGTAGTGGGTTTACAGTAGATTGGTGTGTTTACAGTAGACTGTTTACAGTAGTGGGTTTACAGTAGACTGGTAGTGGGTTTACAGTAGACTGGTAGTGGGTTTACAGTAGACTGTTTACAGTAGACTGGTGGGTTTACAGTAGACTGGTAGTGGGTTTACAGTAGACTGGTAGTGGGTTTACAGTAGACTGGTAGTGGGTTTACAGTAGACTGGTAGTGGGTTACAGTAGATTGGTAGTGGGTTTACAGTAGACTGGTAGTGGGTTTACAGTAGACTGGTAGTGGGTAGACTGGGTTTACAGTAGACTGTTTACAGTAGACTGTAGTGGGTTTAAAGTAGACTGGTAGACTGGGTTTACAGTAGACTGGTAGTGGGTTTAGTAGACTGGGTGGGTTTACAGTAGACTGGTAGTGGGTTTACAGTAGACTGGTGATGTGTTTACAGTAGACTGGTAGTGGGTTTACAGTAGACTGGTACTGGGTTTACAGTAGACTGGTAGTGGGTTTACAGTAGACTGGTAGTGGGTTTACAGTAGACTGGTAGTTGGTTTACAGTAGACTGTTTACAGTAGTGGGTTTACAGTAGACTGGTAGTGGGTTTACAGTAGATTGTTTACAGTAGACTGGTGGGTTTACAGTAGACTGGTAGTGGGTTTACAGTAGACTGGTGTGGGTTTACAGTAGACTGGTAGTGGGGTAGTGTGTTTACAGTAGACTGGTAGTGGGTTTACAGTAGATTGGTAGTGGGTTTTAGGTAGTGGGTTTACAGTAGACTGGTAGTGGGTTTACAGTAGACTGGTAGTGGATTACAGTAGATTGGTAGTGGGTTTACAGTAGACTGGTAGTGGGTTTAAGTAGACTGCAAACAGTAGACTGGTGATGGGTTTACAGTAGACTGGTAGTGGGGTAATGTGTTTACAGTAGACTGGTAGTGGGTTTACAGTAGATTGGTAGTGGGTTTACAGTAGACTGGTAGTGGGTTTACAGTAGACTGGTAGTGGGTTTACAGTAGACTGGTAGTGGGTTACAGTAGATTGGTAGTGGGTTTACAGTAGACTGGTAGTGGGTTTACAGTAGACTGGTAGTGGTTTACAGTAGACTGGTAGTGGTTTACAGTAGACTGGTAGTGGGTTTACAGTAGACTGGTAGTGGTTTACAGTAGACTGGTAATGTGCAAACAGTAGACCGGTAATGTGTTTACAGTAGACTGGTAGTGGGTTTACAGTAGATAGTGTTTACAGTAGTGGGTTTACAGTAGACTGGTAGTGGGTTTACAGTAGACTGGTAGTGGGTTTACAGTAGACTGGTAGTGGGTTTACAGTAGACTGGTAGTGGGTTACAGTAGATTGGTAGTGGGTTTACAGTAGACTGGTAGAGAGGGTTTACAGTAGACTGGTAGTGGGTTTACAGTAGACTGGTAGTGGTTTAACAGTAGACTGGTAGACTGGTGGGTTTACAGTAGATTGTTTACAGTAGATTGGGTTTACAGTAGACTGGTAGTGGGTTTACAGTAGACTGGTGATGTGTTTACAGTAGACTGGTGGGTTTACAGTGGGGAGACTGGTAGTGGGTTTACAGTAGACTGGTAGTGGGTTTACAGTAGACTGGTAGTTGGTTTACAGTAGACTGGTAGTAGAGTGTTTACAGTAGATTGGTAGTGGGTTTACAGTAGACTGGTAGTGGGTTTACATTAGACTGGTAGTGGGTTTACAGTAGACTGGTACAGTAGATGTGATTACAGTAGACTGGTAGTGGGTTACAGTAGATTGGTAGTGGGTTTACAGTAGACTGGTAGTGGGTTTACAGTAGACTGGTAGTGGGTTTGGTAGTTGGTAGTGGGTTTACAGTAGACTGGACTGGTGATGTGTTTACAGTAGACTGGTGGTTGGGTTTACAGTAGACTGGTAGTGGGTTTACAGTAGACTGGTAGTGGGTTTACAGTAGACTGGTAGTGGGTTTACAGTAGACTGGTAGAGGGTTTACAGTAGACTGGTAGTGGTTTTACAGTAGACTGGTAGTGGGTTTACAGTAGATTGGTAGTGGGTTTACAGTAGACTGTTTACAGTAGAGTGGGTTTACAGTAGACTGGTAGTGGATTACAGTAGATTGGTAGTGGGTTTACAGTAGACTGGTAGTGGGTTTACAGTAGACTGGATTACAGTAGTGGGTTTACAGTAGACTGGTGGGTTTACAGGAGACTGGTAGTGGTAGTGGGTATACAGTAGACTGGTAGTGGGTTTACAGTAGACTGGTAGTGGGTTTACAGACTGGTAATGTGCAAACAGTAGACCGGTAATGTGTTTACAGTAGACTGGTAGACTGGTAGTGGTTTACAGGAGACTGGTGTGTTTACAGTAGACTGATAGTGGGTTTACAGTAGACTGGTAGTGGGTTTACAGTAGACTGGTAGTGGGTTTACAGTAGATTGGTAGTGGGTTTACATTAGACTTGTAGTGGGTTTACAGTAGACTGGTCATGTGATTACAGGAGACTGGGTAGTGGGTATACAGTAGACTGGTAGTGGGTTTACAGTAGACTGGTAATGTGCAAACAGTAGACTGGTAATGTGTTAATGTGTTTACAGTAGACTGGTAGTGGGTTTACAGTAGACTGGTAGTGGGTTTACAGTAGACTGGTAGTGGGTTACAGTAGACTTAGTGGGTTTACAGTAGTGAGTGGGTTTACAGTAGACTGGTAGTGGGTTTACAGTAGATTGGTAGTGGGTTTACAGTAGACTGGTTTAGTAGGGTTTACAGTAGACTGGTAGTGGGTTTACAGTAGACTGGTAGTGGTGATGTATGGTTTACATTAGACTGGTAGTGGGTTTACAGTAGACTGGTAGAGGGTTTACAGTAGACTGGTAGTGGGTTTACAGTAGACTGGTAGTGGGTTTACAGTAGACTGGTAGTGGGTTTACAGTAGATTGGTAGTGGGTTTACAGTAGACTGGTAGTGGGTTTACAGTAGACTGGTAGTGGGTTTACAGTAGACTGGTGATGTGTTTACAGTAGACTGGTAGTGGGTTTACAGTAGACTGGCAGTGGGTTTACAGTAGACTGGCAGTGGGTTACAGTAGATTAGTAGACTGGGTTTACAGTAGACTGGTAGTGGGTTTACAGTAGACTGGTTTACAGTAGAGTGGGTTTACAGTAGACTGGTAGTGGGTTTACAGTAGAGATTGTTTACAGTAGACTGGTAGTGGGTTTACAGTAGACTGGTAGTGGGTTTACAGTAGATTGGTAGTGGGACTGGTAGTGGGTTTACAGTAGACTGGTAGATGGTGTTTACAGTAGACTGGCAGTGGGTTTACAGTAGACTGGCAGTGGGTTTACAGTAGACTGGTAGTGGGTTACAGTAGATTGGTAGTGGGTTTACAGTAGACTGGTAGTGGGTTTACAGTAGACTGGAGTGTGTTTACAGTAGATGTGTTTACAGTAGACTGGTAGTGGGTTTACAGTAGAGTGGGTTTGTAGTAGTGGGTTTACAGTAGACTGGTAGTGGGTTTACAGTGGTATTGTAGTAGTGTGTTTACAGTAGACTGGTAGTGGGTTTACAGTAGACTGGTAGTGGGTTTACAGTAGACTGGTGATGTGTTTACAGTAGACTGGTAGTGGGTTTACAGTAGACTGGTAGTGGGTTACAGTAGATTGGTAGTGGGTTTACAGGAGAGTAGTTTGGTAGAGTGGGTTTACAGTAGACTGGTAGTGGTTTTACAGTAGACTGGTAGTGGGTTTACAGTAGACTGGAGTGGGTTTGGTAGACTGGTGTGTTTACAGTAGACTGGTGATGTGTTTACAGTAGACTGTTGGGTTTACAGTAGACTGGTAGTGGGTTTACAGTAGACTGGTAGTGGGTTTACAGTAGACTGGTAGTGGGTTTACAGTAGACTGGTAGTGGGTTTACTAGACTGGTCCTGCCTGGTAGTGGGTTTCATCCTCCTCCTCCTGTCTCATCCTGTCTCCTCCTGCCTGGTCCCTGTCTCATCCTGCCTCCTCCTGCCTCCCCCTGTCTCATCCTGCCTCCTCCTGCCTCCTGCTGTCTCATCCTACCTCTTGCCTCCTCCTGCCTCATACTGCCTCCTCCTGTCTCATCCTGCCTCCTCCTGTCTCATCTTGCCTACTCCTGTTTCTAATCCTGCCTCCTCCTGTATCATCCTGCCTCCTCCTGCCTCCCCCTGTCTCATCCTGCCTCCAACTGTCTCATCCTGCCTCCTCCTGTCTCATCCTGCCTCCTGCTGTCTCATCCTACCTCATCCTACCTCATCCTGTATCCTCCTGCCTCCTCCTGTCTCATAGACTGCCTCCTCCTGTCTCGTCCTGCTTCCTCCTGTTTCATCCTGTTTCCTCCTGTCTCCTCCTGCCTCCTCCTGTCTCATCCTGCCTCCTCCTGTCTCATTTCCTCCTGTCTCATCCTGACCCCTCCTGTCTCATCCTTCCATCCTCTTATCTCAGTGTCTCATCCTGCCTCCTTGTCTCATCCTGCCTCCTCTGGGTTTCAGTCATGTGTTTACCTAGACTTGCCTCCTCCTGTCTCATCCTGACTCCTCCTGTATCATCCTGCCTCCTGTCTCATCCTGCCTCCTCCTTTCTCATCCTACCTTCTCCTGTTTCTCAGTCTCATCCTACCTTCTCCTGATTCCTCCTGCCTCCTCCTGTCTCATACTGCTTCCTCCTGTCTCATTCTGCTTCCTCCTGTCTGATTTCCTGCCTCCTCCTGTCTCATCCTACTTCCTCCTGTCTCATCCTGCCCCCTCCTGTCTCATACTGCTTCCTCCTGTCTCATCCTGCTTCCTCCTGTCTCCTCCTGCCTCCTCCTGTCTCATCCTACTTCCTCCTGTCTCATCCTGCCCCCTCCTGTCTCATCCTGCCTCCTGTCTCATCCTGCCTCCTCCTGTCATCATCAGTCTCATCTCCTCCTTGTCTCATCCTGCCTCCCTGTCTCATCCTGTTTCCTCCTCCTGTCTCATCCTGCCTCCTCCTGTCTCATCCTGCCTCCTCCTGTCTCATCATGCCTCCTACTGTCTCATCCAACCTTTTCCTCCTCCTCCTTCTGCCTCTGCCTCCTCCTGTCTTATCCTACCTTCTCCTGCCTCCTCCCTGCCTCCTCCTGTCTCATCCTACCTCCTCCTACCTCCTCCAGTCTTATCTTGCCTACTCCTGTCTCATCCTGCCTCCTCCTGTCTCCTCCTGTCTCACTCTGCCTCCTCCTGTCTCCTCCTGTCTCATCCTCCTGTCTCACTCTGCATCCTCCTGTCTCATCCTACCTCCTCCTTTTGTCTCATCCTGCCTCCTGTCTCATCCTGTTTCCTCCTGTCTCATCCTGCCTCCTCCTGTCTCATCCTACCTCCTCCTGTCTCATCCTGCCTCCTGTCTCATCCTGCCTCCTCCTGTCTCATCCTGTTTCCTCCTGGCTCATCTTCCTCCTCCTGTCTCATCCTGTTTCCTCCTGTCTCATCCTGCCTCCTCCTGCTCATCCTTCCTCCTCCTGGCTCATCCATCCTATCCTCCTCCATTCTCATCCTGCCTCCTCCTGTCTCATCCTGCCTCCAGTCTCATCCTGTTTCCTCCTGTCTCATCCTGACTCCTCCTGGCTCATCCTGCCTCCTCCTGGCTCATCCTGCCTCCTCCTGTCTCATCCTGCCTCCTCCTGTCTCATCCTGCCTCCTGTCTCATCCTGCCTCCTGTCTCATCCTGCCTCCTGTCTCATTCTGTTTCCTCCTGTCTCATCCTGTTTTCTCCTGTCTCATCCTACCTTTCCTGTTTCCTCCTGTCTCATCCTACCTCCTCCTGTCTCATCCTGCCTATCCTGTCTCATCCTGCCTCATCCTGCCTCCTATCTCAAGCTGTCTCATCCTGCCTCCTGTCTCATCCTGCCTCCTCCTGTCTCCTTCTGTTGCCTCCTGTCTCCTTCTGTTTCCTCCTGTCTCATCCCACCTTCTCCTGCTTCCTCCTGTCTCATCCTGCTTCCTCCTGTCTCCTCCTGCCTCCTCCTGTCTCATCCTACTTCCTCCTGTCTCCTCCTGTCCCCCTCCTGTCTCACTCTGCCTCCTCCTGTCTCATCCTACCTCCTCTTGTCTCATCCTGCCTCCTGTCTCATCCTGTTTCCTCCTGTCTCATCCTGCCTCACCCTGTCTCATCCTGCCTCCTCCTGTCTCATCATGCCTCCTACTGTCTCATCCAACCTTTTCCTGTCTGCCTCGTGCCTCCTCCTGTCTTATCCTACCTTCTCCTGCCTCCTCCTGCCTCCTCCTGTCTCATCCTACCTCCTCCTACCTCCTCCAGTCTTATCCTGCCTCCTCCTGTCTCATCCTGCCTCCTCCTGTCTCCTCCTGTCTCACTCTGCCTCCTCCTGTCTCCTCCTGTCTCCTCCTGTCTCCTCTCTGCATCCTCCTGTCTCATCCTACCTCCTTTTGTCTCATCCTGCCTCCTGTCTCATCCTGTTTCCTCCTGTCTCATCCTGCCTCCTCCTGTCTCATCCTACCTCCTCCTGTCTCATCCTGCCTCCTGTCTCATCCTGTTTCTGTCTCATCCTGTCTCATCCTGTTTCCTCCTGGCTCATCCTTCTGCCTCCTCCTGTCTCATCCTGTTTCCTCCTGTCTCATCCTGCCTCCTCCTGGCTCATCCTTCCTCCTCCTGGCTCATCCTGCCTCCTCCATTCTCATCCTGCCTCCTCCTGTCTCATCCTGCCTCCAGTCTCATCCTGTTTCCTCCTGTCTCATCCTGCCTCCTCCTGGCTCATCCTGCCTCCTCCTGGCTCATCCTGCCTCCTCCTGTCTCATCCTGCCTCCTCCTGTCTCATCCTGCCTCCTGTCTCATTCTGTTTCCTCCTGTCTCATCCTGTTTCCTCCTGTCTCATCCTACCTTCCCTGTTTCCTCCTGTCTCATCCTACCTCCTCCTGTCTCATCCTGCCTACTGTCTCATCCTGCCTCCTGTCTCATCCTGCCTCCTGTCTCATCCTGCCTCCTGTCTCCTTCTGTCTCATTGCCTCCTGTCTCTCCTTCTGTTTCCTCCTGTCTCATCCCACCTTCTCCTGTTTCCTCCTGTCTCATCCTACCTTCTCCTGTTTCCTACTGTCTCATCCTACCTCCTCCTGTTTCCTCCTGTCGCATCCTATCTTCTCCTGTTTCCTCCTGTCTCATCCTGTTTCCTCCTGTCTCATCCTGTTTCCTCTCCTGCCTCATCCTGTTTCCTCCTGTCTCATCCTGCCTTCGCCTGTTTCTTCCTGTCTCATCCTACCTTCTCCTGTTTCCTCTTGTCTCATCCTTCCTTCTCCTGTTTCCTACTGTCTCATCCTGCCTCCTGTCTCATCCTGTTTCCTCCTGTCTCATCCCACCTTCTCCTGTTTCCTCCTGTCTCATCCTACCTTCTCCTGTTTCCTCCTGTCTCATCCTACCTTCACCTGTTTCCTCCTGCCTCCTGCTGCCTGCTCCTGTCTCATCCTACCTTCTCCTGTTTCATCCTGCCTCCTGCCTCATCCTGCCTCTTCCTGCCTCATTCTGCCTTAGACAATAATCATCCAGGATAGAAACTGCTGACCAGTTAATTATTCATGTTCACGGTATGAATAAATAGATCAGGTCTTCTCTCATTACAAATCTGTGGAGTATTTGCTAATTTAATCATTGAGTTTGAACAGAGGCTTCAACACATTGCATAAGCATTGTGGTCCCAGCACAGCAGGGACTTGTCCTGTAGCCAATATGTAGCCTGCCTGGTTCCCTCAGCCTAGAGCCTGCTATCTGATTCCCGGTCCTTGTATCAAGGTTCTGTGCATAAAGCCCTTCTCCTTCCCCAGATAATTAGCTGATTTAATAGTATGCAGCACACATGCACACCCATTCTAATTAGATCCAGCTTCTACACTGTATTTTATAACAGTCTAGTGATTTTCCAAGTGCAGCGCTAGTTACCTTCCACAGTCAATACCTCAGTGAACCGCTGCTAAATGAATTTAACTCTGTGTGTGCCCTACAGCACATTACCTAATGGTTCTCCCTCCATGTAAATGGTTTCTATCCTACCTTTAATTACAGATCAATGACAGTTGGCTCTTGGCATTTAGAGTCTCTGAACCAGTGCTGCAGGGGCAAGTGTAGAACAGAATGTAGCGGTTGGTATTGAAGCTGTGGAACAATAAAAGCCTGTGTTAAACAAAGTAGCAGATGAACTGATGGTCAGATTAACAGGAGAGATACAACACTGGACAACACAATAACTCTGTCCTAACATGGATAGTTTAGCATCTCTTCTGCTCAATAATGTTTCATACATACAAATAGAATGTGCAGTTCACTTGCACAAGGTGGTGCTGTGGGTGTTCCAATTACTGTCTACAGACTGTGTGTGTTCCCATTACTCTCTACAGACTGTGGGTGTTCCAATTACTGTCTACAGACTGTGGGTGTTCCCATTACTCTCTACAGACTGTGTGTGTTCCCATTACTCTCTACAGACTGTGGGTGTTCCAATTACTGTCTACAGACTGTGGGTGTTCCCATTACTCTCTACAGACTGTGGGTGTTCCCATTACTGTCTACAGACTGTGGGTGTTCCAATTACTGTCTACAGACTGTGGGTGTTCCCATTACTGTCTACAGACTGTGGGTGTTCCCATTACTGTCTACAGACTGTGGGTGTTCCCATTACTGTCTACAGACTGTGGGTGTTCCAATTACTGTCTACAGACTGTGGGTGTTCCCATTACTGTCTACAGACTGTGGGTGTTCCCATTACTGTCTACAGACTGTGGGTGTTCCCATTACTCTCTACAGACTGTGGGTGGTCTCATTACTCTCTACAGACTGTGGGTGTTCCCATTACTCTCTACAGACTGTGGGTGTTCCCATTACTCTCTACAGACTGTGGGTGTTCCCATTACTGTCTACAGACTGTGGGTGTTCCCATTACTCTCTACAGACTGTGGGTGTTCCCATTACTGTCTACAGACTGTGGGTGTTCCCATTACTCTCTACAGACTGTGGGTGTTCCCATTACTGTCTACAGACTGTGGGTGTTCCCATTACTCTCTACAGACTGTGGGTGTTCCAATTACTGTCTACAGACTGTGGGTGTTCCAATTACTGTCTACAGACTGTGGGTGTTCCAATTACTGTCTACAGACTGTGGGTGTTCCCATTACTCTCTACAGACTGTGGGTGTTCCCATTACTCTCTACAGACTGTGTGTGTTCCCATTACTGTCTACAGACTGTGGGTGTTCCCATTACTGTCTACAGACTGTGTGTGTTCCCATTACTCTCTACAGACTGTGGGTGTTCCCATTACTGTCCACAGTACTGTGGGTGTTCCCATTACTCTCTACAGACTGTGGGTGTTCCCATTAATGTCTACAGACTGTGGTTGTTCCCATTACTCTCTACAGACTGTGGGTGTTCCCATTTCCGTCAACAGACTGTGAGTGTTCCCATTACTCTCTACAGACTGTGGGTGTTCCCATTACTGTCTACAGACTGTGGGTGTTCTCATTTCCGTCAACAGACTGTGAGTGTTCCCATTACTCTCTACAGACTGTGGGTGTTCCAATTACTCTCTACAGACTGTGGGTGTTTTTCCATTACTCTCTACAGACTGTGGGTGTTCCCATTACTCTCTACAGACTGTGGGTGTTCCCATTACTGTCCACAGTACTGTGTGTGTTCCGTTACTGTCCACAGACGGTGGGTGTTCCATTACTGTCCACAGTACTGTGTGTGTTCCCGTTACTGTCCACAGACTGTGGGTGTTCCCATTACTGTCCACAGTACTGTGTGTGTTTCCATTACTCTCTACAGACTGTGGGTGTTCCCATTACTGTCCACAGACTGTGGGTGTTCCCATTACTCTCTACAGACTGTGGGTGTTGCATTACTGTCCACAGTACTGTGTGTGTTCCCATTACTCTCTACAGACTGTGGGTGTTCCATTACGGTCCACAGTACTGTGTGTTTTCCCATTACTCTCTACAGACTGTGGGTGTTGCATTACTGTCCACAGTACTGTGTGTGTTCCCATTACTCTCTACAGACTGTGTGTGTTCCCATCACTGTCCACAGTACTGTGTGTGTTCCCATTACTCTCTACAGACTGTGGGTGTTCCCATCACTGTCCACAGTACTGTGTGTGTTCCCATTACTCTCTACAGACTGTGGGTGTTCCCATCACTGTCCACAGTACTGTGTGTGTTCCCATTACTCTCTACAGACTGTGGGTGTTCCATTACTGTCCACAGTACTGTGTGTGTTCCCATTACTCTCTACAGACTGTGGGTGTTCCCATTACTCTCTACAGACTGTGTGTGTTCCCATCACTGTCCACAGTACTGTGTGTGTTCCCATTACTCTCTACAGACTGTGTGTGTTCCCATCACTGTCCACAGTACTGTGTGTGTTCCCATTACTCTCTACAGACTGTGTGTGTTCCCATCACTGTCCACAGTACTGTGTGTGTTCCCATTACTCTCTACAGACTGTGGGTGTTCCCATTACTCTCTACAGACTGTGGGTGTTCCCATTACTGTCCACAGTACTGTGTGTGTTCCCATTACTCTCTACAGACTGTGGGTGTTTTCCCATTACTCTCTACAGACTGTGGGTGTTCCCATTACTCTCTACAGACTGTGGGTGTTCCCATTACTGTCCACAGTACTGTGTGTGTTCCCGTTACTGTCCACAGACGGTGGGTGTTCCATTACTGTCCACAGTACTGTGGGTGTTCCCATTACTGTCCACAGACTGTGGGTGTTCCCATTACTCTCTACAGACTGTGGGTGTTGCATTACTGTCCACAGTACTGTGTGTGTTCCCATTACTCTCTACAGACTGTGGGTGTTCCATTACGGTCCACAGTACTGTGTGTTTTCCCATTACTCTCTACAGACTGTGGGTGTTGCATTACTGTCCACAGTACTGTGTGTGTTCCCATTACTCTCTACAGACTGTGTGTGTTCCCATCACTGTCCACAGTACTGTGTGTGTTCCCATTACTCTCTACAGACTGTGGGTGTTCCCATCACTGTCCACAGTACTGTGTGTGTTCCCATTACTCTCTACAGACTGTGGGTGTTCCCATCACTGTCCACAGTACTGTGTGTGTTCCCATTACTCTCTACAGACTGTGGGTGTTCCATTACTGTCCACAGTACTGTGTGTGTTCCCATTACTCTCTACAGACTGTGGGTGTTCCCATTACTCTCTACAGACTGTGTGTGTTCCCATCACTGTCCACAGTACTGTGTGTGTTCCCATTACTCTCTACAGACTGTGTGTGTTCCCATCACTGTCCACAGTACTGTGTGTGTTCCCATTACTCTCTACAGACTGTGTGTGTTCCCATCACTGTCCACAGTACTGTGTGTGTTCCCATTACTCTCTACAGACTGTGGGTGTTCCCATTACTCTCTACAGACTGTGGGTGTTCCCATTACTGTCCACAGTACTGTGTGTGTTCCCATTACTGTCTACAGACTGTGTGTGTTCCCATTACTCTCTACAGACTGTGGGTGTTCCCATTACTGTCTACAGACTGTGGGTGTTCCCATTACTCTCTACAGACTGTGTGTGTTTCCATTACTCTCTACAGACTGTGGGTGTCCCCATTACTCTCTACAGACTGTGGCTGTTCCCATTACTCTCTACAGACTGTGGCTGTTCCCATTACTCTCTACAGACTGTGTGTGTTCCCATTACTCTCTACAGACTGTGGGTGTCCCCATTACTCTCTACAGACTGTGGCTGTTCCCATTACTCTCTACAGACTGTGGCTGTTCCCATTACTGTCCACAGTACTGTGTGTTTTCCCATTACTCTCTACAGACTGTGTGTGTTCCCATTAATCTCTACAGGCTGTGGGTGTTCCCATTACTCTCTACAGACTGTGGGTGTTCCCATTACTCTCTACAGACTGTGGGTGTTCCCATTGCTGTCCACAGTACTGTGTGTGTTCCCATTACTGTCAACAGACTGTGTGTGTTCCCATTACTCTCTACAGACTGTGGGTGTCCCCATTGCTGTCCACAGTACTGTGTGTGTTCCCATTACTGTCTACAGACTGTGGGTGTTCCCATTACTCTCTACAGACTGTGTGTGTTCCCATCACTGTCCACAGTACTGTGTGTGTTCCCATTACTCTCTACAGACTGTGGGTGTTCCCATTACTCTCCACAGAGTGTGTTTGTTCCCATTACTCTCTACAGACTGTCGGTGTTCCCATTACTCTCCACAGACTGTGGGTGTTCCCATTACTCTCCACAGTACTGTGTGTGTTCCCATTACTCTCTACAGACTGTGGGTTTTCCCATTACTCTCTACAGACTGTGTGTGTTCCCATCACTGTCCACAGTACTGTGTGTGTTCCCATTACTCTCTACAGACTGTGGGTGTTCCCATTACTCTCTACAGACTGTGGGTGTTCCCATCACTGTCCACAGTACTGTGTGTGTTCCCTTACTCTCTACAGACTGTGGGTGTTCCCATCACTGTCCACAGTACTGTGGATGTTCCCATTGATGGTCACAGTACTGTGGGTGTTCCCATCACTGTCCACAGTACTGTGGGTGTTCCCATTACTGTCCACAATACTGTGGGTGTTCCCATTGATGTTCACAGTACTGTGGGTATTCCCATTGATGTTCACAGTACTGTGGGTGTTCCCATTGATGTTCACAGTACTGTGGGTGTTCCCATTGATGTTCACCATACTGTGGGTATTCCCATTGGTGTTCACAGTACTGTGGGTGTTCCCATTGATGTTCACAGTACTGTGGGTTTTCCCATTGGTGTTCACAGTACTGTGGGTGTTCCCATTGCTGTCCACAGTACTGTGTGTTTTCCCATTACTGTCCACAGTACTGTGGGTATTCCAAATCAAATCAAATATAATTTTATTGTTCACAAACACATGGTTAGCAGATGTGAATGCGAGTGTAGCAAAATGCTTGTGCTTCTAGTTCCAACCATGCATTAATATCTAACAAGTAATCTAACAATTTCACAACAACTACCTCATACACACAAGTGTAAAGGAATGAATAACAATATGTACATATAAAGATATGGATGAGCGATGGCCGAACGGCATAGGCAGGATGCAGTAGATGGTATAGAGTACAGTATATACATATGAGATGAATAATGTAGGGTATGGAAACATTCTATAAAGTGACATTGTTTAAAGTGACTAGTGATACATTTATTACATCAAATTTTTAATTATTAAAGTGGCTTGAGATTTGAGTCAGTATGTTGGCAGCAGCCACTCAATGTTAGTGGTGGCTGTTTAACAGTATGATGGCCTTGAGAAAGAAGCTGTTTTTCAGTCTCTCAGTCCCAGCTTTGATGCACCTGTACTGACCTCGCCTTCTGGATGATAACGGGGTGAACAGGCAGTGGCTCGGGTGGTTGTTGTCCTTGATGATCTTTTTGGCCTTCCTGTGACATCGGGTGGTGTAGGTGTCCTGGAGGGCAGGTAGTTTGTCCCCGGTGATGCGTTGTGCAGACCTCACTATCCTCTGGAGTGCTTTATGGTTATGAGCGGAGCAGCTGCCGTACCAGGGGTTGATACAGCCCGACAGGATGCTGTCGATTGTGTATCTGTAAAAGTTTGTGAGTGTTTTTGGTGGCAAGTCAAAAAATGTTGGCCTCTTGAGGTTGTTGTTTGCGCCTTCTTCACCACGCTGTCTGTGTGGTTGGACCATTTCAGTTTGTCTTTGATGTTTTTCGCCCAAGGAACGTAAAACTTTCCACCTTCTCCACTACTG
This sequence comes from Oncorhynchus masou masou, assembly GCF_036934945.1. Taxonomy (NCBI): domain Eukaryota; kingdom Metazoa; phylum Chordata; class Actinopteri; order Salmoniformes; family Salmonidae; genus Oncorhynchus; species Oncorhynchus masou. The sequence continues at coordinate 102,063,181 of NC_088240.1, read as the reverse complement.
TCCCGTCGATTTGGATAGTGGGGTGCCCCCTCTGCTGTTTCCTGAAGTCCATGATCATCTCCTTTGTTTTGTTGATGTTGAGAGTGAGGTGGTTTCCTGACACCACACTCTGAGGACCTCACCTCCTCCCTGTAGGCCGTCTCGTTGTTGTTGGTAATCAAGCCTACCACTGTAGTTTGTCCGCAAACTTGATGATTGAGTTGGAGGCTTGCATGGCCACACAGTCATGGGTGAACAGGGAGTACAGGAGAAGGCTGAGAACACACCCTTGTAGGGCCCCAGTGTTGAGGATCAGCGGGTTGTTTCCTACCCTCACCACATGGGGGCGGCCCGTCAGAAAGTCCAGGACCCAGTTTCCCAGGGCAGTGTCGAGACCCAGGGTCTCGAGCTTAATGACGAGTTTGGTGGGCACTATGGTGTTAAATGCTGAGCTGTAGTCGATGAACAGCATTCTTACATAGGTATTCCTCTTGTCCAGATGGGTTAGGGCAGTTTGCAGTGTGATTGCGAATGCGTCGTCTGTGGACCTATTGGGGCGGTAAGCAAATTGGAGTGGGTCTAGGATGTCAGGTAGGAAGGAGGTGATATGATCCTCTCTCAAAGCACTTCATGATGACGGAAGTGAGTGCTACGGGCAATAGTCATTTAGTTCTGTTACCTTAGCTTTTAGGCCCTCTTGAAGCATGTGGGAACAACAAACTGGGGTAGGGATTGACTGAATATGTCCGTAAACACACCAGCCAGCTGGTCTGTGCATGCTCTGAGGACGCGGCTAGGGATGTCGTCTGGGCCGGCAACCTTGCGGATTAACACTTTTAAATGTTTAACTCATGTTGGCTGCGGTGAAGGAGAGTCCGCAGGTTTTGGTAGAGGGCCGTGTCAGTGGCACTGTATTGTCCTCAAAGCGAGGAAAGAAGTTGTTTAGTTTGTCTGGGAGCAAGACATCGGGGTCCGCGATGGGGCTGGTTTTCTGCCACATTCCTCTCGGTTCTGAGCCATTGAATTGCCGTTGAATTGCGACTCTACTTTGTCTCCCTACTGATGCTTAGCTTATTTGACTGCCTTGCGTAGGGAATAGCTACAATGTTTGTATTCGGTCATGTTTCCCGGTCGCCTTGCCCAGAATAAAAGCAATGGTTCGCACTTTCAGTTTTGCGCGAATACTGCCATCAATCCACGGTTTCTGGTTGGGGAAGGTTTTAATAGTCACTGTTGGTACAACATCACCGATGCACTTGCTAATAAACCCACTCACCGAATCAGCCTATGCATCAATGTTGTTGTTAGGCACTATCCGGAACATATCCCAGTCCACGTGATCGAAGCAATCTGGAAGCGTGGAATCAGATTGGTCGGACCAGCGTTGAACAGACCTGAGCACGGGCGTTTCCTGTTTTAGTTTCTGTCTATAGGCTGGGAGCAACAAAATGGAGTCGTGGTCAGATTTGCCGAAAGGAGGGTGAGGGATGGCTTTGTATGCGTTGCGGAAGTTAGAGTAACAATGATCCAGAATTTTCCCAGCCCGGGTCGCATTCAACATGCTGATAATATTTAGGGAGCTTTATTTTCAGATTAGCCTTGTTAAAATCTCCAACTACAATAAATGCAGCCTCAGGAAATATGTGGTTTCCAGTTTACATAGAGTCCAATGAAGTTTTTTCAGGGCTGTCGAGATGTCTGCTTGGGGGGGGGGGGTTGTACACGACTGTGATTACAATCGGAAAAAATTATCCTGGTAGATAATGCAGTCGGCATTTCATTGCAAGGAATGTTTGTTTCTGTCGGTGCGATGTGTGAAGAAACCAGGAGGCTGTACCGACTCTGATAATGTATCCCGAGTGAGCCATGTTTCTGTGAAACAGAGAATGTTGCAACCCTTGCTCGGATTTCATCTACCTTGTCAAGAGACTGGACGCTGGCTAGTAGTATACTCGGGACCGGTGGGCGTGCGCCCGTCTACGAACTTGATCAGAAGACCGCTCTGTCCGCCCCACCTGCGGCGCCGTTGTTTTGGGTTGCCTGCTGGGATCCGATCCATTGTCCTGGGTGGTGCACCAAACAGAGGATCCGCTTCGGGAAAGTCGTATTCCTGGTCATAATGTTGGTAAGTTGATGTTGCTCTTATATCCAATAGTTCCTCCCGACTGTATGTAATAAGACTTAAGATGTCCTGGGGTAACAGTGTAAGAATAAATTACATAAAAAACAAAATACTGCATAGTTTCCTAGGAACGCGAAGCGAGGTGGCAATCTCTGTCGGCGCTGGATGTTCCCATTGCTGTTCCTACTACTGTGTGTGTTCCCATTGCTGTTCATAGTACTCTGGGTATTTCCATTGCTGTTCACAGTACTCTGGGGATTCCCATTGCTGTTCACAGTACTCTGGGTGTTCCCATTGCTGTTCACAGTACTCTGGGTGTTCCCATTGCTGTTCACAGTACACTGGGTGTTCCCATTGCTGTTCACAGTCTTTTGGGTGCCCCATGGCTGTTCCTAGTACTGCTCGGTGTATTCAGCTGGTCAACACTTCTTACAAAAACATGTAGTGATGAAGTAAATCTGGCCTCCACTTTGAGCCAGGGAGATGGACATACAAATGATCAATGTTAGCTCTTCTGGTACATGTAAGGGCCGGGCTTGCTGCCCTGTTCTGGGCCAATTTGAATATTCCTAAGTCCGTCTTTTTTGGCACCCTGATCACATGACTGGACAATAGTCCAGGTGCGACAAAACTAGGGCCTGTAGAACCTGCCTTGTTGACAGTGTTGAGGAGAAGGCAGGATGACCCTGTGCTCTTAACTGCTAGGCTACCTTGTTGATAATGTTGTTGAGAAGGCAATATGACTCTGTCCTCTTAACTGCTAGGCTACCTTGTTGATAGTGTTGTTGAGAAGCAGTACGACCCTGTGCTCTACCTTGTTGATAATGTTGTTGAGAAGGCAATATGACCCTGTCCTCTTAACTGCTAGGCTACCTTGTTGATAGTGTTGTTGAGAAGGCAGTATGACCCTGTGCTCTTAACTGCTAGGCTACCTGCAGCCCTGATTCATTTATGTAAGTTCCATACATGTTGAATGACCTCCCCTATGAGCGTGACCTTCCGTATGAGATCGCTTTTTTGCATACGTTTATTAAAAGGGCTGGTAACAGGCTGATTGGTTGGCTATTTGAGCCAGTAAGGGGCTTTACTATTCTTGGGTAGCGGAATAACTTTCCTCCCTCCAGGCCTGAGGGCATACACTTTCTAGTAGGCTTAAATTGGTCATGTGTGCACCTCAAGGTACTAAACGACATCATAAACGCCAAAGACAGTACTGTGCAGCGGCTTCATCGACCTGGCCAAGGCTTTCGACTCTGTCAATCACTGTATTCATACCGGCAGACTCAACAGCCTTGGTTTCTCAAATGACTGCCTCACCTGGTTCACCAACTACTTCTCAGACAGTTCAGTGTGTCAAATCAGGGGGCCTGTTGTGCGGACCTCTCGCAGTCTCTATGGGGGTACAACAGGGTTCAATTCTCCGTCCGACTCTTTCCTATGTATATATCAATGATTTTGCTCTTGCTGCGTGTGATTCCCGATCCAACTCCAAACAGACAACACCATTCTGTGAACATCTGGCCCTTCTTTGGACACTGTGTTAACTAACCTCCAAACGAGCTTCAATGCCATATAACACTCCTTCTGTGGCCTCCAACTACTCTTAAACGCTAGTAAAACCAAATGCACGCTTTTCAACCAATCGCTGCCCGCACCCACCCACCCGAATAGCATCACTACCCTGGACGGTTCTGACCTAGAATATGTGGACAACTACAAATACCTAGGTGTCTGGCTAGACTGTTAACTCTCCTTCCAGACTCACATTAAGCATCTCCAATCCAAAATTAAATCTAGAATCGGCTTCCTATTTTGCAAAAAGACTCCTTGACTCACAGCGCCAAACATACCCTCGTAAAACTGACTATCTACGATACTTCGGCGATGTCATTTACATAAGAGCTTCTGTTAGGTTCTAATTTTTCAGAGTAAATAACACACGGACACTAGAAGCTTTCACAAAGTTTAATTATTCCCAAAGGTTCTGTACAGCTGTATTCAGACAGCAAAACATTTCAGACATCCAAGTTATATACATCCTACTTAAAACACTCCCGCTCTCCATCCTTAGTTTATGCCCAAGAGAATGAAGGTAACCAGATACTAACCCTGATTACTCCCTTAAGGGAAATGACCTCCTGACCTCAACCCCTCCTTCACCTAATCCACAGATGTCCATCTGTCTTCCCTATATCAATACATCGCTCTCCTCTCCTCCATCAAACACATTTCAAAGCCTTCTGGGTTTCTACAGATTCTTTCTATTCAAGGCTTCATCTCTATCATTTATTTAATATCTCAATGTTCAAAGTTTAGCTGATTCCAACACTTTCAATACTCTACTCAGCAAACTAGATGCAGTCTTTCACAGTGCCATCCATTTTGTCATTAAAGCCCCATACACTACCCACCATTGCGACCTGTATGCTCTCGTTGGCTGGCCCTCGCTACATATTCGTCGCCAGACCCACTGGCTTCAGGTCATCTACAAGTCTATGCTAGGTAAAGCTCCGCCTTATCTCAGCTCACTGGTCACGATAACAACACCCACCCGTAGAACGTGCTCCAGCAGGTATATCTCACTGGTCATCCCCAGCCAACACCTCCTTTGGCTGCCTTTCCTTCAGTTCTCTGCTGCCAATGACTGGAACGAAAGGCAAACATCTCTGAAGCTGGAGACTCACATCTCCCTCACTAGCTTTAAGCACCAGTTGTCAGAGCAACTTACAGATCACTGCACCTGTACATAGCCCATTTGTAAACAGCCCATCTACCTACCTCCTCCTCATACTGGTATTTATTTATTTATTTTTGCTCCTTTGCACCCCAGTATCTCTACCTGCACATTCATCTTCTGCCGATCTCCCATTCCAGTGTTTAATTGCTATGTTGTAATTACTTCGCCACCATGGCCTATTTATTTCCTTAACTTACCTCATTTCCACTCACTGTATATAGACTTTAGTTTTTTTTTGTTCTACTGTACTATTGGCTGTATGCTTTGTTTATTCCATGTGTAACTCTGTGTTGTTGTATGTGTCAATTGCTCGCTTTATCTTGGCCAGGTCGCAGTTGCAAATGAGAACTTGTTCTCAACTAACCCTACCTGTGTCATGTTCTGACCTTTATTTCCTTTGTTTTCTCTTTATTTAGTATGGTCAGGGCGTGAGTTGGGGTGGGCAGTCTCTGTTTTTGTTTTTCTATGATTTGGGTAGTTCTATGTTTCGGCCAAGTATGGTTCTCAATCAGAGGCAGGTGTCATAAGTTGTCTCTGATTGAGAATCACTCCAAACCTGGGTTTCACTGTGTGTCGTGGGTGATTGTTCCTGTCTCTGTGTCTGCACCAGATAGGACTGTTTGGGGTTTTCACATTTCTTGTTTTTGTTAGTTTGTTCATGTGAAGTGATTTATTAAAACATGAATCAAAATAACCATGCGGTGCTTTGGTCCGCCTCTCCGTCAATGGAAGAAATCCCTTACAGAATCGCCCACCACAAAAGAACCGCGCTGCGATTTGGTCCGCCTCTCCGTCAATGGAAGAAATCCCTTACCCACCACAACAGGACCAAGCGGTGTGGTAAACAGCAGCTGCAGCAAAAGCAGCAGCAGGTGAAGGAACAGAGGCAACAGCAGGAACAGCAACAGCGAGGTCAGGATTTCGGGACATGGGAGCAGAATCTGGACTACACAACTTGGGAGGAGATAGACAGGTGGCGGGTCGACCCAGGGAGAGTGCCGGAGCCCGCCTGGGATTCGATGGAGCAGTGCGAGGAAGGTTACAGGAGAACCGAGGTTGGCAAAGCCAGCACGGGAGTGCGACAGGTACAGAGGTAGCCCCCAAATTTTTTGGGGGAGGCACACGGAGTGGGGCTAAGCCAGGTAGCAGACCTGAGCTCACTCCTCGTGCTTATTATAACCAGACGTTACTGGGCAGGCACCGTGTTATGCGGTTAAGCGCACGGTGTCACCAGTACGTGTCCATAGCCCGGTGCGCTATGGGCAGCCCCCGAAGAGTGTCATGCGAGTGCAGGGCATCGAGCCAGGGCGTATGGTGCCTGCTCAGCGGGTCTGGTCGCCGGTACACAGTTTTGGTCCAGGGTATCCTGCGCCGGCTCTGCGTGCTGTGTCTCCGAGGGCGCTGGGAGGGTGCAGTGCGTCCTCTGCCTGCGCTCCGCTCGCGCCGGGCAAATGTGGGAGTGGAGCCTAAGGGAGAGGTGCGCGTAGTAAGCACTAGATCTCCCGTGCTTACCCCAGCCCGGAAGTTCAGCCTGTGCCTGCACTCTGGAGGGTCGGAGAGAAGTTGTCCAGCCTGGGAAAGTGGTGCCAAGGCTGCGCACCAGGCTCCAGTGCTCCCCCACAGCCCGGTCCTTCAGGTGCCTCCTCCTAACACCAAGCCTCTTGAGGGTCTCCCAGCCTGGTGGTTCCGGTGGCAGCCCCACGCACCAGGCTGTCCCTGTCTCCTCCCTGCAGGTGGTCCTGTCTGTCCGGCTCTGCTGCCGGAGTCTCCCGCCTGTCCGGCGCTGCTGCCGGAGTCTCCCCGCCTGTCCGGCGCTGCTGCCGGAGTCTCCCGCCTGTCCGGCGCTGCTGCCGGAGCCTCCTGCCTGTCCAGCGCTGCTGCCAGAGTCAGAGGCGCCAGAGCCCCTCAGCCCAGGGCGCCAGAGCCACTCAGCCCAGAGGCGCCAGAGCGTCCGCCCCTCTGTCCCGAGCTGCCCCTCTGTCCCGAGCTGCCCTCTGTCCCGAGCTGCCCCTCTGTCCAGTGGGGTCATTGAGAAGGGTGGACATGGTTAGAAACCACGGAGGCGGACTATAAGGCAGACTAAGACGATGGGGAAGTGGGGTCCTAGTATGGTTCTCAATCAGAGGCAGGTGTCATTAGTTGTCTCTGATTGAGAATCCTTCTGGAAGTAGCCTAAGGTTTCACTGTGTGTTGTGGGTGATTGTTCCTGTCTCTGTGTCTGCACCAGATAGGACTGTTTGGGGTTTTCACATTTTTATTTTTATTTTTTTATTTCACCTTTATTTAACCAGGTAGGCTAGTTGAGAACAAGTTCTCATTTACAACTGCGACCTGGCCAAGATAAAGCATAGCAGTGTGAACAGACAACACAGAGTTACACATGGAGTAAACAATTAACAAAGTCAATAACACAGTAGGAAAAAAAGGCGAGTCTATATACATTGTGTGCAAAAGGCATGAGGAGGTAGGCGAATAATTACAATATTGCAGTTTACCAATAGATTATGTACAGCTGCAGCGATCGGTTAGCTGCTCAGATAGCTGATGTTTGAAGTTGGTGAGGGAGATAAAGGTCTCCAACTTCAGCGATTTTTGCAATTCGTTCCAGTCACAGGCAGCAGAGTACTGGAACGAAAGGCGGCCGAATGAGGTGTTGGCTTTAGGGATGATCAGTGAGATACACCTGCTGGAGCGCGTGCTACCGATGGGTGTTGCCATCGAGACCAGTGAACTGAGATAAGGCGGAGCTTTACCTAGCATGGCCTTGTAGACGACCTGGAGCCAGTGGGTCTTGCGACGAATATGTAGCGAGGGCCAGCCGACTAGAGCATACAAGTCGCAGTGGTGGGTAGTATAAGGTGCTTTAGTGACAAAACGGATGGCACTGTGATAAACTGCATCCAGTTTGCTGAGAAGAGTGTTGGAAGCAATTTTGTAGATGACATCGCTGAAGTCGAGGATCGGTAGGATAGTCAGTTTTACTAGGGTAAGCTTGGCAGCGTGAGTGAAGGAGGCTTTGTTACGGAATAGAAAGCCGACTCTTGATTTGATTTTCGATTGGAGATGTTTGATATGGGTCTGGAAGGAGAGTTTGCAGTCTAGCCAGACACCTAGGTACTTATAGGTGTCCACATATTCAAGGTCGGAACCATCCAGTGTGGTGATGCTAGTCGGGCATGCGGGTGCAGGCAGCGATCGGTTGAAAAGCATGCATTTGGTTTTACTAGCGTTTAAGAGCAGTTGGAGGCCACGGAAGGAGTGTTGTATGGAATTGAAGCTCGTTTGGAGGTTAGATAGCACAGTGTCCAATGACGGGCCAAAAGTATATAGAATGGTGTCGTCTGCGTAGAGGTGGATCAGGGAATCGCCCGCAGCAAGAGCAACATCATTGATATATACAGAGAAAAGAGTCGGCCCGAGAATTGAACCCTGTGGCACCCCCATAGAGACTGCCAGAGGACTGGACAGCATGCCCTCCGATTTGACACACTGAACTCTGTCTGCAAAGTAATTGGTGAACACCTTCTCAGCCTCCAGTGAAGCCAGCAGGACAGGGTGTGGAACACCTTCTTAGCATCCAGAAGATTTCTTGTTTTTGTTAGTTTGTTCATGTGAAGTGATTTATTAAAACATTAATCAAAATAACCACGCTGCTCTTTGGTCCGCCTCTCCATCAATGGAAGAAATCCCTTACAACCTGGTTAAATTAAGGTGAATTAAAATAAAAAATAAAAAAATCCAACGACCCATGTGCCCTGCTAAATGTCATTATTGCAAAAAAATGTTTATTATTGTAACGATTCTCTTCTTTGTCTGACCCCTGTTTGGCTGGCTTCACTGGAGGCTGAGAAGCTGTTCCACGCCACTGTCCTGCTGGCTTCATTGGATGCTAAGAAGGTGTTCCACACCCCTGTCCTGCTGGCTTCACTGGAGGCTGAGAAGGTGTTTCACGCCCCTGTCCTGCTGGCTTCACTGGATGCTAAGAAGGTCTTCCACGCCACTGTCCTGCTGGCTTCACTGGAGCCTAAGAAGGTATTCCACGCCCCTGTCCTACTGGCTTCACTGGAGGCTAAGAAGGTGTTCCACGCCCCTGTCCTGCTGGCTTCACTGGAGGCTAAGAAGCTGTTCCACGCCACTGTCCTGCTGGCTTCACTGGAGGCTAAGAAGGTGTTCCACGCCCCTGTCCTCCTGGCTTCACTGGAGGCTGAGAAGCTGTTCCACGCCACTGTCCTGCTGGCTTCATTGGATGCTAAGAAGGTGTTCCACGCCCCTGTCCTTCTGGCTTCACTGGAGGCTGAGAAGGTGATTCACGCCCCTGTCCTGCTGGCTTCACTGGATGCTAAGAAGGTGTTCCACGCCACTGTCCTGCTGGCTTCACTGGATGCTAAGAAGGTGTTCCACACCCCTGTCCTGCTGGCTTCACTGGAGGCTAAGAAGGTGTTCCACACCCCTGTCCTGCTGTCTTCACTGGATGCTAAGAAGGTGTTCCACACCCCTGTCCTGCTGGCTTCACTGGAGGCTGAGAAGGTGTTCCACACCCCTGTCCTGCTGGCTTCACTGGAGGCTGAGAAGGTGTTCCACACCCCTGTCCTGCTGGCTTCACTGGAGGCTGAGAAGGTGTTCCTACACCCCTGTCCTACTGGCTTCACTGGAGGCTGAGAAGGTGTTCTACACCCCTGTCCTACTGGCTTCACTGGAGGCTGAGAAGGTGTTCTACACCCCTGTCCTACTGGCTTCACTGGAGGCTGAGAAGGTGTTCTACACCCCTGTCCTGCTGGCTTCACTGGAGGCTGAGAAGGTGTTCCACACCCCTGTCCTGCTGGCTTCACTGGAGGCTGAGAAGGTGTTCCACATCCCTGTCCTGCTGTCTTCACTGGAGGCTGAGAAGGTGTTCCACACCCCTGTCCTGCTGTCTTCACTGGAGGCTGAGAAGGTGTTCCACACCCTGTCCTGCTGTCTTCACTGGAGGCTGAGAAGGTGTTCCACACCCCTGTCCTGCTGTCTTCACTGGAGGCTGAGAAGGTTTCCACACACCCATGTCCTGCTGTCTTCACTGGAGGCTGAGAAGGTGTACACCCCTGTCCTGCTGTCTTCACTGGAGGCTGAGAAGGTGTTCCACACCCCTGTCCTGCTGTCTTCACTGGAGGCTGAGAAGGTGTTCCACACCCCTGTCCTACTGGCTTCACTGGAGGCTGAGAAGGTGTTCCACACCCCTGTCCTACTGGCTTCACTGGAGGCTGAGAAGGTGTTCCACACCCCTGTCCTGCTGTCTTCACTGGAGGCTGAGAAGGTGTTCCACACCCCTGTCCTGCTGGCTTCACTGGAGGCTGAGAAGGTGTTCCACATCCCTGTCCTGCTGTCTTCACTGGAGGCTGAGAAGGTGTTCCACACCCCTGTCCTACTGGCTTCACTGGAGGCAGAGAAGGTGTTCGACAGGATGGAGTGAAGAAGAGTTTAATATGGGTCCAAACTTTTTTAAATGGATTAAGTCCCTATATTTTCATCCAAATGCCATGGTGACTACTAATGGTCCGAATTCTGACAGATTCCCTTTGGGATGTGCTTGACAAGGATACTCTCTGTCCCCCCTGCTCTACTTGCTGGGGGCGGTGCCTTTGGCAGAGCTGATAAGGAGCAATCCAAGTATTTTTTCTGCAGGCAGCATTCAGCACAACATTCCGCTCTAAACGGATGATGTCTTGATCTACATTTCCAACCCTGAGAATTACCTCACATTTTAGACACAATTGCTCAGTAGGGCAAGTTGTCAGGATATAAATCCATGGTTTTCCCTGTCACCATTAACCATCTTCCACTCACCAACTCTATGAAGACACTCTGTCCGTTCCAGTGAAAGACTCTCACCAGCTCTATGAAGACACTCTGTCCGTTCCAATGGAAGACACTCACCAGCTCTATGAAGACACTCTGTCCGTTCCAATGAAAGACACTCACCAGCTCTATGAAGACACTCTGTCCGTTCCAATGGAAGACTCTCACCAGCTCTATGAAGACACTCTGTCCGTTCCAATGGAAGACACTCACGAGCTCTATGAAGACACTGTCCGTTCCAACGGAAGACACTCACCAGCTCTATGAAGACACTCTGTCCGTTCCAATGGAAGACTCTCACCAGCTCTATGAAGACACTGTCCGTTCCAATGGAAGACACTCACCAGCTCTATGAAGACACTCTGTCCGTTCCAACGGAAGACACTCACCAGCTCTATGAAGACACTCTGTCCGTTCCAACGGAAGACACTCACCAGCTCTATGAAGACACTATCCGTTCCAATGAAAGACACTCACCAGCTCTATGAAGACACTCTGTCCGTTCCAATGAAAGACACTCACCAGCTCTATGAAGACACTCTGTCCGTTCCAATGAAAGACACTCACCAGCTCTATGAAGACACTCTGTCCGTTCCAACGGAAGACACTCACCAGCTCTATGAAGACACTCTGTCCGTTCCAATGAAAGACACTCACCAGCTCTATGAAGACACTCTGTCCGTTCCAATGAAAGACACTCACGAGCTCTATGAAGACACTGTCCGTTCCAACGGAAGACACTCACCAGCTCTATGAAGACACTGTCCGTTCCAACGGAAGACACTCACCTGCTCTATGAAGACACTCTGTCCGTTCCAATGAAAGACACTCACCAGCTCTATGAAGACACTGTCCGTTCCAACGGAAGACACTCACCAGCTCTATGAAGACACTCTGTCCGTTCCAATGAAAGACACTCACCAGCTCTATGAAGACACTCTGTCCGTTCCAATGAAAGACACTCACCAGCTCTATGAAGACACTGTCCGTTCCAACGGAAGACACTCACCTGCTCTATGAAGACACTCTGAATGAGGAAATGACATGTCTAATTTGAAGATATTTAAAATAAAATATCTTGGCACGTTGAATTCACTGCAGAGCTCTAGAAAGGATTTCATTGTAGTTGTGTTCTGAAACAGGATCCCTAGAGAATGCCAAAGATGAACGTTGGCATCACTCAGGGCTTTTGGCAAGTCTGGGTTGCATACTGTAGGCTAGTTGCATCACTCAGGACTTTTGGCAAGGCTAGTTTGAGCATATCTGGGTGGAAATACCAGGGTATTTCCTACATGCTAGTAGGGTGCTGTAAATCTCAAAGCTTTTTGCTAGGTTGCCCACTTTACTAAACTTCACTAAAGTTATTCATGAATAGAATTGAGCGTAAGGACAATGAACCACAGGATTGGGCCTCTATCTGAATCCACGTTGTGTCTAGATTCAGGCTTCGATAGAGTGGAGAACATGATCCTAGGTTTTTTGGCCCAATATACAGTTGATGTCGGAAGTTTACCTACACTTAGGTTGGAGTCATTAAAACTAGTTTTTCATCCACACAACACATTCCTTGTTAACATTACATTACATTACATTTAAGTCATTTGGCAGACGCTTTTATCCAGAGCGACTTACAAATTAGTGAATTCACCTTATGACATCCAGTGGAACAGCCACTTTACAATAGTGCATCTAAATCATTTAAGGGGGGTGAGAAGGATTACTTTATCCTATCCTAACAAACTATAGTTTTGGCAAGTTGTTTAGGACATCTACTTTGTGCATGATACAAGTAATTTTTCCAACAATTGTTTACAGACAGATTATTTCACTTATAATTCACTGTATCATAATTTCAGTGGGTCAGAAGTTTGCATACACTAAGTTGACTGTGCCTTTAAACAGCTTGGAAAATTCCAGAAAATGATGTCTTGGCTTTAGAAGCTTCTGATAGGCTAATTGACATTGTTTGAGTCAATTGGAGGTGTACATGTGGATATATTTCAAGGCCTACCTTCAAACTCAGTGCGTCTTTGCTTGACATCATGGGAAAATCAAAAGAAATCAGCCAAGACCTCAGAAAATAAATTGGAGACAAATCTGGTTCATCCTTGGGAGCAATTTCCAAACGCATGAAGGTACCACGTTCTATACAAACAATAGTATGCAAGTATAAACACTCATACCTCTCAGGAAGGAGATGCATTCTGTCTCCTAGAGATGAACGTACCCTGGTGCGAAAAGTGCAAATCAATCCCAAAACAGGATTGATTTTACAAGGACCTTGTGAAGATGCTGGAGGAAACAGGTACAAAAGTATCTATATCCACAGTAAAACTAGTCCTATGTCGACATAACCTGAAAGGCCGCTCAGCAAGGAAGAAGCCACTGCTCCAAAACCGCCATAAAAAAGCCAGACTACGGTTTGCAACTGCACATGTGGACAAAGATCTTACTTTTTGGAGAAATGTCCTCTGGTCTAATAAAACAAAAATAGAACTGTTTGGTCATAATGACCATCGTTATGTTTGGAGGAAAAAGGAGGAGGCTTGCAAGCTGAAGAACATCATCCCAACCGTGAAGCACGGGGGTGGCAGCATCATGTTGTGGGGGTGCTTTGCTGCAGGAGGGACTGGTGCACTTCACAAAATAGATGGCTTCATGAGGAGGAAAATTACGTAGATATTTTGAAGCAACATCTCAAGACATCAGTCAGGAGTTAAAGCTTGGTCGCAAATAGGTCTTCCAAATGGACAATGACCATCAGCATACTTCCAAAGTTGTGGCAAAATGGCTTAAGGACAACAAAGTCAAGGTATTGGAGTGGCCATCACAAAGCACTGACCTCAATCCTATAGAAAATCTGTGGGCAGAACTGAAAAAGCATGTGAGAGCAAGGAGGCCTACAAACCTGACTCTGTTACACCAGCTCTGTCAGGAGGAATGGGCCAACATTCACCCAACTTATTGTGGGACGCTTGTGGAAGGCTACCCGAAACGTTTGACCCAAGTCAAACAGTTTAAAGGCAATGTTACCAAATACTAATTGAGAGTATGTAAACTTCTGACTCACTGGGAATGTGATGAAATAAATCAAAGCTGAAATAAATCATTCTCTCTACTATTATTCTGACATTTCACATTCTTAAAATGAAGTGGTGATCCTAACTGACTTATGACAGGGAATTGTTACTAGGATTAAATGTCAGGAATTGTGAAAAACTGATTCTAATTGTATTTGGCTAAGGTGTATGTAAACATCAGACTTCAACTGTATCACTCCTCACCTCTCCAACTGATAGCTGATGTGACATGAGAATTGTGGCACAAAAATGGTCACTGTGCTGGTGAGTTTCCCCTTACTAAGTAAGGCGCTTTGAGTATCTCAGCTGGTGGAGAAGTGCTATATATAAATCCAACCAATTATTGTTAATTATTATCATTTGTATGTGTCTCTCTATTATAAGTGGGAAGACTTGGGAACAGATTTCCTCAATTAAAAAAATCAATTGGAGCTGAATTCCGGTTGTTTTTACGGTCTTTTATGTCCAACAATGACAATTCAACCCCCAAAATGTTTTTTAAAATTCATTTATGCTCAAAAACCTTGGGGGGGCCAAATAAATCCACCCGGGCCCGCTGGCTACCATTTGGGGAACACTGCTTAATTTATTTCATTTATGCTCTCCAACACAACATCGGAACTTTTGAACCCTGAGATGCAAACTAAGCTTCTCATTAGCCACTTTAAATGGCTACTGAGTCACCTTTCTTCTGCTCAGATTTGGTTTATTTGCAGTCCCAGACATACTACCCCATAACACAACAACACAATCCCAGACATACTACCCCATAACACAACAACACGGTCCCAGACATACAACCCCATAACACAACAACACAGTCCCAGACATACAACCCCATAACACAACAACACAGTCCCAGACATAATACCCCTTAACACAACAACACAGTCCCAGACATACAACCCCATAACACAACAACACAGTCCCAGACATACTACCCCATAAGACAACAACACAGTCCCAGACATACTACCCCATAACACAACAACACAGTCCCAGACATACAACCCCATAACACAACAACACAGTCCCAGACATACTACCCCATAACACAACAACACAGTCCCAGACATACTACCCCATAACACAAAAACACAGTCCCAGACATACAACCCCATAACACAACAACACAGTCCCAGACATACTACCCCATAACACAACAACACAATCCCAGACATACTACCCCATAACACAACAACACAGTCCCAGACATACTACCCCATAACACAACAACACAATCCCAGATATACAACCCCATAACACAACAACACAGTCCCAGACATAATACCCCATAACACAACAACACAATCCCAGATGTACAACCCTATAACACAACAACACAGTCCCAGACATACTACCCCATAAGACAACAACACAGTCCCAGACATACAAACCCATAACACAACAACACAGTCCCAGACATACAACCCCATAACCCAACAACACAGTCCCAGACATACTACCCATAACACAACAACACAGTCCCAGAC
The DNA here is from genome assembly GCF_036934945.1 of Oncorhynchus masou masou. NCBI lineage: Eukaryota > Metazoa > Chordata > Actinopteri > Salmoniformes > Salmonidae > Oncorhynchus > Oncorhynchus masou. The sequence goes on along the minus strand of NC_088240.1, from coordinate 102,047,938 downwards.
ATACAAACCCATAACACAACAACACAGTCCCAGACATAATACACAATAACACAACAACACAGTCCCAGACATACTACCCCATAAGACAACAACACAGTCCCAGACATACAAACCCATAACACAACAACACAGTCCCAGACATAATACACAATAACACAACAACACAGTCCCAGACATACTACCCCATAACACAACAACACAATCCCAGACATACTACCCCATAACACAACAACACAGTCCCAGACATACAACCCTATAACACAACAACACAGTCCCAGACATACTACCCCATAACACAACAACACAGTCCCAGACATACAACCCTATAACACAACAACACAGTCCCAGACAGTCCCAGACATAACACAACAACACATACAACCCTATAACACAACAACACAGTCCCAGACATAATAACACAACAACACACACAATAACACAACAACACAGTCCCAGACATACAACCCCATAACACAACAACACAGTCCCAGACATACAAACCCATAACACAACAACACAGTCCCAGACATACAACCCCATAACACAACAACACAGTCCCAGACATACAACCCTATAACACAACAACACAGTCCCAGACATAATACACAATAACACAACAACACAGTCCCAGACATACTACCCCATAACACAACAACACAGTCCCAGACATACAAACCCATAACACAACAACACAGTCCCAGACATACTACCCCATAACACAACAACACAGTCCCAGACATACTACCCCATAACACAACAACACAGTCCCAGACATACAACCCTATAACACAACAACACAGTCCCAGACATAATACACAATAACACAACAACACAGTCCCAGACATACTACCCCATAACACAACAACACAGTCCCAGACATACTACCCTATAACACAACAACACAGTGGGTGTGACACCCATACAGACATCATATGTCAGCATTCTCATAATGTTCAGTTGTCCAAACTGTACAATAGCTTCCTCATTGACAGCCCCACCAAGGTCAGTGTGGATTAGCCGACAGTAACCCTATCAGGGCCAGGTCAAAGCCGACAGAGCCCGGTGACAGTAGCTGTCAGCAGGCTCTTTCTAGGGAACCCTATCTGCTTCAGCATGGTTATAGAGACACCTGAAAGGGGAAGACATTTCAAATTGTTTCTCCTTTTATTTCACTTTGATTTCGGGTAACTCATTTGGTTGATCAATCAAACCGTCTGGATGACTGTGTGTTTGAAACCCATGCTGCACAAAATGCTACACATACTTTCAGTCATTTGTGAGGTTTTCTACCTCACATACCTCTCTTTGTGCTGGCATTGCTGACCCCCAGATTATTGGGCTGTGGCTTACTTCAACATGACAGAGCTCAACTGTGTTCCCATAGGATCGACCCAATAAGAGCACAAAACATTTATAGTATTTGTCCTGAATGGTTTTAGATTTTTAAACTATTTTCTTCAAACAAATTCTTAAGCCCCTTTGTTACAGGAAAACAATTGTTGTAATTATTTAAAACAAAATAGCTCTGATCACAATGTACCATAATTTGGATAATTGTTTCATCTATTAGGAATTGTCTTCTGAGAATCTGAATATTACATCAGTATATTGTTCTGTTTTAATATTACATCAGTATATTGTTCTATGTTATATAGAATACTTCACATCTCATCAGTTTGTTGCTCTTCCCATAAAATGGTTTGCTAAACATGCATATCTTTAGTAACATGTTAAACAAATTGACTGTGAGCATGCTTGGTGGCAGGGTTGGCAGTGGAACCCGGAGGTTCTAAGCATTCCGAGCAGGGCTGTGCCATGTTCCACTTCACATTGGAGACCTCAGCTTTTCTCACCGTAAGGTACCCATTTACAAAGTGATGGTGCTTTGGGTTTTCAACTTGGGGCGAGGGAATGATTTGAAACCCTGTTTTGCCAAACACATGGACGGCTGCTGATTAGGACTATGGAAGAGAGCAGCATACCAGTCTGTCGCCACCCCCTCCCCCTCTACACCCCCCAGGCCCCATTGTACAACACCAAAGACATTTGGTCCACATCCGGAGAAGAAGAATACCCATAAACTCTTAGTAGGGTCACGTCCAGACACACACATCACATTATAATGAACAGCACTCACAAGTCAAGCTTTTACCATGTTTTGGTTTTCCAATAATAGGAAATTGTTTTGTGATATTCTCTCTGAAGCTGCATTGCTGTGGATAACACAGTTACAAGTTAACACAGAAATGGAATGTCTGCAAGCCATTCTGAGGCCTGGAAACTCTAAACTGTGAAATGGAGCATTCTGTATTCATCCTCTATATGGGTTACCAGCTAGCTGCTAGCACAACGTTGTTTTATGATCAGTGTATATGGGTTACCAGCCAACTGCTAGCACAAGGTTATTTTATTTTCAGTGTATATGAGTTACCAGCTAGCTGCTAGCACAATGTTGTTTTATTATCAGTGTATATGAGTTACCAGCTAGCTGCTAGCACAACGTTGTTTTATGATCAGTGTATATGGGTTACCAGCCAACTGCTAGCACAAGGTTATTTTATTTTCAGTGTACATGGGTTACCAGCCAACTGCTAGCACAAGGTTATTTTATTTTCAGTGTATATGGGTTACCAGCCAACTGCTAGCACAAGGTTATTTTATTTTCAGTGTATATGAGTTACCAGCTAGCTGCTAGCACAATGTTGTTTTATTATCAGTGTATATGAGTTACCAGCTAGCTGCTAGCACAATGTTGTTTTATTATCAGTGTATATGGGTTACCAGCTAGCTGCTAGCACAATGTTGTTTTATTATCAGTGTATATGGGTTACCAGCCAACTGCTAGCACAAGGTTATTTTATTTTCAGTGTATATGGGTTACCAGCCAACTGCTAGCACAAGGTTATTTTATTTTCAGTGTATATGAGTTACCAGCTAGCTGCTAGCACAATGTTGTTGTATTATCAGTGTATATGAGTTACCAGCTAGCTGCTAGCACAATGTTGTTGTATTATCAGTGTATATGGGTTACCAGCTAACTGCTAGCACAAGGTTATTTTATTTTCAGTGTATATTGTTTACCATCTAGCTGCTAGCACAATGTTGTTGTATTATCAGTGTATATGAGTTACCAGCTAGCTGCTAGCACAATGTTGTTGTATTATCAGTGTATATGGGTTACCTGCTAACTGCTAGCATAATGTTGTGGTAATATCATTGTATATGGGTTACATGCTAACTCCTAGCATAATGTTGTAGTAATATCAGTGTACATGGGTTACCAGCTAACTGCTAGCACAATGTTGTGGTAATATCAGTATGGCTATACAAAATTCAAAAGGCACTTGCACATCTGAGCAATCTAATTTGCAGATGCATGGCAACAATTGAACAAGATGAAGGAAAAAGGAAACTGCACACTGCTCTTGATAGTATCATATTATCAGTATGGCTAACATGGGATAGCAATGTCATATCTCTGTTGCTACAGTTATGGCCAGTTATGGCATTTTCTTTGGAGTTTGTGTAGTGTAGTGGTATTATAGGTTAGCAACTAGCATAAGACGGTTGTTTCCAGGTCAATAAGAGCATTGTCTCTATGAGCACCACTACAGAACACTACAGGCTGGTGTCGTGATGTTGTTACCATGAATGAACACCTATGTGAGAATGCTATTCATTGACTACAGCTCAGCGTTCAACACCATTGTGCCCTATAAAGCTCATCAATAAGCTAAGGACCCTCAGACTAAACACCTCCCTCTGCAACTGGATCCTAGACTTCCTGACTGGCTGCCCCCAGGTGGTAAGGGTAGGTAACAACACATCCACCATGCTGTTCCTCAACGAAGGGGCTCCTCAGGGGTGCGTTCTCAGTCCCCTCCTGTACTCATTGTTCACTCATGACTGCACCGCCAGGCACATTTCCAACACCATCATTATGTTTGCCGATGACACAACAGTGGTAGGCCTGATCTCCGACGACGACGAGACAGCCTATAGGGAGGAGGTAAGAGACCTGGCCATGTGGTGCCAGGATAACAACCTCTCCCTCAACGTGATCAAGACAAAGGAGATGATTGTGGACTACAGGAAAAAGAGGACCTGTCCCGGTACCCCCCTGAATATAGTCTCGCTATTGCTATTTTACTGCTGCTCTTTAATTACTTGTTACTTGTATGTACAGTTGGGAGAACAAGTATTTGATACAATGCCGATTTTGCAGGTTTTCCTACTTACAAAGCATGCAGAGGTCTGTAATTTTTATCATAAGTACACTTCAACTGTGAGATACGGAATCTAAAACAAAAATCCAGAAAATCACATTGTATGATTTTTAAGTAATTAATTTGCATTTTATTGCATGACATAAGTATTTGATCACCTACCAACCAGTAAGAATTCCGGCTCTCACAGACCTGTTAGTTTTTCTTTAAGAATCCCTCCTGTTCTCCATTCATTACCTGTATTAACTGCACCTGTTTGAACTCGTTACCTGTATAAAAGACACCTGTCCACACACTCAATCAAACAGACTCCAACCTCTCCACAATGGCCAAGACCAGAGAGCTGTGTAAGGACCTCATGTGAAAAAAATTGTAGACTTGCACAAGGCTGGGATGGGTTACAGGGCAATAGGCAAACAGCTTGGTGAGAAGGCAACAACTGTTGGCGCAATTATTAGAAAATGGAAGAAGTTCAAGATGACGGTCAATCACCCTCGGTCTGGGGATCCATGCAAGATTTCACCTCTTGGGGCATCAATGATCATGAGGAAGGTGAGGGATCAGCCCATAACTACACAGCAGGACCTGGTCAATGACCTGAAGAGAGCTGGGACCACAGTCTCAAAGAAAACCATTAGAAACACACTACGCCGTCATGGATTAAAATCCTGCAGCGCACGCAAGGTCCCCCTGCTCAAGCCAGCGCATGTCCAGGCACGTCTGAAGTTTGCCAATGACCATCTGGATGATCCAGAGGAGGAATGGGAGAAAGTCATGTGGTCTGCTGAGACAAAAATAGAGCTTTTTGGTCTAAACTCCACTCGCCGTGTTTTGAGGAAGAAGAAGGATGAGTACAACCCCAAGAACCATCCCAACCGTGAAGCATGGAGGTGGAAACATCATTCTTTGGGGATGCTGTTCTGCAAAGGGGACAGGACGACTGCACCTTATTGAGGGGAGGATGGATGGGGCCATGTATCGCGAGATCTTGTCCAACAACCTCCTTCCCTCAGCAAGAGCATTGAAGGTGGGTCGTGGCTGGGTCTTCTAGCATGACAACGACCCGAAACACACAGCCAGGGCAACTAAGGATTGGCTCCATAAGAAGCATCTCAAGGTCCTGGAGTGGCCTAGCCAGTCTCCAGGCCTGAACCCAATAGAAAATCTTTGGAGGGAGTTAATGATCTGGAATGATCTGGAGAATGTACGTCTGTATGGAGGAGTGGGCCAAAATCCCAGCTGCAGTGTGTGCAAACCTGGTCAAGAACTACAGGAAACATATGTTCTCTGTAATTGCAAACAAAGGTTTCTGTACCAAATATTAAGTTCTGCTTTTCTGATGTATCAAATACTTATGTCATGCAATAAAATGCAAATGAATTACTTAAAAATCATACAATGTGATTTTCTGTATTTTTAGATTCCGTCTCTCACAGTTGAAGTGTACCTATGATAAAAAGTATAGACCTCTACATGCTTTGCAAGTAGAAAAACCTGCAAAATCGGCAGTGTATCAAATACTTGTTCTCCCCACTGTATTTCTTATTCTTATTCATACATTTTTTTAAACTGCATTGTTGGTTAGCAAGTAAGCATTTCACTCTAAGGTATACCTGTATACCGAATACCTATTGTATTCGGCACATGTGACTAATACAATTTGATTTGATGCAATGGCGGCTATCCAACGATTAACTAAGTATTAATCTGTGTCACCACTGGAAATACGGTAAATAAAAAAGTTTATTGAACAAGTTAGTTTCCCAATTTAACTCAAGAATATCAGAATATCTCAATATTCAATCCGTCATCCATCAATCATTTGATCCTATTTCAGGCTCATTTTGAATGCCGTAATATCCTATAAATTTGCACAAACCCTTGTCTCCATGATGAATCAGCTTACAGAAATTGGCTTAATTATGTATGTACTTGCTAATGAAATATTCACACAGAAATAAATCAACACACACGGTATAGTATTGAACATTAACATAAAGCAATGATATGATGCTTGGTAGACAATGAAAAGTCCCTAGTGGACTAACCTGATATGACGCTTGGTACACAATGAAAAGTCCCTAGTGGACTAACCTGATATGACGCTTGGTACACAATGAAAAGTCCCTAGTGGACTAACCTGATATGATGGCTGGTTACTTAAGAAAAGGGGTGGGGAAAGAAAGAGTGGGAGAAGGAGAGTCAAAGGAATTCAACTATCGTACATACAGTTGATTAATACGCTCATCGTAAATATGGATATTTAGCCCCCCAACAAACGCAAATTTGGATTTAGTAATGCAAAGTATATATTTATGCTTGTATGTCTTTGTCGTCTCAATCTGTTGAAATCGCCCTATCAGTCTGTGTCGAATAGTCTGATAGAAAGTCTCTGGTTATGTAAGACTCTGGTTGTCCACCAGCGGTCACCATGTCCTTAGTAGGACATGCCCTCACGACGCCAGGACAGCGGAGTCAATCACCACCTTCCGGAGACACCTGAAACCCCACCTCTTCAAGGAATACCTAGGATAAGATAAGTAATCCTTCTCACCACCCCCCCCCCCCCCCTTAATGATTTAGATACACTATTGTAAAGTGGCTGTTCCACTGGATGTCAGAAGGTGAATTCACCAATTTGTAAGTCGCTCTGGATAAGAGCGTCTGCTAAATGACTTAAATGTAATGTAAATGTAACTTAATGGCTTATAAACACCACACACATACAGTACCAGTCAAAGTTTGGACACACCTACTCATTCAAGGGTTGTACCTCATTTTTACATTTTCTACATTGTAGAATAATAGTGAAGACACCAAAACTATGAAATAACACATATGGAATCATGTAGTAACCAAAAAAGTGTTTAACAAATCAAAATATATTTTAGATTCTTCAAAGTAGCCACCCTTTGCCTTGATGACAGCTTTGCACACAGCCATGAGGTGTGTTGAGTCATTGTCCTGTTGAAAAACAAATGATAGTCCCAATAAGCACAAACCAGATGGGATGACGTATCACTGCAGAATGCTATGGTAGCCATGCTATTAAAGCGTGCCTTGAATTCTAAATAAATCACAGACAGTGCCACCAGCAAATCAGCTGCTAAATGACTTAAATGTAAATGTAAATGTAGTTATAGTAGGTTGTTAGAACATACCACAATACAACACAACATACCAAAAAACAACACAACATACCGCAAGACTATACAACACAATATACTGCAACACAACACAACATACCACAATACAACACAACATTCCAAAACACAATACAACACAACAATCCAAAACACAACAAAAAACAACGTACCACAACACAACACATCATGCCTCATGCCACAACACAACATTCCACTACACAACATGCTACATGTTGTACAATACAAAACAGTGCAATGCAACACAACACAACAAACGTCAATAAAACAAAATATGCCACAACACAACACAATACAACACAACATACGACAACACAACATACCACAATACAAAACAACATACGACAACACAACATACCATAATAAAACAGACAACAACATATCACAACACACCACAACACAACATTCCACAATAAAACAGACAACGATATACCGCAATACAGCAAAACACAAAATACCCCAACACAACACAACATGCCACAATAAAACAAACAACAATATACCGCAATAAAGCAAAACACAAAATACCCCAACACAACATATCACAATAAAACAGACAACAACATACCACAACACAACATACCACAATAAAACAGACAACAAAATACCACAACACAACATACCACAATAAAACAGACAACAACATACCACAATACGACATAACATACCACAACACAACAAAACAGATAACAACATACCACAACAAACATACCACAATAAAACAGACAACAACATACCACAATACAACACACCACAACACAGCATACCAGAATAAAACAGCCAACAACATATCACAACATAACACAACATACCACAACACCAATACCACAATAAAACAGACAACATACCACAACATAACACAACATACCATAACACAACATACCACAACAAAACAGACAGCAACATACCACAACATAACATAACATACCACAACACAACATACCACAATAAAACATACACCAACATACCACAATACAACACAACATACCACAACACAACATACCACAATAAAACAGACAACAACATACACAATACAACACAACATACCACAATAAAACAGACAGCAACATACCACAACACAACATTCCACAAAACAACATTCCACAACACAACATGCTACAATACAAAACAGCACAATGCAACACAACAAAACATACCAAAAAAGAACACAATATACCACAATACAACACAACACAAAATACCACAACATACCACAATAAAACAGAAAACAACATACCACAATAAAACAGACAACAACATACCACAATACAACACAATATACCACACACAGCATACCACAATTAAACAGACAACAACATACCAGAATACAACACAACAAAACATTCAACAATATAACACAACAGACCAAAATGAATTATAACACAACACAACATACCGCAACACAAAACAACATACCTCAACACATCACAACATGACACACCACAACATTCCACAATACAACATACCACAATACATTACAACACAACGTACCACAACATAACGCAACAGAGGATTGTACTGCTGGTATATTATACAACAGAACAGAGGATTGTACTGCTGGTATATTATACAACAGAACAGAGGATTGTACTGCTGGTATAGTATACAACAGAACAGAGGAATATACTGCTGGTATAGTATACAACAGAACAGAGGAATATACTGCTGGTATATTATACAACAGAACAGAGGATTGTACTGCTGGTATAGTATACAACAGAACAGAGGAATATACTGCTGGTATAGTATACAACAGAACAGAGGAATATACTGCTGGTATAGTATACAACAGAACAGAGGATTGTACTGCTGGTATAGTATACAACAGAACAGAGGAATATACTGCTGGTATAGTATACAACAGAACAGAGGAATATACTGCTGGTATAGTATACAACAGAACAGAGGATTGTACTGCTGGTATAGTATACAACAGAACAGAGGAATATACTGCTGGTATAGTATACAACAGAACAGAGGAATATACTGCTGGTATAGTATACAACAGAACAGAGGATTGTACTGCTGGTATATTATACAACAGAACAGAGGAATATACTGCTGGTATAGTATACAACAGAACAGAGGAATATACTGCTGGTATATTATACAACAGAACAGAGGAATATACTGCTGGTATATTATACAACAGAACAGAGGAATATACTGCTGGTATAGTATGCTGGTATAGTATACAACAGAACAGAGGATTATACTGCTGGTATATTATACAACAGAACAGAGGAATATACTGCTGGTATAGTATACAGAACAGAACAGAGGAATATACTGCTGGTATATTATACAACAGAACAGAGGAATATACTGCTGGTATATTATACAACAGAACAGAGGAATATACTGCTGGTATATTATACAACAGAACAGAGGAATATACTGCTGGTATATTATACAACAGAACAGAGGAATATACTGCTGGTATATTATACAACAGAACAGAGGAATATACTGCTGGTATATTATACAACAGAACAGAGGAATATACTGCTGGTATATTATACAACAGAACAGAGGAATATACTGCTGGTATATTATACAACAGAACAGAGGAATATACTGCTGGTATATTATACAACAGAACAGAGGAATATACTGCTGGTATATTATACAACAGAACAGAGGAATATACTGCTGGTATATTATACAACAGAACAGAGGAATATACTGCTGGTATATTATACAACAGAACAGAGGAATATACTGCTGGTATTATACAACAGAACAGAGGAATATACTGCTGGTATATTATACAACAGAACAGAGGAATATACTGCTGGTATAGTATACAACAGAACAGAGGAATATACTGCTGGTATAGTATACAACAGAACAGAGGATTGTACTGCTGGTATAGTATACAACAGAACAGAGGAATATACTGCTGGTATAGTATACAACAGAACAGAGGAATATACTGCTGGTATAGTATACAACAGAACAGAGGATTGTACTGCTGGTATAGTATACAACAGAACAGAGGAATATACTGCTGGTATAGTATACAACAGAACAGAGTAATATACTGCTGGTATATTATACAACAGAACAGAGGATTGTACTGCTGGTATAGTATACAACAGAACAGAGGAATATACTGCTGGTATAGTATACAACAGAACAGAGGAATATACTGCTGGTATAGTATACAACAGAACAGAGGAATATACTGCTGGTATAGTATACAACAGAACAGAGGATTGTACTGCTGGTATAGTATACAACAGAACAGAGGAATATACTGCTGGTATAGTATACAACAGAACAGAGGAATATACTGCTGGTATAGTATACAACAGAACAGAGGATTGTACTGCTGGTATAGTATACAACAGAACAGAGGAATATACTGCTGGTATAATATACAACAGAACAGAGGAATATACTGCTGGTATAGTATACAACAGAACAGAAGAATATACTGCTGGTATAGTATACAACAGAACAGAGGAATATACTGCTGGTATAGTATACAACAGAACAGAGGATTGTACTGCTGGTATATTATACAACAGAACAGAGGAATATACTGCTGGTATAGTATACAACAGAACAGAGGAATATACTGCTGGTATATTATACAACAGAACAGAGGAATATACTGCTGGTATATTATACAACAGAACAGAGGAATATACTGCTGGTATAGTATACAACAGAACAGAGGAATATACTGCTGGTATATTATACAACAGAACAGAGGAATATACTGCTGGTATATTATACAACAGAACAGAGGAATATACTGCTGGTATATTATACAACAGAACAGAGGAATATACTGCTGGTATATTATACAACAGAACAGAGGAATATACTGCTGGTATATTATACAACAGAACAGAGGAATATACTGCTGGTATATTATACAACAGAACAGAGGAATATACTGCTGGTATATTATACAACAGAACAGAGGAATATACTGCTGGTATAGTATACAACAGAACAGAGGAATATACAGCTGGTATATTATACAACAGAACAGAGGAATATACTGCTGGTATAGTATACAACAGAACAGAGGAATATACTGCTGGTATAGTATACAACAGAACAGAGGATTGTACTGCTGGTATAGTATACAACAGAACAGAGGAATATACTGCTGGTATAGTATACAACAGAACAGAGGAATATACTGCTGGTATAGTATACAACAGAACAGAGGATTGTACTGCTGGTATAGTATACAACAGAACAGAGGAATATACTGCTGGTATAGTATACAACAGAACAGAGGATTGTACTGCTGGTATAGTATACAACAGAACAGAGGAATATACTGCTGGTATAGTATACAACAGAACAGAGGAATATACTGCTGGTATAGTATACAACAGAACAGAGGATTGTACTGCTGGTATAGTATACAACAGAACAGAGGAATATACTGCTGGTATAGTATACAACAGAACAGAGGATTGTACTGCTGGTATAGTATACAACAGAACAGAGGAATATACTGCTGGTATAGTATACAACAGAACAGAGGAATATACTGCTGGTATAGTATACAACAGAACAGAGGATTGTACTGCTGGTATAGTATACAACAGAACAGAGGAATATACTGCTGGTATAGTATACAACAGAACAGAGGAATATACTGCTGGTATAGTATACAACAGAACAGAGGAATATACTGCTGGTATAGTATACAACAGAACAGAGGAATATACTGCTGGTATAGTATACAACAGAACAGAGGATTGTACTGCTGGTATAGTATACAACAGAACAGAGGATACAACAGAACAGAGGAATATACTGCTGGTATAGTATACAACAGAACAGAGGAATATACTGCTGGTATAGTATACAACAGAACAGAGGAATATACTGCTGGTATAGTATACAACAGAACAGAGGAATATACTGCTGGTATAGTATACAACAGAACAGAGGAATATACTGCTGGTATAGTATACAACAGAACAGAGGATTGTACTGCTGGTATAGTATACAACAGAACAGAGGAATATACTGCTGGTATAGTATACAACAGAACAGAGGAATATACTGCTGGTATAGTATACAACAGAACAGAGGAATATACTGCTGGTATAGTAAACAACAGAACAGAGGAATATACTGCTGGTATAGTATACAACAGAACAGAGGAATATACTGCTGGTATAGTATACAACAGAACAGAGGAATATACTGCTGGTATATTATACAACAGAACAGAGGATTGTACTGCAGGTATATTATACAACAGAACAGAGGAATATACTGCTGGTATAGTATACAACAGAACAGAGGATTGTACTGCTGGTATATTATACAACAGAACAGAGGATTGTACTGCAGGTATATTATACAACAGAACAGAGGAATATACTGCTGGTATAGTATACAACAGAACAGAGGAATATACTGCTGGTATATTATACAACAGAACAGAGGATTGTACTGCAGGTATATTATACAACAGAACAGAGGAATATACTGCTGGTATAGTATACAACAGAACAGAGGATTGTACTGCTGGTATATTATACAACAGAACAGAGGATTGTACTGCTGGTATATTATACAACAGAACAGAGGAATATACTGCTGGTATAGTATACAACAGAACAGAGGAATATACTGCTGGTATAGTATACAACAGAACAGAGGAATATACTGCTGGTATAGTATACAACAGAACAGAGGAATATACTGCTGGTATAGTATACAACAGAACAGAGGAATATACTGCTGGTATATTATACAACAGAACAGAGGATTGTCCTGCTGGTATATTATACAACAGAACAGAGGAATATACTGCTGGTATAGTATACAACAGAACAGAGGATTGTACTGCTGGTATATTATACAACAGAACAGAGGATTGTACTGCTGGTATAGTATACAACAGAACAGAGGAATGTACTGCTGGTATAGTATACAACAGAACAGAGTAGAGCAGGTTTACAGGAGGTCTGGCCTGCCTAGAGACTGACTGTACTGTACAGTTGAGAGAGAGAGAGAGGTGTGTTGTGATCTCTCCAGGCTAGATGAGATACTGCCCCCTGCCGTTAGCTCCGCCCTCCTACATCACCACTGCCTACTGCCGCGGCAGCCCCACCAGGGGCCCTGTCCACTCTATACGGGCTTATAGCTGTGTCCTCAAGTAACCACACGGACCTCTGCTATAATACACTGTTTTATCTGACTAGAGTCATCACCAGTTAAAAGGAGAATATTGGTTGGTTTTTATATGACGTAATAACAGAGTGGGATATACATTTCAAAGTGGAAGATGTCTCCAATTAGCAGTTATTGAGGTAGAAGGATACGTTGTTATAGTATCACATATAATTATAATAATAAAAAGTATTGGATTAATTAATGAATAAGTATTGTTACTATTACAATTTGTAAGTCGCTCTGGATAAGAGCGTCTGCTAAATGACTTAAATGTAAATGAAATGTAATTATAATATATAATAAGCATTTAATAATAACAATAATACTTAATTTTAATAATAATAATAACAATAACAATAATAACAATTATGTATTAAAATTACGCTGGGAGTAAATACTAAATATACTGTTAATTTAAGCACACTGAATAATGTATATATTGATGTATATAATGAATACAGATTAAAGGAATGTTAATTAGGTGTATGGCACGGCACACTTGACTGAAAACAACGCATTTCAACTGACGTTGTGGTATATATCTCTGTGTTGGCTAACTGTACAACAATGTATTAGATGGCTCTCAGCTGAACTGACATTGTGGTATACATCTCTGTGTTGGCTAACTGTACAACAATGTATTAGATGGCTCTCAGCTGAACTGACATTGTGGTATACATCTCTGTGTTGGCTAACTGTACAACAATGTATTAGATGGCTCTCAGCTGAACTGACATTGTGGTATACATCTCTGTGTTGGCTAACTGTACAACAATGTATTAGATGGCTCTCAGCTGAACTGACATTGTGGTATACATCTCTGTGTTGGCTAACTGTACAACAATGTATTAGATGGCTCTCAGGTGAACTGACATTGTGGTATACATCTCTGTGTTGGCTAACTGTACAACAATGTATTAGATGGCTCTCAGCTGAACTGACATTGTGGTATATATCTCTGTGTTGGCTAACTGTACAACAATGTATTAGATGGCTCTCAGGTGAACTGACGTTGTGGTCAAAAGTACAGTAGGACTGTGATTGAAGACTGGAGGGAGAATTCTGAAAGACATGTTCAGTTTCAGGACAGATTTAGGGCTGGACAGAGGCTTTGCCATTTTTGTCGATTATTGAAAAGTTTCAGTTGGTAAATTACTGCTTAATTTAATCTAAGATATATTGTACCCAAAAAGTACTGTATGCTATGTGAATCATATCACTGTAGTCATCTCATAACTGGTATTTTGTTTTGACAAATGAATGAAGATTGATGGTGATGATGATGATCCCACTATTTAGCCTCCAAATACCATTCAGCATTTTTTAAACATGAAAGTGTCATAGTTAATTGTTAATCTACATATGGCCTGGACATGTATCCATGTATCCAATAAAACCTGAAATCAGTGAAATAATAGTGTAGTTCGTTGTTGACTTGAGGACCAGGAGAGACCAGCCAGGAGGGAGCAGAGCCTGGAGATCAACCCCAATATGGACTGGTGTCCGACGAGCTGCAGGAGTGGGTTACACCTCCCTCAGGCCGACCGGCACACTGCACACACACACACTGCACACACACACAGAGAGACAGGCACACACACACAGACACACAGACACACACTCGGTGCTATAGCTGAACCCCATCTTTCTAATACTCCACTTGATGCAATTATCAACTGCAAGTTGACAAGGAAGAAAAACCTGGATAATAGTAAATATTACTGTCATAAAAAATGATGTTCAGTCACTGAATATTTTTTTATTTCAGTTGACAAGAAGTTTGCGCAATAAATACTGCCTGGATGTTTGAGCATGGGAACGTTATTGTCATTAAAACAAGTGAATTTCCACAATATGCGCAGCTGCAGCAGACTAAAGAACATTGTGCCAGTGAATGTCTTCCCCCTCCACTGTCCTCTCCGTGTTGTTCCAGCCAGGGCTCCATTTCAGAGGGCGGAGATGGAATATTCAGATCAGCTGAGTGACAGCTCGTGTTTTCCACCGTTCTCAGAACTCCACTGGCTCCTTCCTCCAACTCCTCACTTCAGAGTTGAGGCTACTAAAAACATCGGACGCTAGGGGATCGAGACGTCGCCTGCCTCTATGTGCAGGGCACTTTACTGATCTTTTGGGGGTCGCTTTTTAATTATTTTTATTTGAATTGTCTGAAGATCTGTTTAGTGAGCTCATTATTCTACAGAAGTCAATTTTCCGTGCTTTCCTCTTTGGAATCAGCAGCAACAGACTCTCAGTGGGGCATGTCTTACCCCCAGGGTTATCTCTACCAGCCGCCGGGCTCCCTGGCTCTCTACTCCTGCCCGGCTTACGGGGCTTCAGCCCTGGCTGCCCCGAGGAGCGACGAGCTGGCCAGGTCGTCCAGTGGATCAGCCTTTAGTCCTTACCCCGGATCAGCTACTGCCTTCACGGCTTCAGCCAGCGGCTTCTCCAGCCCAATGCCATACTCCACAGACCCTGCCACGGGATTCCCTTCCTACATGGTATATACTCTACTTCCACTTATTCGTTAGACAACTTGTGTCAGTATGCATACAGGAGGGACAGCCTGGTCGAAAATAATTAGCTCTAATTGTGTCGTTTAGTAGCCAACAGTAGAGTATTTGCATTTGCGTGCAGCGTGCAGAGAGCTACCGTTTCAGAGCGGGTCTAATGGATTGTACAGTTCAAGGGTAAAATGGATGAGATCCTGCAGACCATTATGTATTCGAACATTGTTCGTAGAAAGCATTGCATTTATCACAACGATAAATCATCAAGTGGTACATTATATTGTCTATCGTGTGTGACATTTGTAGGCTTTTTATTGTATTTCTTCTTTCTGCAAATATGATGTGTGTTTTCGTGGGCCCGTTAACACAGTGCACGGCTAATTGAGTGGACTTAATTTAGGAAAAGATGCCCCCCATAAAGAATGATATGATGTAAGCCAATGGCCTTCATTGGAATTAGCCTGTAGTCTAATATCAAATCCTTCCAATGGGAAATAAAATAGATGAAGTTTGTTCTTCATTTTTACAGTCACAAACTATATATGCAATTTAAATTCTTGGAATGTATATTAAATGCAATAAGCGAAATTTGAACATGAAAAGAGGAATTACAATGCTAATGACATGGTTCTCTAAGCGTTTATAAAAGGTGCACATACGCTGGGTAGTTAATTGGATTTGTGATGCTGTAAAGCAATGATATGCTAACACGTCTCTCTCTCTGACAACAAAACTAATCTAGCTAAAGAAAAGCAGGAAGTTAGGCGGTGATTACTGGAAATTAGTGCAATTACGATGCATCATTTATCATTTATTTAGCATAATGCAATGCGATGAATCAAACCGATAATGATCAGTGTAATACAAGCAGTATATAGACCCAACTCACATTACACATTAAGTTAACTCTCTATACACACAACCACAATACACAACCTGTTGTGTTTAGTTATGTTTTACAGTTTTCAATATTTATTACCAAAATTATAAATTATAACAAAAAACTTTCAAAATCATTTTTCCTTTCCAGAGCTCTCCTTACGACGCGCAGGGCATGGCCGGGGCGCTCAGCTACCACCCCTACGGTAGCCCGGGATACCCCTACCAGCTCAATGACCCGGCCTACCGCAAGAACGCGACCCGCGACGCCACCGCCACGCTGAAGGCCTGGCTACAGGAGCACAGGAAGAACCCCTACCCCACCAAGGGAGAGAAGATCATGTTGGCCATCATTACTAAAATGACCCTGACGCAGGTGTCCACCTGGTTCGCCAACGCCAGGAGGAGGTTGAAGAAGGAGAACAAGATGACGTGGGCTCCCCGGAATAAGAGTGAGGATGAGGACGATGGAGACGGAGAGCGGAATGATGACCACTTGGAGAAAAATCTTGACAACAGCGAGACGTCCGCGGAGGATGAAGGTAAACCACGAGACCCAACCCATGACCCAGTTAACAGCGCGAGCTGCGCGGTGCTGTTTTTTATTGACAGTTATCCACAGATGATTAACGACATGATGACAGAGACTAGGTGACACATTTCAGTGGGAAGGCATAATACGGAACGAGTTCTAATTATTAGTATTATTATTAACAATAACCATGGCATTCGACATTATTAGGATTACTATTATTATTATTTCATTTGCTCACATCGTATAGAGACTTGTTTATACTGTATTATTGACTGTATGTTTGTTTTGCTCCATGTGTAACTCTGTGTCGTTGTATGTGTCGAACTGCTTTGCTTTATCTTGGCCAGATCGCAATTGTAAATGAGAACTTGTTCTCAACTTGCCTACTTGGTTAAATAAAGGTGAAATAAATAAAAAAAATAAAAAAAATATTATTAACAATAATCCTAATAATGTCGAATGCCATGGTTATTATATGGTAATTACTTCGTCTCAATCTGTTTGTTTTTCAGGTATCAGTTTGCAGGTTGATACCCTTACAGACCATTCTTGTTCAGCGGAGTCTGATGGGGATAAGGTGAGCTGTCGAATCGGGGACCTGGTCTGTGAGTCTGGGTCAGATACTAAGGACAAATGTGAGGATGATGATGATGATCACGAACTGGAGAATGATGAACGACACCGAAGCCTGTCACCTAAACCTGTGACATCATCACCACTAACAGGGCTTGAGGCCTCGGTCTTAAACCATCACCACCGGGAAAACAACAACAAATCATGTCTTGACAGCCGAATCTCAGGTCGTCACAATCAAGCCGTCAAACCCAAACTGTGGTCGTTAGCGGAGATCGCTACTTCAGACCCGAAGCAGCAGCAGCATCACCCGGGGCAGACTTGTCCATCCCTCGGTCTTCTAACCTCCACCTCCTCCACCCCCTCCCCGACCGTCCCTGGCGCTGTGTACTCCGCCTCTTCCATCCTAGGACGACCCATCTACTACACGTCTCCGTTTTACAGTAATTACACAAACTATGGCAACTTCAGCCCGCTGCAGGGTCAAGGGATTCTGCAATATAACTCTGCTAACGACGGACTCACACAGACTGCTGCGGAGGTCAGCACCATGCATAAACACACCACTGACTCTCTGCTTAAAACGAACGCTAACCACATTGAACAGTTCAGACCCTCACATGTATACTCTAAGAAAGGTACGTAACATGCAATTATAGTTTGAAAAGAAGGACTTGTATTTTATGCATTTGAATTGACTTCACTGGCCTTTGACTGAATATGTGATGTTTTGAAACATATCCCTATTTGTCCCTACGCAGAAGGCTTATGAAGGCCTCCGTGTAATCAGTGCTAGTGTAGGCCTGAGTGGGCGGTAGCTGTAATGTCGGCCCGTGTGTCAGACTGTCTCTCAGGGCAATAAGCAGAGATATGTTCTTGTCATAAACAGAAGTTCTATTAACAGAACGTCTTGAGACCTGCTCACACAGTAGGAACGCAGCATTACTTAAAAATATCACTTTAGTTGGATTGGTAATTATGGACTACAAATGATGGGCTTTTAGAATTGGTTACACAATAATTAGATACCATCATGTTTTATTTTAACAACAGTTGTGCAATTTTTTATTATAGTATCAGTGACTGGTGGGCCACTTTCTTGTTATTTAAGACCTTTACCTCTGCAACTTCAGCTCTTACTTATTAATACAACCTGGGAAGGACTTTAGGACACACTCTGTGGGCTAAAGGTGAGGTTCTAAAGGTCATGTTGTGGTTCTGATTCAGGTCTATAGGTAGGTGTCACAATTGCTTTGACTACAGCCCCGAGCCATCACCCCTGCACCCTGGTCTTAACACTAACCTAACTAACCTTTCTCTAAAGGGGAGAGCTGCATCTTGCTCCTCAGACAAGACGCCTGGCCTGCAGCACTACAGCTGTTCTCCTCAGAGACAGGCCCGAAGGATTCATTAAACCTGATTCAGGGTTGGGGGATGAATTAACCCTGACTTATTCTATCATTTCACTTTCGTTTTCATGAGATGTGCGTTGACTGGCTCAGTAAATGTCCCGCTTTATGTGATGATTTTGGAAGACCTTATTTCTCAGGATGCATCGGCTTCATTGCCACGGTACATTATACTTTATATGAAGAGAATATTAGGTATATTATACTTTATATGAAGAGAATATTAGGTATATTATACTTTATGTGAAGAGAATATTAGGTATATTATACTTTATGTGAAGACAATATTAGGTATATTATACTTTATGTGAAGACAATATTAGGTATACTATACTTTATGTAAAGTCAATGTTTGGTATACTATACTTTATGTGAAGATAATATTAGGTATACTTTATGTGAAGAGAATATAAGGCATACTATACTTTATGTGAAGATAATATTAGGTATACTATACTTTATGTAAAGTCAATGTTTGGTATACTATACTTTATGTGAAGATAATATTAGGTATACTTTATGTGAAGAGAATATAAGGCCTGCTGTATCTTATTTGTAAAGGATGTATGAGGTCTGGAGATGGGGCTGAGGAACCTGAGGAATCTAATACATTTGATATTTATTTTTTTAATGACGGACAATGCTGCCTATCATTTATGCAAGTTGTATTGCAATGGACACTGAACATTGTTTTGTAAATACATTATTCCCGTTTTTATTTGAAACGTATTTGAAAGTTACAGAATCTTGTTAACAAGAGTACTTTTACTAATTTATATCTTATTGTAAATTAAACGCGCTAGTGTGTTATACTGGCGAGTTAGTGCTATTTATTATTCAAAGGAAAACCAAATTAAAATGTTTTCCTCTGTATTTCAATCTGCTTTCATTTTTTCATTTATCTCCTTTATATTGTCGCATGAAAATGTATTTCTCTTTGGTTAGGCCACTGCTTTTAGAAATCGAATTATTAATCAAGTGTAAACGATAAGACTTTTGGGAATGGCATAGCCTGTATTAATTGATATGTTTGTTTGAGACAGCACAGTCGAGAGAAGCTTACCACCTATCCGTTTTCTAAAGGGCCTTTTCACGCCATTCTTATAGGCGTTTAGCTCCATCCGGGGACTACTCGTGACCTTGGTTGGGATAAATGATATGCTTATTATAAATGATATACTTATCATTATATAAATTATATACTTATATCCGTGGCTGTCAGGGGTTTATTTTTCAGTGTGATTAATCCGGCGCTAGGAGCAGTATGATGAGTTCCCAGCGGGGTGATCCCCCTGGCCCAGCCTCAGTCAGTCTGCCGGTCAGTCGGCCTTCTTTACGGGCCGATATTAAACCATCCATAAAGCGGTGTCTAAACAGCCAGCCGCCAGCTCCAATGGCCTGTCTCATAAACTAATCCGACCGGCTATACCTCGCCGATCTTCCTTTCATCTGATTATTTGTTTTTATTTGGCGAAGGGAATTATTATTATTACTATTATTATTATTATTATTATTATTATTATTATTATTATTATTATTATTATTATTATTAGTGTACTAATGCTTTATTTAGGCTATTTGCATAACTTCCAGAATAAGAATTGCAACCTGTTTGGCTCATCTGAAAAGGAGGCAAATTCTAAAATATTTTCGAAGATAGAATATAGGTTCTGTTGTTGTAACAATTGTAACACTTTCATAAACACTTAAATGTGAGCGACAATGACATATGTGTGATACAAATGAAAATTTAAAAAGCAATTAATTGGTAGGCCTATTGTTTCATCGCGTCCTTCAGGCTAACGAAATCTGTTTTTCAAAGCGCAGCACCAACATTTAAATATCTGTAACAATGTGTATTTGGAAAGCTTTTTTCTCTCAGAGCTTTACGGTATTTCCTACGTTTCTGTCTGGGTTATTCATTCACCAGTCCTTTGAGAGGTGGTGAGAGAGCTGTACGTTCTTCATGACTTCTAAGGTGAATGTTATTGAGCCTCTTGGGACGCCACTTCACCTATAAAGTTTTCCTTTCCGCCTCAACTTCCTAATATCTGTCCCGGTGTGTGTAGACCTGTTGGGGAGTCAGGCAGCCCCTTTCACCCCCCTAGATCTCACAACCTCTCTCTCTCTCTCTCTCTCTCTCTCTCTCTCTCTCTCTCTCTCTCTCTCTCTCTCTCTCTCTCTCTCTCTCTCTCTCTCTCTCTCTCTCTCTCTCTCTCTCTCTCTCTCTCTCTCTCTCTCTCTCTCTCTCTCTCTCTCTCTCTCTCTCTCTCTCTCTCTCTCTCTCTCTCTCTCTCTCTCTCTCTCTCTAGTCGCTTTACTTTCATTAGGGCTGATTTATTGAAATGCAGACTTAATGTGAGGTGGGCTCCCCGGGGATCTCACTGTTGTCAAATAGACCCAGAGGCGCTTTCCTTTCCACGCAGAGAGGCTCTGAGCTGCCTTCCACAGAGGCCTGCTCTGCTCCTATCCACGGCCTCTCTCTACCTCTCTCTCACAGCCTCTCTCTTTCTGCTCCCTTCAAATGTCTCCATTTGTTCTCAATAAAATACATTTAGTTTCTGCTGAAGTGCAGCAGCGCCTTTGAACATGAACAGAATTCCACCACCTCTGTGTGTGTTAGCGGAATGAGGTGAAAGAGGCTCCGCACAACAAACACAGCCCGCCTGGATAATACAATTAACGGTGCATTTATGTCATGATTAATTATCAAGTCAATATTAATAATTATGTAGCCCTAGATCTTTGTTCCCTTAGAGTTTAATAACTTGACACCGGCCTGCTGGCCTCTGTATTTACAAAAAGCATACAGCCTATCTATTCTAGAAAAACTGTAGTCTACTTAACAGTATGATACATTACTCTATATCACAATAACATACCGTTTCTCCTCTGAGTGGGCTATACATATGAATGTGTCATAAGAGCTGGTTTGGGTGACCGATGGGATGAACGTATATCTCAGAACATCTCCATAGCATTAATCAAATAAGCAGTTCATTTGTAGATAATTCATTATCTATATGCCTACGCTATCCTATACAACACGTCATTTCCCACAACATTTTAATCTCTGATACACAGCTGCTCTTCTTTACAACAGCGTCAACTTTAGCCTGTGTGTAGAGAGCGTTATTATAGCCATTTATAATGAATAAATATTTACAGCACTTACTCAAATTAAGATGACAGCCGATGTGTTGAATCTTTTAACATTATTACCAGTTAGGTGGGTTATGTTTACAATAAAGATAGTTCTAAACGTCTGATTTAATATGTTGTCTATTATATGAGTGGCCATATTGTTCGTAGTTCTCGCTTTCCTCAAGTGTTAAACTGGTAAGCGCTGTTTTCAATGCCTCAACCAAATCTTTATGAATATGTCACTTACGTGATGCAGCCAATATGATATTGCCATTATTGGACTAAGAAATATACTTAGGTAGACTAATCTTCATAGTGTCTCTGTCTATTACCACGTCAAAGCTGTTAATAAGTGATAAACAAAAAATATATGTTTCCTTCATGACATAACTGCTCTGGTCCTTTTCTAAATGTAACAGATCATTCTCACTGGTCTAATTGACCATTAAGGTCGCGTCGTAAATACCGTTCAGTTGGAAAAGGAAAGAGAATTATGAACAAATCCATGACAGATGTGTAGAATACAACACATCAAAGTGGTGTCGACCTTTCAGAGTCAGACCAAGGCCTGTCCACTCATAAAGGTGTCGGAAGAGATGTCCTCTGCTCGCTCTGATCAAGGACCGGGAACGGGAAAGAATGTCAAACTCTGATGTTTGTCCGTTCCAGGATCTAAATAACGTCATTAGGGGCTCGCGCTAGGCTTCCACTATTTAATTGACAGTTTTGGTTTATGACAGGATTGAGTTAGAGTAACCAGGTGAGAGACACTGTTAATCTGACATGTATTAAAACCTCTGTCTACAGCACTAGGCTACCAGGCCTACACTATGTAGGGAAACTAAACAGATGGGAATGGCTCGAATGGTGTACTGTGAATTTAGGTGGAGCTATGTGGTCTATTTAAGTGTTGTAGCTAGGTGAAACTAGGTGGTGTAGCTAGGAGGTTAGCTAGGTGCAGCTAGATGGAACAAGGTGGTGTAGCTAGGTGGAGTAGATAGGTTAAACTAGGTGAAGCTTGGTGGCAGAGCTAGGTGGAGGTGGAGCTAGGTGGATCAAAGTGGAGCTAGGTGGATAAGGTGGAGCAAGGTGGTGGAGCTAGGTGGTCTATTTAAGTGTTGTAGCTAGGTGGAACTAGGTGGTGTAGCTAGGAGGTTAGCTAGGTGCAGCTAGATGGAGCTTGGTGGATCTAGGTGGTGGAGCTACATGTAGCTAGGTGGAGGTGAAGCAAGGAGGAGCAAGCTGGTGGAGCTAGATGGTGGAACAAGGTGGTGTAGCTAGGTGGAGTAGATAGGTTAAACTAGGTGAAGCATGGTGGGAGAGCTATGTGGAGCTATGTGGTCTATTTAAGTGTTGTAGCTAGGTGGAACTAGGTCGTGTAGCTAGGAGGTTAGCTAGGTGCAGCTAGATGGAACAAGGTGGTGTAGCTAGGTGGAGTAGATAGGTTAAACTAGGTGACGCTTGGTGGCAGAGCTAGGTGGAGCTAGGTGGAGCTAGGTGGAGCAAAGTGGAGCAAGGTGGAAATAGCTGGAGCAAGGAGTAGCTAGGTGGAGCTAGGTGGAGCAAGGTGGAGCTAGGTGGAGCAAGGTGGAGCAAGGTGGAAATAGCTGGAGCAAGGTGGAGCTAGGTGGAGCTAGGTGGAGAAAAGTGGAGCAAGGTGGAAATAGTTGGAGCAAGGTGGAGCAAGGTGGAAATAGCTGGAGCAAGGTGGAGCTAGTTGGAGCAAGGAGGAGCAAAGTGGAGCAAGGTGGAGCTAGGTGTAGCAAGGTTGAGCAATGTGGAGCAATGTGGAGCTAGGTGGAGGTGGAGCTAGGTGGAGCTAGGTGGAGGTGGAGCAAGGAGGAGCAAGGTGGTGGAGCTAGGTGGTGAAGCTAGGTGGTGGAGCTAGGTTGAGGTGGAGCAAGGAGGAGCAAGGTGGTGGAGCTAGGTGGTGAAGCTAGGTGGTGGAGCTTGGTGGATCTAGGTGGTGGAGCTACATGTAGCTAGGTGGAGGTTGAGCAAGGAGGAGCAAGCTGGTGGAGCTAGGTGGTGGAGCTAGGTGGTGGAGCTAGGTGGAGCTAGGTGGTGGAGCTAGGTGGAGCTAGGTGGTGGAGCGACATGTAGCTAGGTGGAGGTGGAGCAAGGAGGACCAAAGTGGTGGAGCTAGGTGGTGGATCTAGGTGGTGGAGCTAGGTGGAGCTAGGCTTTGGAGCTAGGTGGAGCTAGGTGGAGCTAGGTGGTGGAGCTAGGTGGTGGAGCTAGGTGGAGATAGGTGATGGAGCTAGGTGAATCTAGGTGGTGGAGCTAGGTGGAGCTAGGTTTTGGAGCTAGGTGTAGCTTGGTGTTGGAGCTAGGTGGAGCTAGGTGGAGCTAGGTGGTGGAGCTAGTTGGATCTAGGTGGTGAAGCTAGGTGGTGGAGCTTGGTGGATCTAGGTGGTGGAGCTACATGTAGCTAGGTGGAGGTGGAGCAAGGAGGAGCAAGTTGGTGGAGCTAGGTGGAGCTAGGTGGTGGAGCTAGGTGGATCTAGGTGGTGGAGCTAGGTGGAGCTAGGTGGTGGAGCTAGGTGGTGGAGCTAGGTGGAGCTAGGTGGTGGAGCTAGGTGGAGCTAGGTGGTGGAGCTAGGTGGTGGAGCTAGGTGGTGGAGCTAGATGGAACTAGGTGTTGGAGCTAGGTGGAGCTAGGTGGTGGAGCTAGGTGGAGCTAGGTGGTGGAGCTAGGTGGAGCTAGGTGGTGGAGCTAGGTGGATCTAGGTGGTGGAGCTAGGTGGATCTAGGTGGTGGAGCTAGGTGGAGCTAGGTTTTGGAGCCAAGTGGATCTAGGTGGTGTAGCTAGGTGGTGTAGCTAGGTGTAGCTAGTTGGAGCTAGGTTGTGTAGTTAGGTGTAACTAGGTGGTGTAACTAGGTGTAGCTATATATATATATCCCTTTACTGGAACTAAGAGGCCTTGCCTGAACCAGCATTATACCTCCTCCTTTTGGGCAGATATCGTTTCCTGGCATCCACCAAACCCAGATTCGTATGTCGGACTGCCAGATGGTGAAGCGTGATTCATCACTCCAGAGAAAACGTTTCCACTGCTCCAGAGAGCAATGGTGGCAAGCTTTTTTTTGGGAATACAGTATGGTGGAATACAAACAGTGTAGTTACTCCCTTCGTACTCCCTGCATTGGAATTGCGCGTTGTCATCTTAGGCTTGTGTACAGCTGCTCTGCCATTATTAGCCCAGAACCTTTTTGGTGTTATTACATACAGCAAGAAATAACTTTGGGATATCAGAGTGGAGGTAACTCACCAGCATTACGACCAGGAATACGACTTTCCCAAATTTGATCCTTCGTTTGTATCCCCCAAAGCAATTTAACTTATCCCAGAGTTTTCTTCCAGATGCCGTCGGAGGAGAAGAGGTATTTGGAGTGGACTTCGAGTCCGACTCAGGAGGCGTGCACACCATCCACCACTTCTGAGTATATTACTCGCTAATGTTCAGTCCCTGGACAGCAAAGTAGTTGACCTCAGGGCGAGGATCTCCTTCCAGAGAGACGTCAGGGGCTGCAACATACTCTGTTTTACAGAATCATGGCTCTCCATACATGTCCCCATCCATACATTCAGCTGGGTTCTCAGTACATTGCGCAGACAGAAATAAAGAACTCTGTGATGAAGAAAGACGGAAGTGTATGTTTCATGATTAACAACTCATAACGTAAAGAAACTCAAGTCCTTTTGTTCACCTGTCCTCTAATATCTCACAATCAAATGTTGACCGTATTACCTCCCAAGAAAATTATCTTCAGTTATAGTCACAGCTGTGTATATTCTGCCTCAAGCCGATACCACGTCTTCCCTCAGGGAACTACACAGGAGTTTATGCAAACTGGAACCACATATCCTGAGGCCACATTTATTGTAGCTGGGGACAAAGCAAATCTGAGGAAAAGGCTTCCGAAGTTTTATCAACACATTGCCTGTCTCACTTCAAAAACTCTCTAACACTTTTACTCTCCCTTCCTGAATGTCTACAAGGCCCTACCCCGCCTAACATTTGGCAAATCATATCATGACTCCATTCTGCTCCTCCCTTCCTATAGACAGAAACTCAAACAGTAACTACCCGTGCTAAGGTCTATTTAACGCTGGTCTTACCGATCGGAATCAATGCTTCAAGATTGTTTTGATCATAAGGACGAGGATATATTCCGTGTTTCCTCTGAGAATAATATTGACGTATACACTGACATGGTGACTGAGTTCATCAGGAAGTGTATAGAGGATGTTGTCCCCACTGTGATTATTAAAACCTACCCAAACTAAAAACTGTGGATAGATGGCAGCATTCGCACAAAACTGAAAGCGCGAACCATCGTATTTAACCAAGGCAAGGTGACTGGGAATACAGTATGGTGGAATACAAACAGTGTAGTTACTCCCTTCGTAAGGCAATCAAACAGGCAAACCGTCTACAGAGACAAAGTGGAGTCGCAATTCAACAGTTCAGACACCAGATGTATGTGGCAGGGACTCCAGACAATCACGGATTACAAAGAGAAAACCAGCCACATCGCGGACACCAATGTCTTGCTCCCGGACAAGCTAAACACCTTCTTTACCCTCATTGAGCATAACAGTGCCACCAATGCGGATAGATAATGTATAGATCATCTCCATATAGATCATGGGTGGATCCTATTCGGATATATAATGTATGAATCCTCTTCATATAGATCATGTATGGATCCTCTTCAGATAGATCATGTATGAATCCTCTTCAAATAGACAATGTATGGATCCTCTTCAAATACATAATGTATGGATCCTCTTCAAATAGATAATGTATAGATCATCTCCATATAGATCATGGGTGGATCCTATTCGGATATATAATGTATGAATCCTCTTCATATAGATCATGTATGGATCCTCTTCAGATAGATAATGTATGGATCCTCTTCAAATAGATAATGTACGGATCCTCTTCAAATAGATAATGTATGAATCCTCTTCATATAGATCATGTATGGATCCTCTTCAGATAGATCATGTATGGATCCTCTTCAGATAGATAATGTATGGATCCTCTTCAGATAGATCATGTATGGATCCTCTTCAGATAGATCAGATCCTCTTCAGATAGATAATGTATGGATCCTCTTCAGATAGATAATGTATGCATATTCCTCATTGTGTGGTCGTGCATTCCTCCTCATAATGTATGGATCCTCTTCATATAGATCATATATGGATCCTCTTCAGATAGATCATGTACGGATCCTCTTCAGATAGATCATGTATGGATCCTCTTCAGATAGATCATGTATGGATCCTCTTCAGATAGATAATGTATGGATCCTCTTCAGATAGATAATGTATGCATATTCCTCATTGTGTGGTCGTGCATTCCTCCTCATAATGTATGGATGATCATGTATGGATCCTTCATATAGATCATGTATGGATCCTCTTCAGATAGATCATGTATGGATCCTCTTCAGATAGATAATGTATGGATCCTCTTCATATAGATCATGTATGGATCCTCTTCAGATAGATCATGTATGGATCCTCTTCAGATAGATCATGTATGGATCCTCTTCAGATAGATCATGTATGGATCCTCTTGGATCCTCTTCAGATAGATCATGTATGGATCCTCTTCAGATAGATCATGTATGGATCCTCTTCAGATAGATCATGTATGGATCCTCTTCATATAGATCATGTATGGATCCTCTTCATATAGATCATGTATGGATCCTCTTCAGATAGATCATGTATGGATCCTCTTCATATAGATCATGTATGGATCCTCTTCAGATAGATCATGTATGGATCCTCTTCAGATAGATCATGTATGGATCCTCTTCAGATAGATAGATCATGTATGGATCCTTCTTCAGATAGATAATGTATGCATATTCCTCTTCAGATAGATCATGTATGGATCAGATGATAATGGTCAGATGCATGGATCCTCCTCATAATGTATGGATTCTCTTCATATAGATCATGTATGGATCCTCTTCAGATAGATCATGTATGGATCCTCTTCAGATAGATCATGTATGCATATTCCTCATTGTGTGGTCGTGCATTCCTCCTCATAATGTATGGATCCTCTTCAGATAGATCATGTATGGATCCTCTTCAGATAATGTATGGATCCTCTTGGATCCTCTTCAGCATATAGATCATAATGTATGGATCCAGATAGATCATGTATGGATTCTTCAGATAGATAATGTATGGATCCTCTTCAGATAGATAATGTATGCATATTCCTCATTGTGTGGTCGTGCATTCCTCCTCATAATGTATGGATCCTCTTCAGATAGAATGTATGGATCCTCTTCAGATAGATCATGATCCTCTTCAGATAGATAATGTATGCATATTCCTCATTGTGTGGTCGTGCATTCCTCCTCATAATGTATGGATCCTCTTCAGATAGATCATGTATGGATCCTCTTCAGATAGATCATGTATGGATCCTCTTCATATAGATGATGTATGGATCCTCTTCAGATAGATAATGTATGCATATTCCTCATTGTGTGGTCGTGCATTCCTCCTCATAATGTATGGATCCTCTTCAGATAGATCATGTATGGATCCTCTTCAGATAGATAATGTATGCATATTCCTCATTGTGTGGTCGTGCATTCCTCCTCATAATGTATGCCTCAGCCACAGCGTTCTCAGTGTAAAGTTTAAAGTGACAACTGTGAGCTCCATCTCACTTCAGGTTCTGAGAATGGATTTAAAATAATGAATTTCTCACTCACTGGAACAGCTCTGTGCTATTGTACTGTGGAAATATAAAACGATACAAGAGGCTCCTTTCTCTTAACGTGAGCTTAGCCAAGTCATTAGGAATCCATACAAGTGAAAATATATCCTGAGAGGACTTTGAAAGCGCTGTCAATCTGGGAGAATGAAATGTAGCACAGTAAACTGGGTTGTTATAGCTGACAGGCCTTCTGAGCAGACAGTGGTTGTGTCCCACATGGCACCCTATTCCCTACGTAGTGCACTACTTTGAGGTGTTCAGAGAAAGCAAAATCAGTGCTCTATGTAGGGAATAGGGTGTTATTTTGGACGTAGTCAATACAACTCCCTGGCACCATTAAAACTAAGGGGAGACTAGTAAGAGAGAACTGTCACATTGTATATATAGCTACTCTACTAAGGACAATGCAGAGAAATCACTTCATACATCTTCTGGGCAAATGAATGGCTTATCTGCTACTGTAGATAGTACTGATCTCTGTCAGTCGGGGGATGACGGTGTGACAGGATTTTAAACACATCTGGGCAATGTTCTAGGAATTCTACTGATGTATTTATGAACCTCTTCATTTAAAGAAAATTATTATTATATTATTTCAAAACGGATTACTGTACATCCCGGATGAATGTACAATATGGTAACAACATGGTAACAACGCAAAGTTTTAAACTGAAACATTATGGTAACAAAGTACTGCATTACACAGGAACAACATGGTAACAAAGTACTGCATTACACAAGAACAACATGGTAACAAAGTACTGCATTACACAGAAACAACATGGTAACAAAGTACTGCATTACACAGAAACAACATGGTAACAAAGTACTGCATTACACAGAAACAACATGGTAACAACGCAAAGTTTTAAACTGAAACATTATGGTAACAAAGTACTGCATTACACAAGAACAACATGGTAACAAAGTACTACATTACACAGAAACAACATGGTAACAAAGTACTGCATTACACAGGAACAACATGGTAACAAAGTACTGCATTACACAAGAACAACATGGTAACAAAGTACTGCATTACACAAGAACAACATGGTAACAAAGTACTGCATTACACAGAAACAACATGGTAACAAAGTACTGCATTACACAGAAACAACATGGTAACAACGCAAAGTTTTAAACTGAAACATTATGGTAACAAAGTACTGCATTACACAAGAACAACATGGTAACAAAGTACTACATTACACAGAAACAACATGGTAACAAAGTACTGCATTACACAGGAACAACATGGTAACAAAGTACTGCATTACACAAGAACAACATGGTAACAAAGTACTGCATTACACAGAAACAACATGGTAACAAAGTACTGCATTACACAGGAACAACATGGTAACAAAGTACTGCATTACACAAGAACAACATGGTAACAAAGTACTGCATTACACAGGAACAACATGGTAACAAAGTACTGCATTACACAGGAACAACATGGTAACAAAGTACTGCATTACACAGGAACAACACGGTAACAAAGTACTGCATTACACAGGAACAACATGGTAACAAAGTACTGCATTACACAGGAACAACATGGTAACAAAGTACTGCATTACACAGGAACAACATGGTAACAAAGTACTGCATTACACAGGAACAACATGGTAACAAAGTACTGCATTACACAGGAACAACATGGTAACAAAGTACTGCATTACACAGGAACAACATGGTAACAAAGTACTGCATTACACAGGAACAACATGGTAACAAAGTACTGCATTACACAGGAACAACACGGTAACAAAGTACTGCATTACACAGGAACAACATGGTAACAAAGTACTGCATTACACAGGAACAACATGGTAACAAAGTACTGCATTACACAGGAACAACATGGTAACAAAGTACTGCATTACACAGGAACAACATGGTAACAAAGTACTGCATTACACAGGAACAACATGGTAACAAAGTACTGCATTACACAGGAACAACATGGTAACAACGCAAAGTTTTAAACTGAAACATTATGGTAACAAAGTACTGCATTACACAGGAACAACATGGTAACAAAGTACTGCATTACACAGGAACAACATGGTAACAAAGTACTGCATTACACAGGAACAACACGGTAACAAAGTACTGCATTACACAGGAACAACATGGTAACAAAGTACTGCATTACACAGGAACAACATGGTAACAAAGTACTGCATTACACAGGAACAACATGGTAACAAAGTACTGCATTACACAGGAACAACATGGTAACAAAGTACTGCATTACACAGGAACAACATGGTAACAAAGTACTGCATTACACAGGAACAACATGGTAACAAAGTACTGCATTACACAGGAACAACATGGTAACAACGCAAAGTTTTAAACTGAAACATAATGGTAACAAAATACTGTATTACACAGAAACATAATGGTAACAACATACTGTATTACACAGAAACATAATGGTAACATACTGTATTACACAGAAACATAATGGTAACAACATACTGTATTACACAGAAACATAATGGTAACATACTGTATTACACAGAAACATAATGGTAACAACATACTGTATTACACAGAAACATAATGGTAACATACTGTATTACACAGAAACATAATGGTAACATACTGTATTACACAGAAACATAATGGTAACAACATGCTGTATTACACAGAAACATAATGGTAACAACATGCTGTATTACACAGAAACATAATGGTAACATACTGTATTACACAGAAACATAATGGTAACATACTGTATTACACAGAAACATAATGGTAACAACATATTTTATTACACAGAAACATTATGGTAACAACATACTGTATTACACAGAAACATAATGGTAACATACTGTATTACACAGAAACATATTGGTAACAACATATTTTATTACACAGAAACATTATGGTAAGAACATTCTGTATTAAACAGAAACATATTGGTAACAACATATTTTATTACAAAGAAACATTATGGTAACAACATACTGTATTACACAGAAACATAATGAAAACATACTGTATTACACAGAAACATATTGGTAACAACATATTTTATTACACAGAAACATAATGGTAAGAACATTCTGTATTAAACAGAAACATATTGGTAACAACATATTTTATGACACAGAAACATAATGGTAAGAACATTCTGTATTAAACAGAAACATATTGGTAACAACATATTTTATTACACAGAAACATTATGGTAACAACATACTGTATTACACAGAAACATATTGGTAACAACATATTTTATTACACAGAAACATTATGGTAAGAACATTCTGTATTACACAGAAACATATTGGTAACAACATATTTTATTACACAGAAACATAATGGTAAGGACATTCTGTATTAAACAGAAACATATTGGTAACAACATATTTTATTACACAGAAACATATTGGTAACAACATATTTTATTACACAGAAACATAATGGTAAGGACATTCTGTATTAAACAGAAACATATTGGTAACAACATATTTTATTACACAGAAACATTATGGTAACAACATACTGTATTACACAGAAACATAATGGTAACATACTGTATTACACAGAAACATATTGGTAACAACATATTTTATTACACAGAAACATTATGGTAACAACATACTGTATTACACAGAAACATAATGGTAACATACTGTATTACACAGAAACATATTGGTAACAACATATTGTATTAAACAGAAACATGGTAACAACATACTGTATTACACAGAAACGTAATGGTAACATACTGTATTACACAGAAACATATTGGTAACAACATATTGTATTACACAGAAACATAATGGTAACAACATACTGTATTACACAGAAACATAATGGTAACATACTGTATTACACAGAAACATATTGGTAACAACATATTGTATTACACAGAAACATAATGGTAACAACATACTGTATTACACAGAAACATAATGGTAACATACTGTATTACACAGAAACATAATGGTAACAACATACTGTATTACACAGAAACATAATGGTAACATACTGTATTAAACAGAAACATAATGGTAACATACTGTATTACACAGAAACATATTGGTAACAACATACTGTATTACACAGAAACATAATGGTAACAACATATTGTATTAAACAGAAACATGGTAACAACATACTGTATTACACAGAAACATTATGGTAACATACTGTATTACACAGAAACATGGTAACAACATACTGTATTAAACAGTAATATTATGGTAACACAGCACAGACAGAGATTGTTAACATTTTCATACTGATCTCTTATCAGAACGTAGAAACAGAGACATACAGTAGTGCCTTAATGGTTGAGAGGTGAGAGGTGTTCTCAGAGGACTCTGTCTTATGACCCTGCTGTCTCCCTGCATCCAGCCAGGCAACTGGCCATGTCTGACATGATGTGATTAGGTGTAAATGAAAGCTTTATTCACTGTCACTGAGGATTATCTGAACAGCTTTAGGAAGCCTTTGTTCTTGACCACCACTTTCAGTCCTTCCTCTGCTGATATCATCAGTTACAACCAGTAGAGCCCCACCTGTTTTCACTCACATTCAAAACAAATAATAAATATATATATGTATATATAAACATTTGGGGGCTTGCCTGTTATGCATGTTATTTTGGCATTAATACGAGTCACAATGTAAAAAAGCAAAACAATATGTCATTGAGTTAATAAAGCCGCATACATACATGGTCTCTTTGTTTTCTTCAGTAAGGCAGCTCCAAAATGCAGGTGTTTCAGCCTTGCTCAGCGCTTTCTGTGCAGAAAACAGGAGCGTTGCGCTGTGATTGGCTCAGTGTTCTGTCACTCATGGGAACCTACATCACCTGTCCTTAATAATGCTAGACATCGAACATTCTCGCCCTCTGGGTCCTGCCATATACTGTAGTTATATTAGCAGTGCCCTTCCAAGAAGGCTCAAGGTCATTGGCCACAGATAAAAGGACTTCAAATCACGTTATATGCACATTAGCTTTGATTGGACTGATCATGTCAACATCTTACTTTCAATAGCTAGCAGTCATCATCATGAATCAAGTCGACAATCTAATGGCAAATGCTTTTTAATCCTTGTCATAC
The DNA here is from genome assembly GCF_036934945.1 of Oncorhynchus masou masou. Taxonomy (NCBI): domain Eukaryota; kingdom Metazoa; phylum Chordata; class Actinopteri; order Salmoniformes; family Salmonidae; genus Oncorhynchus; species Oncorhynchus masou. The sequence goes on along the minus strand of NC_088240.1, from coordinate 102,013,479 downwards.
GAAGAGAAATAATGAAGATAAATTAAAGATTAAATGTTTCAGTGCTCATCGGCCATTGGATATAAACATTACACAACAATTTTGAAATCGCAAATTCAACAATGAGTGGTTGGAAGGAATCGGTGACAGTGGCTAACTGCAAGCATTGCAACTGGGAAGTCGGGAATAAACGAGCTCAGACTGGGAAAAAACATTTTGAACGGTCATCCAATCGGAATTGTAAACCTCTTTCTCTTTCTGTCTGTGTATTACAGAGAATTCCACTGCTAGTCTGACTGTGTGTTACAGTGACTCCCACTCCTAGTCTGACTGTGTATTACAGTGACTCACACTCCTAGTCTGTCTGTGTATTACAGTGACTCCCACTCCTAGTCTGACTGTGTGTTACAGTGACTCCCACTCCTAGTCTGACTGTGTATTACAGTGACTCACACTCCTAGTCTGTCTGTGTATTACAGTGACTCCCACTCCTAGTCTGACTGTGTATTACAGTGACTCCCACTCCTAGTCTGTCTGTGTATTACAGTGACTCCCACTCTTAGTCTGACTGTGTATTATAGTGACGCCCACTTCTAGTCTGACTGTGTATTACAGTGACTCCCACTGCTAGTCTGACTGTGTATTATAGTGACTCCCACTCCTAGTCTGTCTGTGTATTACAGTGACTCCCACTCCTAGTCTGACTGTGTATTACAGTGACTCCCACTCCTAGTCTGTCTGTGTATTACAGTGACTCCAACTCCTATTCTGACTGTGTATTACAGTGACTCCAACTCCTATTCTGACTGTGTATTACAGTGACTCCAACTCCTATTCTGACTGTGTATTATAGTGACTCCCACTCCTAGTCTGACTGTGTAATACAGTGACTCCCACTCCTAGTCTGACTGTGTATTATAGTGACTCCCACTCCTAGTCTGACTGTGTATTACAGTGACTCCCACTCCTAGTCTGACTGTGTATTAATGTGACTCCCACTCCTAGTCTGACTGTGTGTAGCAGTGACTCCCACTCCTAGTCTGACTGTGTATTACAGTGACTCCCATCTCCTAGTCTGACTGTGTATTATCGTGACTCCCACTCCTAGTCTGACTTTGTATTACAGTGACTCCCACTCCTAGTCTGACTGTGTGTTACAGTGACTCCCACTCCTAGTCTGACTGTGTATTATAGTGACTCCCACTCCTAGTCTGACTGTGTATTAAAGTGACTCCCACTCCTAGTCTGACTGTGTGTAGCAGTGACTCCCACTCCTAGTCTGACTGTGTATTACAGTGACTCCCACAACTAGTCTGACTGTGTATTATAGTGACTCCCACTCCTTGTCTGACTGTGTATTACAGTGACTCCAACTCCTATTCTGACTGTGTATTAAAGTGACTCCCACTCCTAGTCTGACTGTGTAATACACTGACTCCCACTCCTAGTCTGACTGTGTATTATAGTGACTCCCACTCCTAGTCTGACTGTGTATTACAGTGACTCCCACTCCTAGTCTGACTGTGTATTATAGTGACTCCCACTCCTAGTCTGACTGTGTATTACAGTGACTCCCACTCCTAGTCTGACTGTGTGTTACAGTGACTCCCACTCCTAGTCTGACTGTGTGTAGCAGTGACTCCAACTCCTAGTCTGTCTGTGTATTACAGTGACTCCCACTGCTAGTCTGTCTGTGTATTACAGTGACTCCCACTGCTAGTCTGACTGTGTATTACAGTGACTCCCACTCCTAGTCTGACTGTGTATTATAGTGACTCCCACTCCTAGTCTGACTGTGTATTACAGTGACTCCCACTCCTAGTCTGACTGTGTATTATAGTGACTCCCACTCCTAGTCTGTCTGTGTATTACAGTGACTCCCACTGCTAGTCTGTCTGTGTATTACAGTGACTCCCACTGCTAGTCTGACTGTGTATTACAGTGACTCCCACTCCTAGTCTGACTGTGTATTACAGTGACTCCCACTGCTAGTCTGACTGTGTATTACAGTGACTCCCACTCCTAGTCTGACTGTGTATTACAGTGTCTCCCACTCCTAGTCTGACTGTGTATTACAGTGACTCCCACTCCTAGTCTGACTGTGTATTACAGTGACTCCCACTCCAAGTCTGACTGTGTATTACAGTGACTCCCACTGCTAGTCTGACTGTGTATTACAGTGACTCCCACTCCTAGTTTGATAACCTCCCACCTTCAAAGCTCAGCGAGGATATTGGATGGAAAGACAAGGCCAGATGGAAAATATACATTTTGCAGGAAATGTAGTGAAATTCTCTGGGCAATGAGGACATGGAGAGGAAGTGGGTGGTTCGAACACTGATACCTCCCTTAGCTGTCAGTCAAGGTCATCAAGGAAACACAAAGAGACACCTGAACACATGTGTTGGAAATAAGAAATAAGCAATTAGCCAACTGTCATGTTGAGGTGTGTAAACACATTGTGAAGTTCAGGGTTGGGATGTTGGTCAAAGTAGACTAAAAAGAGCAGACTCAAATGAAAATACTGTAATAATTGAAGAAAGTCCGTGGTAATTGACATGATCATCGTTTCCTGGAAACTTTCTTCATCATATTCTACAGTACTTGTCCTCTTAAACCACTCAAAACCTAATTAAAATGGGTATGAAACCTCCACCCATCACTTATCAGACATCATAAAACACAAGAAGCACAACTAACATATCAGATATGATTTAACAGTCCCAGGGTCTAACACAACTAACATATCAGATATGATTTAACAGTCCCAGGGTCCCAGGGTGTAACACAACTAACATATCAGATATGATTTAACAGTCCCAGGGTGTAACACAACTAACATATCAGATATGATTTAACAGTCCCAGGGTCCCAGGGTGTAACACAACTAACATATCAGATATGATTTAACAGTCCCAGGGTGTAACACAACTAACATATCAGATATGATTTAACAGTCCCAGGGTCCCAGGGTGTAACACAACTAACATATCAGATATGATTTAACAGTCCCAGGGTGTAACACAACTAACATATCAGATATGATTTAACAGTCCCAGGGTGTAACACAACTAACATATCAGATATGATTTAACAGTCCCAGGGTGTAACACAACTAACATATCAGATATGATTTAACAGTCCCAGGGTCCCAGGGTGTAACACAACTAACATATCAGATATGATTTAACAGTCCCAGGGTGTAACACAACTAAAATATCAGATATGATTTAACAGTCCCAGGGTGTAACACAACTAACATATCAGATATGATTTAACAGTCCCAGGGTGTAACACAACTAACATATCAGATATGATTTAACAGTCCCAGGGTGTAACACAACTAACATATCAGATATGATTTAACAGTCCCAGGGTGTAACACAACTAACATATCAGATATGATTTAACAGTCCCAGGGTCTAACACAACTAACATATCAGATATGATTTAACAGTCCCAGGGTCCCAGGGTGTAACACAACTAACATATCAGATATGATTTAACAGTCCCAGTGTCCCAGGGTGTAACACAACTAACATATCAGATATGATTTAACAGTCCAAGGGTGTAACACAACTAACATATCAGATATGATTTAACAGTCCCAGGGTCTAACACAACGAACATATCAGATATGATTTAACAGTCCCAGGGTCCCAGGGTGTAACACAACTAACATATCAGATATGATTTAACAGTCCCAGGGTGTAACACAACTAACATAGCAGATATGATTTAACAGTCCCAGGGTGTAACACAACTAACATATCAGATATGATTTAACAGTCCCAGGGTCCCAGGGTCTAACACAACTAATATATCAGATATGATTTAACAGCCCCAGGGTCCCAGGGTGTAACACAACTAACATATCAGATATGATTTAACAGTCCCAGGGTCCCAGGGTGTAACACAACTAACATATCAGATATGATTTAACAGTCCCAGGGTGTAACACAACTAACATATCAGATATGATTTAACAGTCCCAGGGTCCCAGGGTGTAACACAACTAACATATCATATATGATTTAACAGTCCCAGGGTGTAACACAACTAACATATCAGATATGATTTAACAGTCCCAGGGTGTAACACAACTAACATATCAGATATGATTTAACAGTTCCAGGGTCCCAGGGTGTAACACAACTAAAATATCAGATATGATTTAACAGTCCCAGGGTGTAACACAACTAACATATCAGATATGATTTAACAGTCCCAGGGTGTAACACAACTAACATATCAGATATGATTTAACAGTCCCAGGGTCCCAGGGTCTAACACAACTAACATATCAGATATGATTTAACAGTCCCAGGGTGTAACACAACTAACATATCAGATATGATTTAACAGTCCCAGGGTCTAACACAACTAACATATCAGATATGATTTAACAGTCCCAGGGTGTAACACAACTAACATATCAGATATGATTTAACAGTCCCAGGGTCCCAGGGTGTAACACAACTAACATATCAGATATGATTTAACAGTCCCAGGGTGTTACACAACTAACATATCAGATATGATTTAACAGTCCCAGGGTCCCAGGGTCTAACACAACTAACATATCAGATATGATTTAACAGTCCCAGGGTGTAACACAACTAACATATCAGATATGATTTAACAGTCCCAGGGTCCCAGGGTCTAACACAACTAACATATCAGATATGATTTAACAGTCCCAGGGTGTAACACAACTAACATATCAGATATGATTTAACAGTCCCAGGGTCTAACACAACTAACATATCAGATATGATTTAACAGTCCCAGGGTGTAACACAACTAACATATCAGATATGATTTAACAGTCCCAGGGTCCCAGGGTGTAACACAACTAACATATCAGATATGATTTAACAGTCCCAGGGTGTTACACAACTAACATATCAGATATGATTTAACAGTCCCAGGGTCCCAGGGTCTAACACAACTAACATGTCAGATATGATTTAACAGTCCCAGGGTGTAACACAACTAACATATCAGATATGATTTAACAGTCCCAGGGTCCCAGGGTGTAACACAACTAACATATCAGATATGATTTAACAGTCCCAGGGTGTAACACAACTAACATATCAGATATGATTTAACAGTCCCAGGGTCCCAGGGTGTAACACAACTAACATATCATATATGATTTAACAGTCCCAGGGTGTAACACAACTAACATATCAGATATGATTTAACAGTCCCAGGGTGTAACACAACTAACATATCAGATATGATTTAACAGTCCCAGGGTCCCAGGGTGTAACACAACTAACATATCAGATATGATTTAACAGTCCCAGGGTCCCAGGGTGTAACACAACTAACATATCAGATATGATTTAACAGTCCCAGGGTCCCAGGGTGTAACACAACTAACATATCAGATATGATTTAACAGTCTCAGGGACCCAGGGTCTAACACAACTAACATATCAGATATGATTTAACAGTCCCAGGGTCCCAGGGTGTAACACAACTAACATATCAGATATGATTTAACAGTCCCAGGGTGTAACACAACTAACATATCAGATATGATTTAACAGTCCCAGGGTCCCAGGGTCTAACACAACTAATATATCAGATATGATTTAACAGTCCCAGGGTCCCAGGGTGTAACACAACTAACATATCAGATATGATTTAACAGTCCCAGGGTGTAACACAACTAACATATCAGATATGATTTAACAGTCCCAGTGTCCCAGGGTCTAACACAACTAACATATCAGATATGATTTAACAGTCCCAGGGTCCCAGGGTCTAACACAACTAACATATCAGATATGATTTAACAGTCCCAGGGTGTAACACAACTAACATATAAGATATGATTTAACAGCCCCAGGGTCCCAGGGTGTAACACAACTAACATATCAGATATGATTTAACAGTCCCAGGGTCCCAGGGTGTAACACAACTAACATATCAGATATGATTTAACAGTCCCAGGGTGTAACACAACTAACATATCAGATATGATTTAACAGTCCCAGGGTGTAACACAACTAACATATCAGATATGATTTAACAGTCCCAGGGTCCCAGGCTGTAACACAACTAACATATCAGATATGATTTAACAGTCCCAGGGTCCCAGGGTGTAACACAACTAACATATCAGATATGATTTAACAGTCCCAGGGTACCAGGGTGTAACACAACTAACATATCAGATATGATTTAACAGTCCCAGGGTGTAACACAACTAACATATCAGATATGATTTAACAGTCCCAGGGTCCCAGGGTGTAACACAACTAACATATCAGATATGATTTAACAGTTCCAGGGTGTAACACAACTAACATATCAGATATGATTTAACAGTCCCAGGGTCCCAGGGTGTAACACAACTAACATATCAGATATGATTTAACAGTCCCAGGGTGTAACACAACTAACATATCAGATATGATTTAACAGTCCCAGGGTCCCAGGGTGTAACACAACTAACATATCAGATATGATTTAACAGTTCCAGGGTCCCAGGGTGTAACACAACTAACATATCAGATATGATTTAACAGTCCCAGGGTGTAACACAACTAAAATATCAGATATGATTTAACAGTCCCAGGGTGTAACACAACTAACATATCAGATATGATTTAACAGTCCCAGGGTCCCAGGGTGTAACACAACTAACATATCAGATATGATTTAACAGTCCCAGGGTGTAACACAACTAACATATCAGATATGATTTAACAGTCCCAGGGTGTAACACAACTAACATATCAGATATGATTTAACAGTCCCAGGGTGTAACACAACTAACATATCAGATATGATTTAACAGTCCCAGGGTCCCAGGGTGTAACACAACTAACATATCAGATATGATTTAACAGTCCCAGGGTGTAACACAACTAAAATATCAGATATGATTTAACAGTCCCAGGGTGTAACACAACTAACATATCAGATATGATTTAACAGTCCCAGGGTGTAACACAACTAACATATCAGATATGATTTAACAGTCCCAGGGTCCCAGGGTGTAACACAACTAACATATCAGATATGATTTAACAGTCCCAGGGTCTAACACAACTAACATATCAGATATGATTTAACAGTCCCAGGGTGTAACACAACTAACATATCAGATATGATTTAACAGTCCCAGGGTCCCAGGGTGTAACACAACTAACATATCAGATATGATTTAACAGTCCCAGTGTCCCAGGGTGTAACACAACTAACATATCAGATATGATTTAACAGTCCAAGGGTGTAACACAACTAACATATCAGATATGATTTAACAGTCCCAGGGTCTAACACAACGAACATATCAGATATGATTTAACAGTCCCAGGGTCCCAGGGTGTAACACAACTAACATATCAGATATGATTTAACAGTCCCAGGGTCCCAGGGTGTAACACAACTAACATATCAGATATGATTTAACAGTCCCAGGGTGTAACACAACTAACATAGCAGATATGATTTAACAGTCCCAGGGTGTAACACAACTAACATATCAGATATGATTTAACAGTCCCAGGGTCCCAGGGTGTAACACAACTAACATATCAGATATGATTTAACAGTCCCAGGGTCCCAGGGTGTAACACAACTAACATATCAGATATGATTTAACAGTCCCAGGGTCCCAGGGTGTAACACAACTAACATATCAGATATGATTTAACAGTCCCAGGGTGTAACACAACTAACATATCAGATATGATTTAACAGTCCCAGGGTCCCAGGGTGTAACACAACTAACATATCATATATGATTTAACAGTCCCAGGGTGTAACACAACTAACATATCAGATATGATTTAACAGTCCCAGGGTGTAACACAACTAACATATCAGATATGATTTAACAGTTCCAGGGTCCCAGGGTGTAACACAACTAAAATATCAGATATGATTTAACAGTCCCAGGGTCCCAGGGTGTAACACAACTAACATATCAGATATGATTTAACAGTCCCAGGGTGTAACACAACTAACATATCAGATATGATTTAACAGTCCCAGGGTCCCAGGGTCTAACACAACTAACATATCAGATATGATTTAACAGTCCCAGGGTGTAACACAACTAACATATCAGATATGATTTAACAGTCCCAGGGTCCCAGGGTCTAACACAACTAACATATCAGATATGATTTAACAGTCCCAGGGTGTAACACAACTAACATATCAGATATGATTTAACAGTCCCAGGGTCTAACACAACTAACATATCAGATATGATTTAACAGTCCCAGGGTGTAACACAACTAACATATCAGATATGATTTAACAGTCCCAGGGTCCCAGGGTGTAACACAACTAACATATCAGATATGATTTAACAGTCCCAGTGTCCCAGGGTGTAACACAACTAACATATCAGATATGATTTAACAGTCCAAGGGTGTAACACAACTAACATATCAGATATGATTTAACAGTCCCAGGGTCTAACACAACGAACATATCAGATATGATTTAACAGTCCCAGGGTCCCAGGGTGTAACACAACTAACATATCAGATATGATTTAACAGTCCCAGGGTCCCAGGGTGTAACACAACTAACATATCAGATATGATTTAACAGTCCCAGGGTGTAACACAACTAACATATCAGATATGATTTAACAGTCCCAGGGTGTAACACAACTAACATATCAGATATGATTTAACAGTCCCAGGGTCCCAGGGTGTAACACAACTAACATATCAGATATGATTTAACAGTCCCAGGGTCCCAGGGTGTAACACAACTAACATATCAGATATGATTTAACAGTCCCAGGGTCCCAGGGTGTAACACAACTAACATATCAGATATGATTTAACAGTCCCAGGGTGTAACACAACTAACATATCAGATATGATTTAACAGTCCCAGGGTCCCAGGGTGTAACACAACTAACATATCATATATGATTTAACAGTCCCAGGGTGTAACACAACTAACATATCAGATATGATTTAACAGTCCCAGGGTGTAACACAACTAACATATCAGATATGATTTAACAGTCCCAGGGTCCCAGGGTGTAACACAACTAACATATCAGATATGATTTAACAGTCCCAGGGTCCCAGGGTGTAACACAACTAACATATCAGATATGATTTAACAGTCCCAGGGTCCCAGGGTGTAACACAACTAACATATCAGATATGATTTAACAGTCCCAGGGACCCAGGGTCTAACACAACTAACATATCAGATATGATTTAACAGTCCCAGGGTCCCAGGGTGTAACACAACTAACATATCAGATATGATTTAACAGTCCCAGGGTGTAACACAACTAACATATCAGATATGATTTAACAGTCCCAGGGTCCCAGGGTCTAACACAACTAATATATCAGATATGATTTAACAGTCCCAGGGTCCCAGGGTGTAACACAACTAACATATCAGATATGATTTAACAGTCCCAGGGTGTAACACAACTAACATATCAGATATGATTTAACAGTCCCAGGGTCCCAGGGTGTAACACAACTAACATATCAGATATGATTTAACAGTCCCAGGGTGTAACACAACTAACATATCAGATATGATTTAACAGTCCCAGGGTCCCAGGGTGTAACACAACTAACATATCAGATATGATTTAACAGTCCCAGTGTCCCAGGGTCTAACACAACTAACATATCAGATATGATTTAACAGTCCCAGGGTCCCAGGGTCTAACACAACTAACATATCAGATATGATTTAACAGTCCCAGGGTGTAACACAACTAACATATAAGATATGATTTAACAGCCCCAGGGTCCCAGGGTGTAACACAACTAACATATCAGATATGATTTAACAGTCCCAGGGTCCCAGGGTGTAACACAACTAACATATCAGATATGATTTAACAGTCCCAGGGTGTAACACAACTAACATATCAGATATGATTTAACAGTCCCAGGGTGTAACACAACTAACATATCAGATATGATTTAACAGTCCCAGGGTCCCAGGCTGTAACACAACTAACATATCAGATATGATTTAACAGTCCCAGGGTCCCAGGGTGTAACACAACTAACATATCAGATATGATTTAACAGTCCCAGGGTACCAGGGTGTAACACAACTAACATATCAGATATGATTTAACAGTCCCAGGGTGTAACACAACTAACATATCAGATATGATTTAACAGTCCCAGGGTCCCAGGGTGTAACACAACTAACATATCAGATATGATTTAACAGTTCCAGGGTGTAACACAACTAACATATCAGATATGATTTAACAGTCCCAGGGTCCCAGGGTGTAACACAACTAACATATCAGATATGATTTAACAGTCCCAGGGTGTAACACAACTAACATATCAGATATGATTTAACAGTCCCAGGGTCCCAGGGTGTAACACAACTAACATATCAGATATGATTTAACAGTTCCAGGGTCCCAGGGTGTAACACAACTAACATATCAGATATGATTTAACAGTCCCAGGGTGTAACACAACTAAAATATCAGATATGATTTAACAGTCCCAGGGTCCCAGGGTGTAACACAACTAACATATCAGATATGATTTAACAGTCCCAGGGTGTAACACAACTAACATAGCAGATATGATTTAACAGTCCCAGGGTGTAACACAACTAACATATCAGATATGATTTAACAGTCCCAGGGTCCCAGGGTGTAACACAACTAACATATCAGATATGATTTAACAGTCCCAGGGTCCCAGGGTGTAACACAACTAACATATCAGATATGATTTAACAGTCCCAGGGTCCCAGGGTGTAACACAACTAACATATCAGATATGATTTAACAGTCCCAGGGTGTAACACAACTAACATATCAGATATGATTTAACAGTCCCAGGGTCCCAGGGTGTAACACAACTAACATATCATATATGATTTAACAGTCCCAGGGTGTAACACAACTAACATATCAGATATGATTTAACAGTCCCAGGGTGTAACACAACTAACATATCAGATATGATTTAACAGTCCCAGGGTCCCAGGGTGTAACACAACTAAAATATCAGATATGATTTAACAGTCCCAGGGTGTAACACAACTAACATATCAGATATGATTTAACAGTCCCAGGGTGTAACACAACTAACATATCAGATATGATTTAACAGTCCCAGGGTCCCAGGGTCTAACACAACTAACATATCAGATATGATTTAACAGTCCCAGGGTGTAACACAACTAACATATCAGATATGATTTAACAGTCCCAGGGTCTAACACAACTAACATATCAGATATGATTTAACAGTCCCAGGGTGTAACACAACTAACATATCAGATATGATTTAACAGTCCCAGGGTCCCAGGGTGTAACACAACTAACATATCAGATATGATTTAACAGTCCCAGTGTCCCAGGGTGTAACACAACTAACATATCAGATATGATTTAACAGTCCAAGGGTGTAACACAACTAACATATCAGATATGATTTAACAGTCCCAGGGTCTAACACAACGAACATATCAGATATGATTTAACAGTCCCAGGGTCCCAGGGTGTAACACAACTAACATATCAGATATGATTTAACAGTCCCAGGGTCCCAGGGTGTAACACAACTAGCATATCAGATATGATTTAACAGTCCCAGGGTGTAACACAACTAACATAGCAGATATGATTTAACAGTCCCAGGGTGTAACACAACTAACATATCAGATATGATTTAACAGTCCCAGGGTCCCAGGGTGTAACACAACTAACATATCAGATATGATTTAACAGTCCCAGGGTCCCAGGGTGTAACACAACTAACATATCAGATATGATTTAACAGTCCCAGGGTCCCAGGGTGTAACACAACTAACATATCAGATATGATTTAACAGTCCCAGGGTGTAACACAACTAACATATCAGATATGATTTAACAGTCCCAGGGTCCCAGGGTGTAACACAACTAACATATCATATATGATTTAACAGTCCCAGGGTGTAACACAACTAACATATCAGATATGATTTAACAGTCCCAGGGTGTAACACAACTAACATATCAGATATGATTTAACAGTCCCAGGGTCCCAGGGTGTAACACAACTAACATATCAGATATGATTTAACAGTCCCAGGGTCCCAGGGTGTAACACAACTAACATATCAGATATGATTTAACAGTCCCAGGGTCCCAGGGTGTAACACAACTAACATATCAGATATGATTTAACAGTCCCAGGGACCCAGGGTCTAACACAACTAACATATCAGATATGATTTAACAGTCCCAGGGTCCCAGGGTGTAACACAACTAACATATCAGATATGATTTAACAGTCCCAGGGTGTAACACAACTAACATATCAGATATGATTTAACAGTCCCAGGGTCCCAGGGTCTAACACAACTAATATATCAGATATGATTTAACAGTCCCAGGGTGTAACACAACTAACATATCAGATATGATTTAACAGTCCCAGGGTCCCAGGGTCTAACACAACTAACATATCAGATATGATTTAACAGTCCCAGGGTCCCAGGGTCTAACACAACTAACATATCAGATATGATTTAACAGTCCCAGGGTGTAACACAACTAACATATAAGATATGATTTAACAGCCCCAGGGTCCCAGGGTGTAACACAACTAACATATCAGATATGATTTAACAGTCCCAGGGTCCCAGGGTGTAACACAACTAACATATCAGATATGATTTAACAGTCCCAGGGTGTAACACAACTAACATATCAGATATGATTTAACAGTCCCAGGGTGTAACACAACTAACATATCAGATATGATTTAACAGTCCCAGGGTCCCAGGCTGTAACACAACTAACATATCAGATATGATTTAACAGTCCCAGGGTCCCAGGGTGTAACACAACTAACATATCAGATATGATTTAACAGTCCCAGGGTACCAGGGTGTAACACAACTAACATATCAGATATGATTTAACAGTCCCAGGGTGTAACACAACTAACATATCAGATATGATTTAACAGTCCCAGGGTCCCAGGCTGTAACACAACTAACATATCAGATATGATTTAACAGTTCCAGGGTGTAACACAACTAACATATCAGATATGATTTAACAGTCCCAGGGTCCCAGGGTGTAACACAACTAACATATCAGATATGATTTAACAGTCCCAGGGTGTAACACAACTAACATATCAGATATGATTTAACAGTCCCAGGGTCCCAGGGTGTAACACAACTAACATATCAGATATGATTTAACAGTTCCAGGGTCCCAGGGTGTAACACAACTAACATATCAGATATGATTTAACAGTCCCAGGGTGTAACACAACTAAAATATCACATATGATTTAACAGTCCCAGGGTCCCAGGGTGTAACACAACTAACATATCAGATATGATTTAACAGTCCCAGGGTCCCAGGGTGTAACACAACTAACATATCAGATATGATTTAACAGTCCCAGGGTGTAACACAACTAACATATCAGATATGATTTAACAGTCCCAGGGTCCCAGGGTGTAACACAACTAACATATCAGATATGATTTAACAGTCCCAGGGTACCAGGGTGTAACACAACTAACATATCAGATATGATTTAACAGTTCCAGGGTCCCAGGGTGTAACACAACTAACATATCAGATATGATTTAACAGTCCCAGGGTGTAACACAACTAACATATCAGATATGATTTAACAGTCCCAGGGTGTAACACAACTAACATAGCAGATATGATTTAACAGTCCCAGGGTGTAACACAACTAACATATCAGATATGATTTAACAGTCCCAGGGTCCCAGGGTGTAACACAACTAACATATCAGATATGATTTAACAGTCCCAGGGTGTAACACAACTAACATATCAGATATGATTTAACAGTCCCAGGGTCCCAGGGTGTAACACAACTAACATATCAGATATGATTTAACAGTCCCAGGGTGTAACACAACTAACATATCAGATATGATTTAACAGTCCCAGGGTGTAACACAACTAACATATCAGATATGATTTAACAGTCCCAGGGTCCCAGGGTGTAACACAACTAACATATCAGATATGATTTAACAGTTCCAGGGTCCCAGGGTGTAACACAACTAACATATCAGATATGATTTAACAGTCCCAGGGTGTAACACAACTAATATATCAGATATGATTTAACAGTCCCAGGGTGTAACACAACTAACATATCAGATATGATTTAACAGTCCCAGGGTGTAACACAACTAACATATCAGATATGATTTAACAGTCCCAGGGTCCCAGGGTGTAACACAACTAACATATCAGATATGATTTAACAGTTCCAGGGTGTAACACAACTAACATATCAGATATGATTTAACAGTCCCAGGGTCCCAGGGTGTAACACAACTAACATATCAGATATGATTTAACAGTCCCAGGGTGTAACACAACTAACATATCAGATATGATTTAACAGTCCCAGGGTCCCAGGGTGTAACACAACTAACATATCAGATATGATTTAACAGTTCCAGGGTCCCAGGGTGTAACACAACTAACATATCAGATATGATTTAACAGTCCCAGGGTGTAACACAACTAACATATCAGATATGATTTAACAGTCCCAGGGTGTAACACAACTAACATATCAGATATGATTTAACAGTCCCAGGGTGTAACACAACTAACATATCAGATATGATTTAACAGTCCCAGGGTCCCAGGGTGTAACACAACTAACATATCAGATATGATTTAACAGTCCCAGGGTGTAACACAACTAACATATCAGATATGATTTAACAGTCCCAGGGTCCCAGGGTGTAACACAACTAACATATCAGATATGATTTAACAGTCCCAGGGTGTAACACAACTAACATATCAGATATGATTTAACAGTTCCAGGGTCCCAGGGTGTAACACAACTAACATATCAGATATGATTTAACAGTCCCAGGGTGTAACACAACTAACATATCAGATATGATTTAACAGTCCCAGGGTGTAACACAACTAACATATCAGATATGATTTAACAGTCCAAGGGTGTAACACAACTAACATATCAGATATGATTTAACAGTCCCAGGGTCCCAGGGTGTAACACAACTAACATATCAGATATGATTTAACAGTCCCAGGGTGTAACACAACTAACATATCAGATATGATTTAACAGTCCCAGGGTCCCAGGGTCTAACACAACTAACATATCAGATATGATTTAACAGTCCCAGGGTCCCAGGGTGTAACACAACTAACATATCAGATATGATTTAACAGTCCCAGGGTGTAACACAACTAACATATAAGATATGATTTAACAGCCCCAGGGTCCCAGGGTGTAACACAACTAACATATCAGATATGATTTAACAGTCCCAGGGTCCCAGGGTGTAACACAACTAACATATCAGATATGATTTAACAGTCCCAGGGTGTAACACAACTAACATATCAGATATGATTTAACAGTCGCAGGGTCAAATCAAATCAAATCAAATTTATTTATATAGCCCTTCGTACATCAGCTGATATCTCAAAGTGCTGTACAGAAACCCAGCCTAAAACCCCAAACAGCAAGCAATGCAGGTGTAGAAGCACGGTGGCTAGGAAAAACTCCCTAGAAAAGCCAAAACCTAGGAAGAAACCTAGAGAGGAACCAGGCTATGTGGGGTGGCCAGTCCTCTTCTGGCTGTGCCGGGTAGAGATTATAACAGAACATGGCCAAGATGTTCAAATGTTCATAAATGACCAGCATGGTCGAATAATAATAAGGCAGAACAGTTGAAACTGGAGCAGCAGCACGGCCAGGTGGACTGGGGACAGCAAGGAGTCATCATGTCAAGTAGTCCTGGGGCATGGTCCTAGGGCTCAGGTCAGTTGAAACTGGAGCAGCAGCACGGCCAGGTGGACTGGGGACAGCAAGGAGTCATCATGTCAGGTAGTCCTGGGGCATGGTCCTAGGGCTCAGGTCCTCCGAGAGAGAGAAGGAGAGAATTAGAGAACGCACACTTAGATTCACACAGGACACCGAATTGGACAGGAGAAGTACTCCAGATATAACAAACTGACCCCAGCCCCCCGACACATAAACTACTGCAGCATAAATACTGGAGGCTGAGACAGGAGGGGTCAGGAGACACTGTGGCCCCACCCGAGGACACCGCCGGACAGGGCCAAACAGGAAGGATATAACCCCACCCACTTTGCCAAAGCACAGCCCCCACACCACTGGAGGGATATCTTCAACCACCAACTTACCATCCTGAGACAAAGCTGAGTATAGCCCGCAAAGATCTCCGCCACGGCACAACCCAAGGGGGGGCGCCAACCCAGACAGGATGACCACATCAGTGAATCAACCCACTCAGGTGACGCACCCCCTCCAGGGACGGCATGAGAGAGCCCCAGCAAGCCAGTGACTCAGCCCCTGTAATAGGGTTAGAGGCAGAGAATCCCAGTGGAAAGAGGGGAACCGGCCAGGCAGAGACAGCAAGGGTGGTTCGTTGCTCCAGAGCCTTTCCGTTCACCTTCCCACTCCTGGGCCAGACTACACTCAATCATATGACCCACTGAAGAGATGAGTCTTCAGTAAAGACTTAAAGGTTGAGACCGAGTTTGCGTCTCTGACATGGGTAGGCAGACCGTTCCATAAAAATGGAGCTCTATAGGAGAAAGCCCTGCCTCCAGCTGTTTGCTTAGAAATTCTAGGGACAATTAGGAGGCCTGCGTCTTGTGACCGTAGCGTACGTGTAGGTATGTACGGCAGGACCAAATCAGAGAGATAGGTAGGAGCAAGCCCATGCAATGCTTTGTAGGTTAGCAGTAAAACCTTGAAATCAGCCCTTGCTTTGACAGGAAGCCAGTGTAGGGAGGCTAGCACTGGAGTAATATGATCAAATTTTTTGGTTCTAGTCAGGATTCTAGCAGCCGTATTTAGCACTAACTGAAGTTTATTTAGTGCTTTATCCGGGTAGCCGGAAAGTAGAGCATTGCAGTAGTCTAACCTAGAAGTGACAAAAGCATGGATAAATTTTTCTGCATCATTTTTGGACAGAAAGTTTCTGATTTTTGCAATGTTACGTAGATGGAAAAAAGCTGTCCTTGAAATGGTCTTGATATGTTCTTCAAAAGAGAGATCAGGGTCCAGAGTAACGCCGAGGTCCTTCACAGTTTTATTTGAGATGACTGTACAACCATTAAGATTAATTGTCAGATTCAACAGAAGATCTCTTTGTTTCTTGGGACCTAGAACAAGCATCTCTGTTTTATCCGAGTTTAAAAGTAGAAAGTTTGCTGCCATCCACTTCCTTATGTCTGAAACACATGCTTCTAGCGAGGGCAATTTTGGGGCTTCACCATGTTTCATTGAAATGTACAGCTGTGTATCATCCGCATAGCAGTGAAAGTTAACATTATGTTTTCGAATAACATCCCCAAGAGGTAAAATATATAGTGAAAACAACAGCGGTCCTAAAACGGAACCTTGAGGAACACCGAAATTTACAGTTGATTTGTCAGAGGACAAACCATCCACAGAGACAAACTGATATCTTTCCGACAGATAAGATCTAAACCAGGCCAGAACTTGTCCGTGTAGACCAATTTGGGTTTCCAATCTCTCCAAAAGAATGTGGTGATTGATGGTATCAAAAGCAGCACTAAGGTCTAGGAGCATGAGGACAGATGCAGAGCCTCGGTCCGATGCCATTAAAATGTCATTTACCACCTTCACAAGTGCCGTCTCAGTGCTATGATGGGGTCTAAAACCAGACTGAAGCATTTCATATACATTGTTTGTCTTCAGGAAGGCAGTGAGTTGCTGAGCAACAGCCTTTTCTAAGATTTTTGAGAGGAATGGAAGATTCGATATAGGCCGATAGTTTTTTATATTTTCTGGGTCAAGGTTTGGCTTTTTCAAGAGAGGCTTTATTACTGCCACTTTTAGTGAGTTTGGTACACATCCGGTGGATAGAGAGCCGTTTATTATGTTCAACATAGGAGGGCCAAGCACAGGAAGCAGCTCTTTCAGTAGTTTAGTTGGAATAGGGTCCAGTAAGCAGCTTGAAGGTTTAGAGGCCATGATTATTTTCATCATTGTGTCAAGAGATATAGTACTAAAACACTTGAGCGTCTCTCTTGATCCTAGGTCCACGCAGAGTTGTGCAGACTCAGGACAACTGAGCTTTGAAGGAATACGCAGATTTAAAGAGGAGTCTGTAATTTGCTTTCTAATAATCATAATTTTTTCCTCAAAGAAGTTCATGAATTTATCACTGCTAAAGTGAAAGTCATCCTCTCTTGGGGAATGCTGCTTTTTAGTTAGCTTTGCGACCGTATCAAAAAGGAATTTTGGATTGTTCTTATTGTCCTCAATTAAGTTAGAAAAATAGGATGATCGAGCAGCAGTAAGGGCTCTTCGGTACTGCACGGTACTGTCTTTCCAAGCTAGACGGAAGACTTCCAGTTTGGTGTGGCGCCATTTCCGTTCCAATTTTCTGGAAGCTTGCTTCAGAGCTCGGGTATTTTCTGTGTACCAGGGAGCTAGTTTCTTATGAGAAATGGGTCCCAGGGTGTAACACAACTAACATATCAGATATGATTTAACAGTCCCAGGGTGTAACACAACTAACATATCAGATATGATTTAACAGTCCCAGGGTGTAACACAACTAACATATCAGATATGATTTAACAGTCCCAGGGTCCCAGGGTGTAACACAACTAACATATCAGATATGATTTAACAGTCCCAGGGTGTAACACAACTAAAATATCAGATATGATTTAACAGTCCCAGGGTGTAACACAACTAACATATCAGATATGATTTAACAGTCCCAGGGTCCCAGGGTCTAACACAACTAACATATCAGATATGATTTAACAGTCCCAGGGTCACAGGGTGTAACACAACTAACATATCAGATATGATTTAACAGTCCCAGGGTGTAACACAACTAACATATAAGATATGATTTAACAGCCCCAGGGTCCCAGGGTGTAACACAACTAACATATCAGATATGATTTAACAGTCCCAGGGTCCCAGGGTGTAACACAACTAACATAGCAGATATGATTTAACAGTCCCAGGGTGTAACACAACTAACATATCTGATATGATTTAACAGTCCCAGTGTCCCAGGGTGTAACACAACTAACATATCAGATATGATTTAACAGTCCCAGTGTCCCAGGGTGTAACACAACTAACATATCAGATATGATTTAACAGTCCCAGGGTGTAACACAACTAACATATCAGATATGATTTAACAGTCCCAGGGTACCAGGGTGTAACACAACTAACATATCAGATATGATTTAACAGTCCCAGGGTGTAACACAACTAACATATCAGATATGATTTAACAGTCCCAGGGTCCCAGGGTGTAACACAACTAACATATCAGATATGATTTAACAGTTCCAGGGTGTAACACAACTAACATATCAGATATGATTTAACAGTCCCAGGGTCCCAGGGTGTAACACAACTAACATATCAGATATGATTTAACAGTCCCCGGGTGTAACACAAATAACATATCAGATATGATTTAACAGTCCCAGGGTCCCAGGGTGTAACACAACTAACATATCAGATATGATTTAACAGTTCCAGGGTCCCAGGGTGTAACACAACTAACATATCAGATATGATTTAACAGTCCCAGGGTGTAACACAACTAACATATCAGATATGATTTAACAGTCCCAGGGTGTAACACAACTAACATATCAGATATGATTTAACAGTCCCAGGGTGTAACACAACTAACATATCAGATATGATTTAACAGTCCCAGGGTCCCAGGGTGTAACACAACTAACATATCAGATATGATTTAACAGTCCCAGGGTGTAACACAACTAACATATCAGATATGATTTAACAGTCCCAGGGTCCCAGGGTGTAACACAACTAACATATCAGATATGATTTAACAGTCCCAGGGTGTAACACAACTAACATATCAGATATGATTTAACAGTCCCAGGGTGTAACACAACTAACATATCAGATATGATTTAACAGTCCCAGGGTCCCAGGGTGTAACACAACTAACATATCAGATATGATTTAACAGTTCCAGGGTCCCAGGGTGTAACACAACTAACATATCAGATATGATTTAACAGTCCCAGGGTGTAACACAACTAACATATCAGATATGATTTAACAGTCCCAGGGTGTAACACAACTAACATATCAGATATGATTTAACAGTCCCAGGGTGTAACACAACTAACATATAAGATATGATTTAACAGTCCCAGGGTCCCAGGGTGTAACACAACTAACATATCAGATATGATTTAACAGTCCCAGGGTGTAACACAACTAACATATCAGATATGATTTAACAGTCCCAGGGTCCCAGGGTGTAACACAACTAACATATCAGATATGATTTAACAGTCCCAGGGTGTAACACAACTAACATATCAGATATGATTTAACAGTCCCAGGGTGTAACACAACTAACATATCAGATATGATTTAACAGTCCCAGGGTCCCAGGGTGTAACACAACTAACATATCAGATATGATTTAACAGTCCCAGGGTGTAACACAACTAAAATATCAGATATGATTTAACAGTCCCAGGGTCTAACACAACTAACATATCAGATATGATTTAACAGTCCCAGGGTCCCAGGGTCTAACACAACTAACATATCAGATATGATTTAACAGTCCCAGAGTGTAACACAACTAACATATCAGATATGATTTAACAGTCCCGGGGTCTAACACAACTAACATATCAGATATGATTTAACAGTCCCAGGGTGTAACACAACTAACATATCAGATATGATTTAACAGTCCCAGGGTCCCAGGGTGTAACACAACTAACATATCAGATATGATTTAACAGTCCCAGTGTCCCAGGGTGTAACACAACTAACATATCAGATATGATTTAACAGTCCAAGGGTGTAACACAACTAACATATCAGATATGATTTAACAGTCCCAGGGTCTAACACAACGAACATATCAGATATGATTTAACAGTCCCAGGGTCCCAGGGTGTAACACAACTAACATATCAGATATGATTTAACAGTCCCAGGGTCCCAGGGTGTAACACAACTAACATATCAGATATGATTTAACAGTCCCAGGGTGTAACACAACTAACATAGCAGATATGATTTAACAGTCCCAGGGTGTAACACAACTAACATATCAGATATGATTTAACAGTCCCAGGGTCCCAGGGTGTAACACAACTAACATATCAGATATGATTTAACAGTCCCAGGGTCCCAGGGTGTAACACAACTAACATATCAGATATGATTTAACAGTCCCAGGGTCCCAGGGTGTAACACAACTAACATATCAGATATGATTTAACAGTCCCAGGGTGTAACACAACTAACATATCAGATATGATTTAACAGTCCCAGGGTCCCAGGGTGTAACACAACTAACATATCAGATATGATTTAACAGTCCGAGGGTCCCAGGGTGTAACACAACTAACATATCAGATATGATTTAACAGTCCCAGGGTCCCAGGGTCTAACACAACTAACATATCAGATATGATTTAACAGTCCCAGGGTCCCAGGCTGTAACACAACTAACATATCAGATATGATTTAACAGTCCCAGGGTCCCAGGGTCTAACACAACTAACATATCAGATATTATTTAACAGTCCCAGGGTGTAACACAACTAACATAGGAGATATGATTTAACAGTCCCAGGGTGTAACACAACTAACATATCAGATATGATTTAACAGTCCCAGTGTCCCAGGGTGTAACACAACTAACATATCAGATATGATTTAACAGTCCCAGGGTCCCAGGGTCTAACATAACTAACATATCAGATATGATTTAACAGTCCCAGGGTCCGAGGGTGTAACACAACTAACATATCAGATATGATTTAACAGTCCCAGGGTCCCAGGGTGTAACACAACTAACATATCAGATATGATTTAACAGTCCGAGGGTCCCAGGGTGTAACACAACTAACATATCAGATATGATTTAACAGTCCCAGGGTCCCAGGGTCTAACACAACTAACATATCAGATATGATTTAACAGTCCCAGGGTCCCAGGCTGTAACACAACTAACATATCAGATATGATTTAACAGTCCCAGGGTCCCAGGGTCTAACACAACTAACATATCAGATATTATTTAACAGTCCCAGGGTGTAACACAACTAACATAGGAGATATGATTTAACAGTCCCAGGGTGTAACACAACTAACATATCAGATATGATTTAACAGTCCCAGTGTCCCAGGGTGTAACACAACTAACATATCAGATATGATTTAACAGTCCCAGGGTCCCAGGGTCTAACATAACTAACATATCAGATATGATTTAACAGTCCCAGGGTCCCAGGGTGTAACACAACTAACATATCAGATATGATTTAACAGTCCCAGGGTCCCAGGGTGTAACACAACTAACATATCAGATATGATTTAACAGTCCCAGGGTCCCAGGGTCTAACACAACTAACATATCAGATATGATTTAACAGTCCCAGGGTCTAACACAACTAACATATCAGATATGATTTAACAGTCCCAGAGTCCCAGGGTGTAACACAACTAACATATCAGATATGATTTAACAGTCCCAGGGTGTTACACAACTAACATATCAGATATGATTTAACAGTCCCAGGGTCCCAGGGTCTAACACAACTAACATATCAGATATGATTTAACAGTCCCAGGGTCCCAGGGTGTAACACAACTAACATATCAGATATGATTTAACAGTCCCAGGGTGTAACACAACTAACATATCAGATATGATTTAACAGTCTCAGTGTCCCAGGGTGTAACACAAATAACATATCAGATATGATTTAACAGTCCCAGGGTCCCAGGGTCTAACACAACTAACATATCAGATATGATTTAACAGTCCCAGGGTCCCAGGGTGTAACACAACTAACATATCAGATATGATTTAACAGTCCCAGGGTGTAACACAACTAACATATCAGATATGATTTAACAGTCCCAGGGTCCCAGGGTGTAACACAACTAACATATCTGATATGATTTAACAGTCCCAGGGTCCCAGGGTCTAACACAACTAACATATCAGATATGATTTAACAGTCCCAGGGTCCCAGGCTGTAACACAACTAACATATCAGATATGATTTAACAGTCCCAGGGTCCCAGGGTCTAACACAACTAACATATCAGATATTATTTAACAGTCCCAGGGTGTAACACAACTAACATAGGTGATATGATTTAACAGTCCCAGGGTGTAACACAACTAACATATCAGATATGATTTAACAGTCCCAGTGTCCCAGGGTGTAACACAACTAACATATCAGATATGATTTAACAGTCCCAGGGTCCCAGGGTCTAACATAACTAACATATCAGATATGATTTAACAGTCCCAGGGTCCCAGGGTGTAACACAACTAACATATCAGATATGATTTAACAGTCCCAGGGTCACAGGGTGTAACACAACTAACATATCAGATATGATTTTACAGTCCCAGGGTCCCAGGGTATAACACAACTAACATATCAGATATGATTTAACAGTCTCAGGGTCCCAGGGTGTAACACAACTAACATATCAGATATGATTTAACAGTCCCAGGGTGTAACACAACTAACATATCAGATATGATTTAACTGTCCCAGGGTCCCAGGGTGTAACACAACTAACATATCAGATATGATTTAACAGTCCCAGGGTCCCAGGGTGTAACACAACTAACATATCAGATATGATTTAACAGTCCCAGGGTCCCAGGGTGTTAAACAACTAACATTTCAGATATGATTTAACAGTCCCAGGGTGTAACACAACTAACATAGGAGATATGATATAACAGTCCCAGGGTCTAACACAACTAACATATCAGATATGATTTAACAGTCTCAGGGTCCCAGGGTGTAACACAACTAACATATCAGATATGATTTAACAGTCCCAGGGACCCAGGGTGTAACACAACTAACATATCATATATTATTTAACAGTCCCAGGGTCCCAGGGTGTAACACAACTAACATATCTGATATGATTTAACAGTCCCAGGGTCCCAGGGTCTAACACAACTAACATATCAGATATGATTTAACAGTCCCAGGGTGTAACACAACTAACATATCAGATATGATTTAACAGTCCCAGGGTCCCAGGCTGTAACACAACTAACATATCAGATATGATTTAACAGTCCCAGGGTCCCAGGGTCTAACACAACTAACATATCAGATATTATTTAACAGTCCCAGGGTGTAACACAACTAACATAGGAGATATGATTTAACAGTCCCAGGGTGTAACACAACTAACATATCAGATATGATTTAACAGTCCCAGTGTCCCAGGGTGTAACACAACTAACATATCAGATATGATTTAACAGTCCCAGGGTCCCAGGGTCTAACATAACTAACATATCAGATATGATTTAACAGTCCCAGGGTCCCAGGGTGTAACACAACTAACATATCAGATATGATTTAACAGTCCCAGGGTCCCAGGGTGTAACACAACTAACATATCAGATATGATTTAACAGTCCCAGGGTCCCAGGGTCTAACACAACTAACATATCAGATATGATTTAACAGTCCCAGGGTCTAACACAACTAACATATCAGATATGATTTAACAGTCCCAGAGTCCCAGGGTGTAACACAACTAACATATCAGATATGATTTAACAGTCCCAGGGTGTTACACAACTAACATATCAGATATGATTTAACAGTCCCAGGGTGTAACACAACTAACATATCAGATATGATTTAACAGTCCCAGGGTCCCAGGGTGTAACACAACTAACATATCAGATATGATTTAACAGTCCCAGGGTGTAACACAACTAACATATCAGATATGATTTAACAGTCTCAGTGTCCCAGGGTGTAACACAAATAACATATCAGATATGATTTAACAGTCCCAGGGTCCCAGGGTCTAACACAACTAACATATCAGATATGATTTAACAGTCCCAGGGTCCCAGGGTGTAACACAACTAACATATCAGATATGATTTAACAGTCCCAGGGTGTAACACAACTAACATATCAGATATGATTTAACAGTCCCAGGGTCCCAGGGTGTAACACAACTAACATATCTGATATGATTTAACAGTCCCAGGGTCCCAGGGTCTAACACAACTAACATATCAGATATGATTTAACAGTCCCAGGGTCCCAGGGTCTAACACAACTAACATATCAGATATTATTTAACAGTCCCAGGGTGTAACACAACTAACATATCAGATATGATTTAACAGTCCCAGGGTCCCAGGGTCTAACACAACTAACATATCTGATATGATTTAACAGTCCCAGGGTCCCAGGGTCTAACACAACTAACATATCAGATATGATTTAACAGTCCCAGGGTCCCAGGGTCTAACACAACTAACATATCAGATATTATTTAACAGTCCCAGGCTGTAACACAACTAACATATCAGATATGATTTAACAGTCCCAGGGTCCCAGGGTCTAACACAACTAACATATCAGATATTATTTAACAGTCCCAGGGTGTAACACAACTAACATAGGTGATATGATTTAACAGTCACAGGGTGTAACACAACTAACATATCAGATATGATTTAACAGTCCCAGTGTCCCAGGGTGTAACACAACTAACATATCAGATATGATTTAACAGTCCCAGGGTCCCAGGGTCTAACATAACTAACATATCAGATATGATTTAACAGTCCCAGGGTCCCAGGGTGTAACACAACTAACATATCAGATATGATTTAACAGTCCCAGGGTCACAGGGTGTAACACAACTAACATATCAGATATGATTTTACAGTCCCAGGGTCCCAGGGTATAACACAACTAACATATCAGATATGATTTAACAGTCTCAGGGTCCCAGGGTGTAACACAACTAACATATCAGATATGATTTAACAGTCCCAGGGTGTAACACAACTAACATATCAG
Source organism: Oncorhynchus masou masou (assembly GCF_036934945.1). NCBI lineage: Eukaryota > Metazoa > Chordata > Actinopteri > Salmoniformes > Salmonidae > Oncorhynchus > Oncorhynchus masou. The sequence continues at coordinate 101,987,579 of NC_088240.1, read as the reverse complement.
ATATGATTTAACTGTCCCAGGGTCCCAGGGTGTAACACAACTAACATATCAGATATGATTTAACAGTCCCAGGGTCCCAGGGTGTAACACAACTAACATATCAGATATGATTTAACAGTCCCAGGGTCCCAGGGTGTAACACAACTAACATATCAGATATGATTTAACAGTCCCAGGGTCCCAGGGTGTAACACAACTAACATTTCAGATATGATTTAACAGTCCCAGGGTGTAACACAACTAACATAGGAGATATGATATAACAGTCCCAGGGTCTAACACAACTAACATATCAGATATGATTTAACAGTCTCAGGGTCCCAGGGTGTAACACAACTAACATAGGAGATATGATTTAACAGTCCCAGGGTGTAACACAACTAACATATCAGATATGATTTAACAGTCTCAGGGTCCCAGGGTGTAACACAACTAACATATCAGATATGATTTAACAGTCCCAGGGTGTAACACAACTAACATATCAGATATGATTTAACTGTCCCAGGGTCCCAGGGTGTAACACAACTAACATATCAGATATGATTTAACAGTCCCAGGGTCCCAGGGTGTAACACAACTAACATATCAGATATGATTTAACAGTCCCCGGGTCCCAGGGTGTAACACAACTAACATATCAGATATGATTTAACAGTCCCAGTGTCCCAGGGTGAAACACAACTAACATATCAGATATGATTTAACAGTCCCAGGGTCCCAGGCTGTAACACAACTAACATATCAGATATGATTTAACAGTCCCAGGGTCCCAGGGTGTAACACAACTAACATATCAGATATGATTTAACAGTCCCAGGGTCTAACACAACTAACATATCAGATATGATATAACAGTCCCAGGGTCCCAGGGTCTAACACAACTAACATATCAGATATGATTTAACAGTCCCAGGGTGTAACACAACTAACATAGGAGATATGATTTAACAGTCCCAGGGTGTAACACAACTAACATATCAGATATGATTTAACAGTCCCAGGGTCCCAGGGTGTAACACAACTAACATAGCAGATATGATTTAACAGTCCCAGGGTGTAACACAACTAACATATCAGATATGATTTAACAGTCTCAGGGTCCCAGGGTGTAACACAACTAACATATCAGATATGATTTAACAGTCCCAGGGTGTAACACAACTAACATATCAGATATGATTTAACTGTCCCAGGGTGTAACACAACTAACATATCAGATATGATTTAACAGTCCCAGGGTCCCAGGGTGTAACACAACTAACATATCAGATATGATTTAACAGTCCCCGGGTCCCAGGGTGTAACACAACTAACATATCAGATATGATTTAACAGTCCCAGTGTCCCAGGGTGTAACACAACTAACATATCAGATATGATTTAACAGTCCCAGGGTCCCAGGCTGTAACACAACTAACATATCAGATATGATTTAACAGTCCCAGGGTCTAACACAACTAACATATCAGATATGATTTAACAGTCCCATGGTGTAAAGCAACTAACATATCAGATATGATTTAACAATCCCAGGGTCCCAGGGTGTAACACAACTAACATATCAGATATGATTTAACAGTCCCAGGGTCCCAGGCTGTAACACAACTAACATATCAGATATGATTTAACAGTCCCAGGGTCTAACACAACTAACATATCATATATGATATAACAGTCCCAGGGTCCCAGGGTCTAACACAACTAACATATCAGATATGATTTAACAGTCCCAGGGTGTAACACAACTAACATAGGAGATATGATTTAACAGTCCCAGGGTGTAACACAACTAACATATCAGATATGATTTAACAGTCCCAGGGTCCCAGGGTGTAACACAACTAACATAGCAGATATGATTTAACAGTCCCAGGGTGTAACACAACTAACATATCAGATATGATTTAACAGTATCAGGGTCCCAGGGTGTAACACAACTAACATATCAGATATGATTTAACAGTCCCAGGGTCCCAGGGTCTAAAACAACTAACATATCAGATATGATATAACAGTCCCAGGGTCTACCACAACTAACACATCAGATATGATTTAACAGTCCCAGGGTGTAACACAACTAACATATCAGATATGATTTAACAGTCCCAGGGTCCCAGGGTGTAACACAACTAACATATCAGATATGATTTAACAGTCCCAGGGTGTAACACAACTAACATATCAGATATGATTTAACAGTCCCAGGGTCCCAGGGTGTAACACAACTAACATATCAGATATGATTTAACAGTCCCAGGGTCCCAGGGTGTAACACAACTAACATATCAGATATGATTTAACAGTCCCAGGGTGTAACACAACTAACATATCAGATATGATTTAACAGTCCCAGGGTCCCAGGGTGTAACACAACTAACATATCAGATATGATTTAACAGTCCCAGGGTCCCAGGGTGTAACACAACTAACATATCAGATATGATTTAACAGTCCCAGTGTCCCAGGGTGTAACACAACTAACATATCAGATATGATTTAACAGTCCCAGGGTCCCAGGCTGTAACACAACTAACATATCAGATATGATTTAACAGTCCCAGGGTCTAACACAACTAACATATCAGATATGATTTAACAGTCCCATGGTGTAAAGCAACTAACATATCAGATATGATTTAACAATCCCAGGGTCCCAGGGTGTAACACAACTAACATATCAGATATGATTTAACAGTCCCAGGGTCCCAGGCTGTAACACAACTAACATATCAGATATGATTTAACAGTCCCAGGGTCTAACACAACTAACATATCATATATGATATAACAGTCCCAGGGTCCCAGGGTCTAACACAACTAACATATCAGATATGATTTAACAGTCCCAGGGTGTAACACAACTAACATAGGAGATATGATTTAACAGTCCCAGGGTGTAACACAACTAACATATCAGATATGATTTAACAGTCCCAGGGTCCCAGGGTGTAACACAACTAACATAGCAGATATGATTTAACAGTCCCAGGGTGTAACACAACTAACATATCAGATATGATTTAACAGTATCAGGGTCCCAGGGTGTAACACAACTAACATATCAGATATGATTTAACAGTCCCAGGGTCCCAGGGTCTAAAACAACTAACATATCAGATATGATATAACAGTCCCAGGGTCTACCACAACTAACACATCAGATATGATTTAACAGTCCCGGGGTGTAACACAACTAACATATCAGATATGATTTAACAGTCCCAGGGTCCCAGGGTGTAACACAACTAACATATCAGATATGATTTAACAGTCCCAGGGTGTAACACAACTAACATATCAGATATGATTTAACAGTCCCAGGGTCCCAGGGTGTAACACAACTAACATATCAGATATGATTTAACAGTCCCAGGGTCCCAGGGTGTAACACAACTAACATATCAGATATGATTTAACAGTCCCAGGGTGTAACACAACTAACATATCAGATATGATTTAACAGTCCCAGGGTGTAACACAACTAACATATCAGATATGATTTAACAGTCCCAGGGTCCCAGGGTCTAACACAACTAACATATCAGATATGATTTAACAGTCCCAGGGTCCCAGGGTGTAACACAACTAACATATCAGATATGATTTAACAGTCCCAGGCTCCAAGGGTGTAACACAACTAACATATCAGATATGATTTAACAGTCCCAGGGTGTAACACAACTAACATATCAGATATGATTTAACAGTCCCAGGGTGTAACACAACTAACATATCAAATATGATTTAACAGTCCCAGGGTGTAACACAACTAACATATCAGATATGATTTAACAGTCTCAGGGTGTAACACAACTAACATATCAGATATGATTTAACAGTCCCAGGGTCCCAGGGTGTAACACAACTAACATATCAGATATGATTTAACAGTCCCAGGGTCCCAGGGTGTAACACAACTAACATATCAGATATGATTTAACAGTCCCAGTGTCCCAGGGTCTAACACAACTAACATATCAGATATGATTTAACAGTCCCAGGGTGTAACACAACTAACATATCAGATATGATTTAACAGTCCCAGGGTCCCAGGGTGTAACACAACTAACATATCAGATATGATTTAACAGTCCCAGGGTCACAGGGTGTAACACAACTAACATATCAGATATGATTTTACAGTCCCAGGGTCCCAGGGTATAACACAACTAACATATCAGATATGATTTAACAGTCTCAGGGTCCCAGGGTGTAACACAACTAACATATCAGATATGATTTAACAGTCCCAGGGTGTAACACAACTAACATATCAGATATGATTTAACTGTCCCAGGGTCCCAGGGTGTAACACAACTAACATATCAGATATGATTTAACAGTCCCAGGGTCCCAGGGTGTAACACAACTAACATATCAGATATGATTTAACAGTCCCAGGGTCCCAGGGTGTAACACAACTAACATATCAGATATGATTTAACAGTCCCAGGGTCCCAGGGTGTAACACAACTAACATTTCAGATATGATTTAACAGTCCCAGGGTGTAACACAACTAACATATCAGATATGATTTAACAGTCTCAGGGTCCCAGGGTGTAACACAACTAACATAGGAGATATGATTTAACAGTCCCAGGGTGTAACACAACTAACATATCAGATATGATTTAACAGTCTCAGGGTCCCAGGGTGTAACACAACTAACATATCAGATATGATTTAACAGTCCCAGGGTGTAACACAACTAACATATCAGATATGATTTAACTGTCCCAGGGTCCCAGGGTTTAACACAACTAACATATCAGATATGATTTAACAGTCCCAGGGTCCCAGGGTGTAACACAACTAACATATCAGATATGATTTAACAGTCCCAGGGTCCCAGGGTGTAACACAACTAACATATCAGATATGATTTAACAGTCCCAGTGTCCCAGGGTGAAACACAACTAACATATCAGATATGATTTAACAGTCCCAGGGTCCCAGGCTGTAACACAACTAACATATCAGATATGATTTAACAGTCCCAGGGTCCCAGGGTGTAACACAACTAACATATCAGATATGATTTAACAGTCCCAGGGTCTAACACAACTAACATATCAGATATGATATAACAGTCCCAGGGTCCCAGGGTCTAACACAACTAACATATCAGATATGATTTAACAGTCCCAGGGTGTAACACAACTAACATAGGAGATATGATTTAACAGTCCCAGGGTGTAACACAACTAACATATCAGATATGATTTAACAGTCCCAGGGTCCCAGGGTGTAACACAACTAACATAGCAGATATGATTTAACAGTCCCAGGGTGTAACACAACTAACATATCAGATATGATTTAACAGTCTCAGGGTCCCAGGGTGTAACACAACTAACATATCAGATATGATTTAACAGTCCCAGGGTGTAACACAACTAACATATCAGATATGATTTAACTGTCCCAGGGTGTAACACAACTAACATATCAGATATGATTTAACAGTCCCAGGGTCCCAGGGTGTAACACAACTAACATATCAGATATGATTTAACAGTCCCCGGGTCCCAGGGTGTAACACAACTAACATATCAGATATGATTTAACAGTCCCAGTGTCCCAGGGTGTAACACAACTAACATATCAGATATGATTTAACAGTCCCAGGGTCCCAGGCTGTAACACAACTAACATATCAGATATGATTTAACAGTCCCAGGGTCTAACACAACTAACATATCAGATATGATTTAACAGTCCCATGGTGTAAAGCAACTAACATATCAGATATGATTTAACAATCCCAGGGTCCCAGGGTGTAACACAACTAACATATCAGATATGATTTAACAGTCCCAGGGTCCCAGGCTGTAACACAACTAACATATCAGATATGATTTAACAGTCCCAGGGTCTAACACAACTAACATATCATATATGATATAACAGTCCCAGGGTCCCAGGGTCTAACACAACTAACATATCAGATATGATTTAACAGTCCCAGGGTGTAACACAACTAACATAGGAGATATGATTTAACAGTCCCAGGGTGTAACACAACTAACATATCAGATATGATTTAACAGTCCCAGGGTCCCAGGGTGTAACACAACTAACATAGCAGATATGATTTAACAGTCCCAGGGTGTAACACAACTAACATATCAGATATGATTTAACAGTATCAGGGTCCCAGGGTGTAACACAACTAACATATCAGATATGATTTAACAGTCCCAGGGTCCCAGGGTCTAAAACAACTAACATATCAGATATGATATAACAGTCCCAGGGTCTACCACAACTAACACATCAGATATGATTTAACAGTCCCGGGGTGTAACACAACTAACATATCAGATATGATTTAACAGTCCCAGGGTCCCAGGGTGTAACACAACTAACATATCAGATATGATTTAACAGTCCCAGGGTGTAACACAACTAACATATCAGATATGATTTAACAGTCCCAGGGTCCCAGGGTGTAACACAACTAACATATCAGATATGATTTAACAGTCCCAGGGTCCCAGGGTGTAACACAACTAACATATCAGATATGATTTAACAGTCCCAGGGTGTAACACAACTAACATATCAGATATGATTTAACAGTCCCAGGGTGTAACACAACTAACATATCAGATATGATTTAACAGTCCCAGGGTCCCAGGGTCTAACACAACTAACATATCAGATATGATTTAACAGTCCCCGGGTCCCAGGGTGTAACACAACTAACATATCAGATATGATTTAACAGTCCCAGGCTCCAAGGGTGTAACACAACTAACATATCAGATATGATTTAACAGTCCCAGGGTGTAACACAACTAACATATCAGATATGATTTAACAGTCCCAGGGTGTAACACAACTAACATATCAAATATGATTTAACAGTCCCAGGGTGTAACACAACTAACATATCAGATATGATTTAACAGTCTCAGGGTGTAACACAACTAACATATCAGATATGATTTTACAGTCCCAGGGTCCCAGGGTGTAACACAACTAACATATCAGATATGATTTAACAGTCCCAGGGTCCCAGGGTGTAACACAACTAACATATCAGATATGATTTAACAGTCCCAGTGTCCCAGGGTCTAACACAACTAACATATCAGATATGATTTAACAGTCCCAGGGTGTAACACAACTAACATATCAGATATGATTTAACAGTCCCAGGGTCCCAGGGTGTAACACAACTAACATATCAGATATGATTTAACAGTCCCAGGGTGTAACACAACTAACATAGCAGATATGATTTAACAGTCCCAGGGTGTAAAACAACTAACATATCAGATATGATTTAACAGTCCCAGGGTCCCAGGGTGTAACACAACTAACATATCAGATATGATATGATTTAACAGTCCCAGGGTGTAACACAACTAACATATTAGATATGATTTAACAGTCTCAGGGTCCCAGGGTCTAACACAACTAACATATCAGATATGATTTAACAGTCCCAGGGTCCCAGGGTGTAACACAACTAACATATCAGATATGATTTAACAGTCCCCGGGTCCCAGGCTGTAACACAACTAACATATCAGATATGATTTAACAGTCCCAGGGTCCCAGGGTGTAACACAACTAACATATCAGATATGATTTAACAGTCCCATGGTGTAAAGCAACTAACATATCAGATATGATTTAACAATCCCAGGGTCCCAGGGTGTAACACAACTAACATATCAGATATGATTTAACAGTCCCAGGGTCCCAGGCTGTAACACAACTAACATATCAGATATGATTTAACAGTCCCAGGGTCTAACACAACTAACATATCAGATATGATATAACAGTCCCAGGGTCCCAGGGTCTAACACAACTAACATATCAGATATGATTTAACAGTCCCAGGGTGTAACACAACTAACATAGGAGATATGATTTAACAGTCCCAGGGTGTAACACAACTAACATATCAGATATGATTTAACAGTCCCAGGGTCCCAGGGTGTAACACAACTAACATAGCAGATATGATTTAACAGTCCCAGGGTGTAACACAACTAACATATCAGATATGATTTAACAGTATCAGGGTCCCAGGGTGTAACACAACTAACATATCAGATATGATTTAACAGTCCCAGGGTCCCAGGGTCTAAAACAACTAACATATCAGATATGATTTAACAGTCCCAGGGTGTAACACAACTAACATATCAGATATGATTTAACAGTCCCAGGGTGTAACACAACTAACATATCAGATATGATTTAACAGTCCCAGGGTCCCAGGGTCTAACACAACTAACATATCAGATATGATTTAACAGTCACCGGGTCCCAGGGTGTAACACAACTAACATATCAGATATGATTTAACAGTCCCAGGGTCCCAGGGTGTAACACAACTAACATATCAGATATGATTTAACAGTCCCAGGGTCCCAGGGTGTAACACAACTAACATATCAGATATGATTTAACAGTCCCAGGGTGTAACACAACTAACATATCAGATATGATTTAACAGTCCCAGGGTGTAACACAACTAACATATCAGATATGATTTAACAGTCCCAGGGTCCCAGGGTCTAACACAACTAACATATCAGATATGATTTAACAGTCCCTGGGTCCCAGGGTGTAACACAACTAACATATCAGATATGATTTAACAGTCCCAGGCTCCAAGGGTGTAACACAACTAACATATCAGATATGATTTAACAGTCCCAGGGTGTAACACAACTAACATATCAGATATGATTTAACAGTCCCAGGGTGTAACACAACTAACATATCAAATATGATTTAACAGTCCCAGGGTGTAACACAACTAACATATCAGATATTATTTAACAGTCTCAGGGTGTAACACAACTAACATATCAGATATGATTTAACAGTCCCAGGGTCCCAGGGTGTAACACAACTAACATATCAGATATGATTTAACAGTCCCAGGGTCCCAGGGTGTAACACAACTAACATATCAGATATGATTTAACAGTCCCAGTGTCCCAGGGTCTAACACAACTAACATATCAGATATGATTTAACAGTCCCAGGGTGTAACACAACTAACATATCAGATATGATTTAACAGTCCCAGGGTCCCAGGGTGTAACACAACTAACATATCAGATATGATTTAACAGTCCCAGGGTGTAACACAACTAACATAGCAGATATGATTTAACAGTCCCAGGGTGTAAAACAACTAACATATCAGATATGATTTAACAGTCCCAGGGTCCCAGGGTGTAACACAACTAACATATCAGATATGATTTAACAGTCCCAGGGTCCCAGGGTGTAACACAACTAACATATCAGATATGATATGATTTAACAGTCCCAGGGTGTAACACAACTAACATATTAGATATGATTTAACAGTCTCAGGGTCCCAGGGTCTAACACAACTAACATATCAGATATGATTTAACAGTCCCAGGGTCCCAGGGTGTAACACAACTAACATATCAGATATGATTTAACAGTCCCCGGGTCCCAGGGTGTAACACAACTAACATATCAGATATGATTTAACAGTCCCAGTGTCCCAGGGTGTAACACAACTAACATATCAGATATGATTTAACAGTCCCAGGGTCCCAGGCTGTAACACAACTAACATATCAGATATGATTTAACAGTCCCAGGGTCCCAGGGTGTAACACAACTAACATATCAGATATGATTTAACAGTCCCATGGTGTAAAGCAACTAACATATCAGATATGATTTAACAATCCCAGGGTCCCAGGGTGTAACACAACTAACATATCAGATATGATTTAACAGTCCCAGGGTCCCAGGCTGTAACACAACTAACATATCAGATATGATTTAACAGTCCCAGGGTCTAACACAACTAACATATCAGATATGATATAACAGTCCCAGGGTCCCAGGGTCTAACACAACTAACATATCAGATATGATTTAACAGTCCCAGGGTGTAACACAACTAACATAGGAGATATGATTTAACAGTCCCAGGGTGTAACACAACTAACATATCAGATATTATTTAACAGTCCCAGGGTCGCAGGGTGTAACACAACTAACATAGCAGATATGATTTAACAGTCCCAGGGTGTAACACAACTAACATATCAGATATGATTTAACAGTATCAGGGTCCCAGGGTGTAACACAACTAACATATCAGATATGATTTAACAGTCCCAGGGTCCCAGGGTCTAAAACAACTAACATATCAGATATGATTTAACAGTCCCAGGGTGTAACACAACTAACATATCAGATATGATTTAACAGTCCCAGGGTGTAACACAACTAACATATCAGATATGATTTAACAGTCCCAGGGTCCCAGGGTCTAACACAACTAACATATCAGATATGATTTAACAGTCACCGGGTCCCAGGGTGTAACACAACTAACATATCAGATATGATTTAACAGTCCCAGGCTCCAAGGGTGTAACACAACTAACATATCAGATATGATTTAACAGTCCCAGGGTGTAACACAACTAACATATCAGATATGATTTAACAGTCCCAGGGTCCCAGGGTGTAACACAACTAACATATCAGATATGATTTAACAGTCCCAGGGTCCCAGGGTGTAACACAACTAACATATCAGATATGATTTAACAGTCCCAGGGTGTAACACAACTAACATATCAGATATGATTTAACAGTCCCAGGGTGTAACACAACTAACATATCAGATATGATTTAACAGTCCCAGGGTCCCAGGGTCTAACACAACTAACATATCAGATATGATTTAACAGTCACCGGGTCCCAGGGTGTAACACAACTAACATATCAGATATGATTTAACAGTCCCAGGCTCCAAGGGTGTAACACAACTAACATATAAGATATGATTTAACAGTCCCAGGGTGTAACACAACTAACATATCAGATATGATTTAACAGTCCCAGGGTGTAACACAACTAACATATCAAATATGATTTAACAGTCCCAGGGTGTAACACAACTAACATATCAGATATGATTTAACAGTCTCAGGGTGTAACACAACTAACATATCAGATATGATTTAACAGTCCCAGGGTCCCAGGGTGTAACACAACTAACATATCAGATATGATTTAACAGTCCCAGGGTCCCAGGGTGTAACACAACTAACATATCAGATATGATTTAACAGTCCCAGTGTCCCAGGGTCTAACACAACTAACATATCAGATATGATTTAACAGTCCCAGGGTGTAACACAACTAACATATCAGATATGATTTAACAGTCCCAGGGTCCCAGGGTGTAACACAACTAACATATCAGATATGATTTAACAGTCCCAGGGTGTAACACAACTAACATAGCAGATATGATTTAACAGTCCCAGGGTGTAACACAACTAACATATCAGATATGATTTAACAGTCCCAGGGTCCCAGGGTGTAACACAACTAACATATCAGATATGATTTAACAGTCCCAGGGTCCCAGGGTGTAACACAACTAACATATCAGATATGATTTAACAGTCCCAGGGTGTAACACAACTAACATATCAGATATGATTTAACAGTCCCAGGGTCCCAGGGTGTAACACAACTAACATAGCAGATATGATTTAACAGTCCCAGGGTGTAACACAACTAACATATCAGATATGATTTAACAGTCTCAGGGTCCCAGGGTGTAACACAACTAACATATCAGATATGATTTAACAGTCCCAGGGTCCCAGGGTCTAAAACAACTAACATATCAGATATGATATAACAGTCCCAGGGTCTACCACAACTAACATATCAGATATGATTTAACAGTCCCAGGGTGTAACACAACTAACATATCAGATATGATTTAACAGTCCCAGGGTCCCAGGGTGTAACACAACTAACATATCAGATATGATTTAACAGTCCCAGGGTCCCAGGGTGTAACACAACTAACATATCAGATATGATTTAACAGTCCCAGGGTGTAACACAACTAACATATCAGATATGATTTAACAGTCCCAGGGTGTAACACAACTAACATATCAGATATGATTTAACAGTCCCAGGGTCCCAGGGTCTAACACAACTAACATATCAGATATGATTTAACAGTCCCCGGTTCCCAGGGTGTAACACAACTAACATATCAGATATGATTTAACAGTCCCAGGGTCCAAGGGTGTAACACAACTAACATATCAGATATGATTTAACAGTCCCAGGGTGTAACAGAACTAACATATCAAATATGATTTAACAGTCCCAGGGTCCCAGGGTCCCAGGGTGTAACACAACTAACATATCAGATATGATTTAACAGTCCCAGGGTGTAACACAACTAACATATCAGATATGATTTAACAGTCTCAGGGTGTAACACAACTAACATATCAGATATGATTTAACAGTGCCAGGGTCCCAGGGTGTAACACAACTAACATATCAGATATGATTTAACAGTCCCAGGGTCCCAGGGTGTAACACAACTAACATATCAGATATGATTTAACAGTCCCAGTGTCCCAGGGTCTAACACAACTAACATATCAGATATGATTTAACAGTCCCAGGGTGTAACACAACTAACATAGCAGATATGATTTAACAGTCCCAGGGTGTAACACAACTAACATATCAGATATGATTTAACAGTCCCAGGGTCCCAGGGTGTAACACAACTAACATATCAGATATGATTTAACAGTCCCAGGGTCCCAGGGTGTAACACAACTAACATATCAGATATGATTTAACAGTCCCAGGGTGTAACACAACTAACATATTAGATATGATTTAACAGTCTCAGGGTCCCAGGGTCGAACACAACTAACATATCAGATATGATTTAACAGTCCCAGGGTCCCAGGGTGTAACACAACTAACATATCAGATATGATTTAACAGTCCAAGGGTGTAACACAACTAACATATCAGATATGATTTAACAGTCCCAGGGTCCCAGGGTCTAACACAACTAACATATCAGATATGATTTAACAGTCCCAGGGTCCCAGGGTGTAACACAACTAACATAGCAGATATGATTTAACAGTCCCAGGGTGTAACACAACTAACATATCAGATATGATTTAACAGTCCCAGGATCCCAGGGTCTAACACAACTAACATAGCAGATATGATTTAACAGTCCCAGGGTGTAACACAACTAACATATCAGATATGATTTAACAGTCCCAGGGTGTAACACAACTAACATATCAGATATGATTTAACAGTCCCAGGGTGTAACACAACTAACATATCAGATATGATTTAACAGTCCCAGGGTGTAACACAACTAACATATCAGATATGATTTAACAGTCCCAGGGTGTAACACAACTAACATATCAGATATGATTTAACAGTCCCAGGGTGTAACACAACTAACATATCAGATATGATTTAACAGTCCCAGGGTCCCAGGGTCTAACACAACTAACATATCAGATATGATTTAACAGTCCCCGGGTCCCAGGGTGTAACACAACTAACATATCAGATATGATTTAACAGTCCCAGGGTCCAAGGGTGTAACACAACGAACATATCAGATATGATTTAACAGTCCCAGGGTGTAACACAACTAACATATCAAATATGATTTAACAGTCCCAGGGTGTAACACAACTAACATATCAGATATGATTTAACAGTCTCAGGGTGTAACACAACTAACATATCAGATATGATTTAACAGTGCCAGGGTCCCAGGGTGTAACACAACTAACATATCAGATATGATTTAACAGTCCCAGGGTCCCAGGGTGTAACACAACTAACATATCAGATATGATTTAACAGTCCCAGTGTCCCAGGGTCTAACACAACTAACATATCAGATATGATTTAACAGTCCCAGGGTGTAACACAACTAACATAGCAGATATGATTTAACAGTCCCAGGGTGTAACACAACTAACATATCAGATATGATTTAACAGTCCCAGGGTCCCAGGGTGTAACACAACTAACATATCAGATATGATTTAACAGTCCCAGGGTCCCAGGGTGTAACACAACTAACATATCAGATATGATTTAACAGTCCCAGGGTGTAACACAACTAACATATTAGATATGATTTAACAGTCTCAGGGTCCCAGGGTCTAACACAACTAACATATCAGATATGATTTAACAGTCCCAGGGTCCCAGGGTGTAACACAACTAACATATCAGATATGATTTAACAGTCACAGGGTGTAACACAACTAACATATCAGATATGATTTAACAGTCCCAGGGTCCCAGGGTGTAACACAACTAACATATCAGATATGATTTAACAGTCCCAGGGTGTAACACAACTAACATATCAGATATGATTTAACAGTCCCAGGGTGTAACACAACTAACATATCAGATATGATTTAACAGTCCCAGGGTGTAACACAACTAACATATCAGATATGATTTAACAGTCCCAGGGTCCCAGGGTGTAACACAACTAACATAGCAGATATGATTTAACAGTCCCAGGGTGTAACACAACTAACATATCAGATATGATTTAACAGTCCCAGGGTGTAACACAACTAACATATCAGATATGATTTAACAGTCCCAGGGTGTAACACAACTAACATATCAGATATGATTTAACAGTCCCAGGGTCTAACACAACTAACATATCAGATATGATTTAACAGTCCCAGGGTCCCAGGGTGTAACACAACTAACATAGCAGATATGATTTAACAGTCCCAGGGTGTAACACAACTAACATATCAGATATGATTTAACAGTCCCAGGGTGTAACACAACTAACATATCTGATATGATTTAACAGTCCCAGGATCCCAGGGTCTAACACAACTAACATATCAGATATGATTTAACAGTCCCAGGGTGTAACACAACTAACATATCAGATATGATTTAACAGTCCCAGGGTGTAACACAACTAACATATCAGATATGATTTAACAGTCCCAGGGTCCCAGGGTCTAACACAACTAACATATCAGATATGATTTAACAGTCCCAGGGTCCCAGGGTGTAACACAACTAACATATCAGATATGATTTAACAGTCCCAGGGTCCAAGGGTGTAACACAACGAACATATCAGATATGATTTAACAGTCCCAGGGTGTAACACAACTAACATATCAAATATGATTTAACAGTCCCAGGGTGTAACACAACTAACATATCAGATATGATTTAACAGTCCCAGTGTCCCAGGGTCTAACACAACTAACATATCAGATATGATTTAACAGTCCCAGGGTGTAACACAACTAACATAGCAGATATGATTTAACAGTCCCAGGGTGTAACACAACTAACATATCAGATATGATTTAACAGTCCCAGGGTCCCAGGGTGTAACACAACTAACATATCAGATATGATTTAACAGTCCCAGGGTGTAACACAACTAACATATTAGATATGATTTAACAGTCTCAGGGTCCCAGGGTCTAACACAACTAACATATCAGATATGATTTAACAGTCCCAGGGTCCCAGGGTGTAACACAACTAACATATCAGATATGATTTAACAGTCCCAGGGTGTAACACAACTAACATATCAGATATAATTTAACAGTCCCAGGGTCCCAGGGTCTAACACAACTAACATATCAGATATGATTTAACAGTCCCAGGGTGTAACACAACTAACATATCAGATATGATTTAACAGTCCCAGGGTGTAACACAACTAACATATCAGATATGATTTAACAGTCCCAGGGTCCCAGGGTGTAACACAACTAACATATCAGATATGATTTAACAGTCCCAGGGTGTAACACAACTAACATATTAGATATGATTTAACAGTCTCAGGGTCCCAGGGTCTAACACAACTAACATATCAGATATGATTTAACAGTCCCAGGGTCCCAGGGTGTAACACAACTAACATATCAGATATGATTTAACAGTCCCAGGGTGTAACACAACTAACATATCAGATATAATTTAACAGTCCCAGGGTCCCAGGGTGTAACACAACTAACATATCAGATATGATTTAACAGTCCCAGGGTGTAACACAACTAACATATCAGATATGATTTAACAGTCCCAGGGTCTAACACAACTAACATATCAGATATGATTTAACAGTCCCAGGGTCCCAGGGTGTAACACAACTAACATAGCAGATATGATTTAACAGTCCCAGGGTGTAACACAACTAACATATCAGATATGATTTAACAGTCCCAGGGTGTAACACAACTAACATATCAGATATGATTTAACAGTCCCAGGGTCCCAGGGTGTAACACAACTAACATATCAGATATGATTTAACAGTCCCAGGGTCCCAGGGTGTAACACAACTAACATATCAGATATGATTTAACAGTCCCAGGGTGTAACACAACTAACATATCAGATATGATTTAACAGTCCCAGGGTGTAACACAACTAACATATCAGATATGATTTAACAGTCCCAGGGTGTAACACAACTAACATATCAGATATGATTTAACAGTCCCAGGGTGTAACACAACACACAGTGTCTTCGGAACGTATTCAGACCCCTTCCCTTTTTCCACCTTTTGTTACTTTATAGCCTTATTCCAAAATGGATTAAAATAAATCCTCATCAATCTACACACAAAACCCCATATTGACAAAAGGTAAACATGTTTTTACCCATTTGATCATTTTTAAACAAAAACAGAAATACCTTACTTACATTAGTATTCAGACCTTTTGCTCTGAGACTCGAAAACTGAGTGCAGGTGCATCCTGTTTCCATCGATCATCCCTGAGATGTTTCTGCAACTTGATTGGAGTCCACCTGTGGTACATTCAAGTGATTGGACATGATTTGGAATAGCACACACCTGTCTATATAAAGGTCCCAGAGTTGGCAGTGTCAGAACTAAAACCCAGCCATGAGGTGGACGGAGTTGTCCGTCGAGGATTGTGTCGTGATCTGGGGAAGGGAACCAAAACATGTCTGCAGCATTGAAGGTCCCCGAGAACACAGTGGCCTCCATTCTTCTACAATGGAAGATGTTCGCAACCACCAAGACTCTTCCTAGAGCTGGCCACCCAGGACAAACTGAACAATCGGGGGAGAAGTGCCTTGGTCAGGGAGGTGACCAAGAACCCGATGGTCACTCTGACAGAGCTCCAGAGTTCCTCAGTGGAGATGGGAGAACCTTCCAGAAGGAAAACCATCTCTGCAGTCATTAGGGTATTTGGTGTGTGGGTGGATGAGAGGTGTTAAATGTATTCATCCATTTTAGAATCAGGCTGTAACGTAGCAACATTTGGGAAAAGTCAAGGTTCCAGGGCATTTAAGTGGACTGAAATGAGTGGTCCATGCAAGGTGATAAGAGGTCAACTATCAACCCAGTCTTATCATACCATGAGTGGTCCATGCAGGGTGATAACAGGTCAACTATCAACCCAGTCTTACCAGACCATGAGTGGTCCATGCAGGGTGATAACAGGTCAACTATCAACCCAGTCTTACCAGACCATGAGTGGTCCATGCAGGGTGATAACAGGTCAACTATCAACCCAGTCTTATCAGACCATGGGTGGTCCATGCAGGGTGATAACAGGTCAACTATCAACCCAGTCTTACCAGACCAGTAACCAGTTCAGTCTTACCAGACCAGTAACCAGTTCAGTTTTACCAGACCAGTAACCAGTTCAGTCTTACCAGACCAGTAACCAGTTCAGTCTTACCTGACCAGTAACCAGTTCAGTCTTACCAGACCAGTAACCAGTTCAGTCCTACCAGACCAGTAACCAGTTGTCTTACCAGACCAGTAACCAGGTCAGTCTTACCAGACCAGTAACCAGTTCAGTCTTACCAGACCAGTAACCAGTTCAGTCTTACCAGACCAGTAACCAGTTCAGTCTTACCAGACCAGTAACCAGTTCAGTCTTACCAGACCAGTAACCAGTTCAGTCTTACCAGACCAGTAACCAGTTCAGTCTTACCAGACCAGTAACCAGTTCAGTCTTACCAGACCAGTAACCAGTTCAGTCTTACCAGACCAGTAACCAGTTCAGTCTTACCAGACCAGTAGCCTGTTGTCTTACCAGACCAGTAACCAGTTGTCTTACCAGACCAGTAACCAGTTCAGTCTTACCAGACCAATAACCAGTTCAGTCTTACCAGACCAGTAACCAGTTCAGTCTTACCAGACCAGTAACCAGTTCAGTCTTACCAGACCAGTAGCCTGTTGTCTTACCAGACCAGTAACCAGTTCAGTCTTACCAGACCAGTATCATGTTCAGTCTTACCAGACCAATAACCAGTTCAGTCTTACCAGACCAGTAACCAGTTCAGTCTTACTTAACCAGTAGCCTGTTGTCTTACCAGACCAGTAACCAGTTCAGTCTTACCAGACCAGTAACCAGTTCAGTCTTACCAGACCAGTAACCAGTTCAGTCTTACTTGACCAGTAGCCTGTTGTCTTACCAGACCAGTAACCAGTTCAGTCTTACCAGACCAGTAACCTGTTCAGTCTTACCAGACCAGTAACCAGTTCAGTCTTACCAGACCAATAACCAGTTCAGTCTTACCAGACCAGTAACCAGTTCAGTCTTACTTGACCAGTAGCCTGTTGTCTTACCAGACCAGTAACCAGTTCAGTCTTACCAGACCAGTAACCAGTTCAGTCTTACCAGACCAATAACCAGTTCAGTCTTACCAGACCAGTAACCAGTTCAGTCTTACCAGACCAGTAACCAGTTCAGTCTTACCAGACCAGTAACCAGTTCAGTCTTACCAGACCAGTAACCAGTTCAGTCTTACCAGACCAGTAACCAGTTCAGTCTTACCAGATCAGTAACCAGTTCAGTCTTACCAGACCAGTAACCAGTTCAGTCTTACCAGACCAGTAACCAGTTCAGTCTTACCCGACCAGTAACTAGTTCAGTCTTACCAGACCAGTAACCAGTTCAGTCTTACCAGACCAGTAACCAGTTGTCTTACCAGACCAGTAACCAGTTCAGTCTTACCAGACCAGTAAGCAGTTCAGTCTTACCTGACCAGTAACCAGTTCAGTCTTACCAGACCACTAACCAGTTGTCTTACCAGACCAGTAACCAGTTCAGTCTTACCAGACCAGTAACCAGTTCAGTCTTACCAGACCAGTAACCAGTTCAGTCTTACCAGACCAGTAACCAGTTCAGTCTTACCAGACCAGTAACCAGTTCAGTCTTACCAGACCAGTAACCAGTTCAGTCTTACCAGACCAATAACCAGTTCAGTCTTACCAGACCAGTAACCAGTTCAGTCTTACCAGACCAGTAACCAGTTCAGTCTTACCAGACCAGTAACCAGTTCAGTCTTACCAGACCAGTAACCAGTTCAGTCTTACCAGACCAGTAACCAGTTCAGTCTTACCAGACCAGTAACCAGTTCAGTCTTACCAGACCAGTAAGCAGTTGTCTTACCAGACCAATAACCAGTTCAGTCTTACCAGACCAGTAACCAGTTGTCTTACCAGACCAGTAACCAGTTCAGTCTTACCAGACCAGTAACCAGTTCAGTCTTACCAGACCAGTAACCAGTTCAGTCTTACCAGATCAGTAACCAGTTCAGTCTTACCAGACCAGTGACCAGTTCAGTCTTACCAGACCAGTAACCAGTTCAGTCTTACCCGACCAGTAACTAGTTCAGTCTTACCAGACCAGTAACCAGTTCAGTCTTACCAGACCAGTAACCAGTTGTCTTACCAGACCAGTAACCAGTTCAGTCTTACCAGACCAGTAAGCAGTTCAGTCTTACCTGACCAGTAACCAGTTCAGTCTTACCAGACCACTAACCAGTTCAGTCTTACCTGACCAGTAACCAGTTCAGTCTTACCAGACCAGTAACCAGTTCAGTCTTACCAGACCAGTAGCCTGTTCAGTCTTACCAGACCAGTAACCAGTTCAGTCTTACCAGACCAGTAACCAGTTCAGTCTTACCAGACCAGTAACCAGTTCAGTCTTACCAGACCAGTAACCAGTTCAGTCTTACCAGACCAGTAACCAGTTCAGTCTTACCTGACCAGTAACCTGTTCAGTCTTACTTGACCAATCACCTGTCCAGTCTTACCAGAACAATCACCTGTCCAGCCTCAGGACGTTAGGTAGAGCTGCTAGATAGACCTTGAACCCCACATACCAATAATCTTCACTAAGTTAACCTAGGCCTGTGGAGGCTGAACCATACAGCTCAATGCTACCATGTACATTG
This sequence comes from Oncorhynchus masou masou, assembly GCF_036934945.1. Lineage (NCBI taxonomy): Eukaryota > Metazoa > Chordata > Actinopteri > Salmoniformes > Salmonidae > Oncorhynchus > Oncorhynchus masou. The sequence goes on along the minus strand of NC_088240.1, from coordinate 101,967,480 downwards.
TGAACATACACCACAGGATTCATGCTACACATCATACTATAGTAGTTTTTCAATCAACACACTATATTAGCTTATGTGCTAATTTAGCTGTTTGATATCAACCGAGCTGTATAAAGTTAGCCAACGTTGGGACCTGTGAGGTATGTGAAAACTATCCATTTAAACTGCCAAAGTGGGCAGGACTAAAGGCAAGGCTACCTTTGTTGTTTGGCTGTCCTTGCTCTGCTTTAGTAGGTGCTTACCTCGGGGTGTTTGGAGCAGAACAGTGAGGGCCCAGCAGCCCAGCCGCCCAGCCCCACCCAAGGCTGTGACAGCTGCTTATCTTGCCCTGCCGCTAGCAAGGCTGCAGGAATCGGCTGCGTGCACAATACAATGTCATTTTCTGTCATGAGCACAGACATTTGTAGTGACAATGTTGAGGATTTTAGAGGCTTGGGACAGCGTACACTGTCAGAAAAAAAGGTGCTATCTAGAACCTAAAATGGTTCTTTGGCTGTCCCCACAGGAGAACCTTTTGAGAAACCCTTTTTATTTTCAGGCAGTTTTAGTTCTATGTTCCACTGAGGTTTCTGTTCCACTGAGGTTTTCAGGCAGTTTTAGTTCTATGTTCCACTGAGGTTTCTGTTCCACTGAGGTTTTCAGGCAGTTTTAGTTCTATGTACCACTGAGGTTTCTGTTCCACTGAGGTTTTCAGGCAGTTTTAGTTCTCTGTTCCACTGAGGTTTCTGTTCCACTGAGGTTTTCAGGCAGTTTTAGTTCTCTGTTCCACTGAGGTTTCTATATGAAACCCAAAAGGGTTATATCAGGAACCCAGAGGGCTCTCCTATGGGAACAACAGAAGAACCCTTCAGGAAGTCTTCCTTCTGAGAGTGTAGCTCCACAACCAGGTTCAGCCTACAGACCACAGATGATATGGCTGCTTTATGTGTCTCATTCACTGTGATTGACTTGTATCCTAATCAATAGATGGAGGTATCCTCTAATGACACAGTGATTGACTTGTATCCTAATCAATAGATGGAGGTATCCTCTAATGACACAGTGATTGACTTGTATCCTAATCAATAGATGGAGGTATCCTCTAATGACACAGTGATTGACTTGTATCCTAATCAATAGATGGAGGTATTCTATAATGACACAGTGATTGACTTGTATCCTAATCAATAGATGGAGGAATTCTATAATGACACAGTGATTGACTTGTATCCTAATCAATAGATGGAGGAATTCTATAATAACACAGTGATTGACTTGTGTCCTAATCAATAGATGGAGGTATCCTCTAATGACACAGTGATTGACTTGTGTCCTAATCAATAGATGGAGGTATCCTCTAATGACACAGTGATTGACTTGTATCCTAATCAATAGATGGAGGTATCCTCTAATGACACAGTGATTGACTTGTATCCTAATCAATAGATGGAGGTATCCTCTAATGACACAGTGATTGACTTGTGTCCTAATCAAAAGATGGAGGTATCCTCTAATGACACAGTGATTGACTTGTGTCCTAATCAATAGATGGAGGTATCCTCTAATGACACAGTGATTGACTTGTGTCCTAATCAACAGATATAAAAGATGATGACAAAAAAAATGCAACCCTGAAACCCCCAAGACATCTATGTACAACAATATGTGGTGCTTGAATAACATTGAAAAACACTGAATAGCATTGAATAACATTGAATAGTGTTGAATAAAATTTAATAGCATTGAACAACATTGAATAACATTGAATATTTTTAATAACATTGATTAGCTTTGAAAGTATTGAATAGAATTGAATAGCATTGCATAGCATTGAATATCGTTTAAATAACATTGAGTAGCATTGAAAAGTATTGAATAGTATTGAATAGCATTGAATTTCATTGAATAACATTGAATAGCTTTGAATAGCTTTGAATAACATGGAATATCATTGAATTGTATTGATTTTCATTGAATAACATTGAATAGCATTGAATAGTATTAGATAACATTGGACAACAATTAATAGTATTGAATAACATTGAATAGCATGAACACAACAGATATACTGTAGCCCCAGCTAGTTCTCCTGACCCCAACAGATATAGTTCCAGCCTGTTCCATACCACTCATAGGTATAGATCTAGCTGTTCCCCACCACTCATAGGTATAGATCTAGCCTGTTCCCCACCACTCATAGATTTAGATCTAGCCTGTTCCCCACCACTCATAGATATAGATCTAACCTGTTCCCCACCACTCATAGATATAGATATAGCCTGTTCCCCACCACTCATAGATATAGATATAGATCTAGCCTGTTCCATACCACTCATAGATATAGATCTAGCCTGTTCCCCACCACTCATAGATATAGATCTAGCCAGTTTCCCACCACTCATATAGATCTAGTCTCTTCCCCGTCACTCATAGATATAGATCTAGCCTGTTCCATACCACTCATAGATATAGATCCAGCCTGTTCCCCACCACTCATAGATATAGATCCAGCCTGTTCCCCACCACTCATAGATATAGATCCAGCCTGTTCCCCACCACTCATAGATATAGATCCAGCCTGTTCCCCACCACTCATAGATATAGATCGAGCCTGTTTCCCACCACTCATAGATATAGATCCAGCCTGTTCCCCACCACTCATAGATATAGATCGAGCCTGTTTCCCACCACTCATAGATATAGATCGAGCCTGTTTCCCACCACTCATAGATATAGATCCAGCCTGTTCCCCACCACTCACAGATATAGATCCTGCCTGTTTCCCACCACTCATAGATATAGATCCAGCCTGTTCCCCACCACTCATAGATATAGATCCAGCCTGTTCCCCACCACTCATAGATATAGATCCAGCCTGTTCCCCACCACTCATAGATATAGATCGAGCCTGTTTCCCACCACTCATAGATATAGATCGAGCCTGTTTCCCACCACTCATAGATATAGATCGAGCCTGTTCCCCACCACTCATAGATATAGATCCAGCCTGTTCCCCACCACTCATAGATATAGATCGAGCCTGTTTCCCACCACTCATAGATATAGATCGAGCCTGTTCCCCACCACTCATAGATATAGATCGCGCCTGTTCCCCACCACTCATAGATATAGATCCAGCCTGTTCCCCACCACTCATAGATATAGATCGAGCCTGTTCCCCACCACTCATAGATATAGATATATCCTGTTCCCCACCACTCATAGATATAGATCCAGCCTGTTCCCCACCACTCATCGATATAGATCCAGCCTGTTCCATACCACTCATAGATATAGATCCAGCCTGTTCCCCACCACTCATAGATATAGATCCAGCCTGTTCCCCACCACTCATCGATATTGATCCAGCCTGTTCCCCACCACTCATCGATATAGATCCAGCCTGTTCTCCTGACTCCAACAGATATAGATCTAGCCTGTTCCCCACCACTCATAGATATATGAAAGCCAGTCAATTTAAATATTGACTGGCTTTCATCAGGCTGCCCACTTAACTGAAAGCTTCAAACTGTAACCAGTGCCTTTAACCTGGTTCAGGTTATCAATCAACCTACCAGGGTAGTTACAAACTAAACAAGAGTGTAATCATCAACATGAATTGATTCCATCATTACTTTTACTGCAGAAATGTGTCTGAAAGCAGTATCCACATCCCTGTGATGTAGTGATCTAGGAAGGACAAAGTTCCAAAGGCGGGGCCTAATATCATTTATAAGAGGTCATACAATAACTTTTGTAGTTATTCCTATGTTGTTATGTAGAGAATATTTGTTAGTCCGTGATGTGTAATGAGGAGCAACCAGACGCTACACTTGACACATTTATGAAATTGCTTATTCCAGTTACTAATAAGCATACACCCATTAGTAAAATGACTGTAAAAACTGTTAAATCCCTGTGGATTGATGAGGAATTGAAAAACTGTATGGTTGAGAGGGATGAGGCTAAATAAATGACAAATAGGTCTGGATGTACAACCGATTGGAAAACATACTGCAAATTGAGAAATCATGTGACTAAACTGAATATAATGAAGAAACAACACTATGAAACAAAGATAAATTATATAAAGAATGATAGTAAAAAGCTTTGGAGCACATTACACCTTACATTACATTTTGGCCATCATTCATTGAATCAGATGTCTCATTCATCACAAAGCGCATTGGTCTTGCCAACTACTTTAACTGTTGCGACTCTAGGGGCAGTATTTTAATTTTTGGGAAAAAAACGTTCCCGTTTTAAACGGGATATTTTGTCAGGACAAGATGCTAGAATATGCATATAATTGACAGTTTAGGATAGAAAACACTCTAACGTTTCCAAAACTGTAAAGATATTGTCTGTGAGTATAACAGAACTGATGTTGCAGGCGAAAGCCTGAGAAAAATCCAATCCGGAAGTTCCCCATATTTTGAAAGCGTTGTGTTCCAATGCGTCCCTATTGAGCAGTGAATGGGCTATCAATCAGCTTACGCTTTCTACGTATCCCCCAAGGTGTCTACAGCATTGTAACGTAGTTTTACGCATTTATGTTGAAGAATAGCCGTAGGCGGCTACATTGCGCAAGTGGTCACCTGATGCCCCCAGAGAGATTCTCGCGTATAATACAGAGGTAGCCATTACTCCAATCGGTCCTACCGAAAAACTAATTGTCCCGATGGATATATTATCGAATAGATATTTGAAAAACACCTTATGCTCCCGCATGCGGGATGGCAAGTCAGTAGAGGTTAATGATTTTTTCATTGGCAAGATACACATTTTTGTCATGACATGCCAGCAACAAATGCTAACACCATAGATCCAAGAACAGTACCAGTCAAAAGACACACCTACTCATTCCAAAGTTTTTCTTAATTTTGGAATAATTTTCTACATTGTAGAATAGTAGTGAATTCATCAATACTATGAAATAACACATATAGAATAATGCAGTAACCAAAAAAGTGTTAAAGAAATCAAAGTAGCCACCCTTTGCCTTAACGACAGCTTTGCGCACATTCTCTCAACCAGCTTCAGGTGTGGCTTAACGACAGCTTTGCACACATTCTCTCAACCAGCTTCAGGTGTGGCTTAACGACAGCTTTGCACACATTCTCTCAACCAGCTTCAGGTGTGCCTTCAGGTGTGGCTTAACGACAGCTTTGCACACATTCTCTCAACCAGCTTCAGGTGTGCCTTCAGGTGTGGCTTAATGACAGCTTTGCACACATTCTCTCAACCAGATTCAGGTGTGCCTTCAGGTGTGGCTTAACGACAGCTTTGCACACATTCTCTCAACCAGCTTCAGGTGTGCCTTCAGGTGTGGCTTAGCGGCAGCTTTGCACACATTCTCTCAACCAGCTTCAGGTGTGCCTTCAGGTGTGGCTTAACGACAGCTTTGCACACATTCTCTCAACCAGCTTCAGGTGTGCCTTCAGGTGTGGCTTAACGACAGCTTTGCACACATTCTCTCAACCAGCTTCAGGTGTGCCTTCAGGTGTGGCTTAACGACAGCTTTGCACACATTCTCTCAACCAGCTTCAGGTGTGCCTTCAGGTGTGGCTTAACGACAGCTTTGCACACATTCTCTCAACCAGCATCAGGTGTGCCTTCAGGTGTGGCTTAACGACAGCTTTGCACACATTCTCTCAACCAGCTTCAGGTGTGCCTTCAGGTGTGGCTTAACGACAGCTTTGCACACATTCTCTCAACCAGCTTCAGGTGTGGCTTAACGACAGCTTTGCACACATTCTCTCAACCAGCTTCAGGTGTGCCTTCAGGTGTGGCTTAACGACAGCTTTGCACACATTCTCTCAACCAGCATCAGGTGTGCCTTCAGGTGTGGCTTAACGACAGCTTTGCACACATTCTCTCAACCAGCTTCAGGTGTGCCTTCAGGTGTGGCTTAACGGTAGCTTTGCACACATTTTCTCAACCAGATTCAGGTGTGGCTTAACGACAGCTTTGCACACATTCTCTCAACCAGCTTCAGGTGTGCCTTCAGGTGTGTCTTAACGACAGCTTTGCACACATTCTCTCAACCAGCTTCAGGTGTGCCTTCAGGTGTGGCTTAACGACAGCTTTGCACACATTCTCTCAACCAGCTTCAGGTGTGCCTTCAGGTGTGGCTTAACGACAGCTTTGCACACATTCTCTCAACCAGCTTCAGGTGTGCCTTCAGGTGTGGCTTAACGACAGCTTTGCACACATTCTCTCAACCAGCTTCAGGTGTGCCTTCACGTGTGGCTTAATGACAGCTTTGCACACATTCTCTCAACCAGCTTCAATTGCAGCCCAAATAAATGATTCACAGAGTTCAAGGAATAGACACATCTCAACATCAACTGTTCAGAGGATACTGTGTGAATCAAGCCTTCATGGTTGATTTGCTGCAAGAAAACCACTACGAAAGGACACCCATAAGAAGAAGAGACATGCTTGGGCCAAGAAACATGAACAGTGGACATCAGAACGGTAGAAATCTGTCCTTTAGTCTGATGAGTCCAAATTTGAGATTTTTGGTTCCGACCGCCGTGTCTTTGTGAGATGCAGAGTATATGAACAGATGCTTCCCACCGTGAAGCATGGAGGAGGAGGTGTGAAGGTGTGGGGGTGCTTTGCTGATTTAGAATTCAAGGCGCACTTAACCAGCATGGCTACCACAGCATTCTGCAGCGATACGCCATCTAAATCAAAATATATTTGTCACATACACATGGTTATCAGATGGCGAGTGCAGTAATATCAGACAGTGCAGTAATATCTAACAAGTAATCTAACAATTCCCCAACAACTACCTAATACACAGAAATCTAAAGGGGTGAATGAGAATATGTACGTGTATTATGTGGATGAGCGATGGCCGAGCTGCATAGGCATTGTGCAGTAGATGGTATAAAATACAGTATATACATGTGATACCAGTAATGTAGGGTGTGAAAACATAATAAATAAAATACAGTATATACATGTGATATGAGTAATGTAAGATATGTAAACATTATTAAAGTGGCATTAGTTAGAGTGTAATTATATAAAGTGACTAGTGATTCATTTATTAAAGTGGCCAGTGATTGGGTCTCAATATAGGCAGCAGCCTCTCTGAGTTAGTGATGACTGTTTAACAGTCTGATGGCCTTGAGATAGAAGCTGTTTTTCAGTCTCTCGGTCCCAATGTTGATGCACCTGTACTGACCTCGTCTTCTGGATGGTAGTGGCGTGAACAGCCAGTGGCTCGGGTGGTTGATGTCCTTGATGATCTTTATGGCCTTCCTTTGACATCGGGTGGTGTAGGTCTCCTGGAGGGCAGGTAGTTGCCCCTGGTGATGCGTTGTGCAGTACAACAGGATGCTCTCGGTTGTGCATCTGTAAAAGTTTGTCAGGGTTTTGGGTGACTCACATCAGCCACAGAGAAGGAGAGAGGGGGGCAGTCCTTGTTCGCGGGCCACGACGGTGGCACTGTATTATCCTCAAAGCTGGCAAAGAGGGTGTTTAGTTTGTCTGGAAGCGTGACTTAGGTGTCCCTGACATGGCTGGTTTTATTTTTGAAGTCCTAATTTCCTGTAGACCCTGCCACATATGTCTCGTGTCTGAGCCTATGAATTGCGACTCCCATCTGGTTTGTGCTTAGTAGGACTATCATTTGTTTTTCAACAGGACAATGACCCAACACACCTCCAGGCTGTGTAAGGGCTATTTGACCAAGAAGGAGAGTGATTTAGTGCTGCATCAGATGACCTGGCCTCCATAATCACCCAACCTCAATGGATGAGTGAATGAGTGAAGGAAAAGCAGACATCAAGTGCTCAGCATATGTGGGAACTCCTTCATGACTGTTGGAAAATCATTCCAGGTGAAGCTGGTTGAGAGAATGCCAAGAGTGTGTTTAACACTTTTTTGGTTACTATAATTTCATAGTTTTGATGTATTCAGTATTAGTCTACAATATACAAAATAAAAAATAAAATAAAAAACCTTGAATGAGTAGATGTTTCCGAACTTTTGACTGGTACTGTATATATATCAGCTTGTCAGATCTTCTCCTGTTAGCGCCGGGCTCACCGAGCTAAACAAACAATTGTCTCTCCCGTTGGTTAATTGGGACGGCCCCTGTAACGCAGCCCAGCAAAGTGCTTGATTAGGCATAACATTATGATTCATTAATTTACTGCTCTGTTGATCATCAAACTGAGAGGTTTACGGAGCTCACAGCGGTCAGCGCTTTCCACTCAATGAACAGCAGCAGGAAGACTGCAGGCAGAGCCAGACAGTCCAATGGGATATACCAGAGTATGCTACAGCCCAACACTATTCAATGAACAGCAGCAGGAAGACTGAAGGCAGAGCCAGACAGTCCAATAGGATATACCAGAGTATGCTACAGCCCAACACTATTCAACAGGAAGACTGCAGGCAGAGCCAGACAGTCCAATAGGATATACCAGAGTATGCTACAGCCCAACACTATCCAATGAACAGCAGCAGTAACAGATCATACTACAGCCCAACACTATTCAATGAACAGTAACAGTAACAGATCATACTACAGCCCAACACTATTCAATGAACAGCAGCAGGAACAGATCATACTACAGCCCAACACTCTCTTTTGAAGAACATATTAAGACCATTTCAAAAACAGCTTTTTCCATCTACGTAACATTGCAAAAATCAGAAACTTTCTGTCCAAAAATGATGCAGAAAAATTAATCCATGCTTTTGTCACTTCTAGGTTAGACTAATGCAATGCTCTACTTTCCGGCTACCCGGATAAAGCACAAAATAAACTTCAGTTAGTGCTAAATACGGCTGCTAGAATCCTGACTAGAAACAAACAATTTGATCAAATTACTCCAGTACTAGCCTCCCTACACTGGCTTCCTGTCAAAGCAAGGGCTGATTTCAAGGTTTTACTGCTAACCTACAAAGCATTACATGGGCTTGCTCCTACCTATCTCTCTGATTTGGTCCTGCCGTACATACCTACACGTACGCTACGGTCACAAGACGCAGGCCTCCTAATTGTCCCTAGAATTTCTAAGCAAACAGCTGGAGGAGGGGCTTTCTCCTATAGAGCTCATGTCAGAGACGCAAACTCAGTCTCAACCTTTAAGTCTTTACTGAAGACTCATCTCTTCAGTGGGTCATATGATTGAGTGTAGTCTGGCCCAGGAGTGGGAAGGTGAACGGAAAGGCTCTGGAGCAACGAACCACCCTTGCTGTCTCTGCCTGGGCGGTTCCCCTCTTTCCACTGGGATTCTCTGCCTCTAACTCTATTACAGGGGCTGAGTCAATGGCTTACTGGGGCTCTCTCATGCCGTCCCTGGAAGGGGTCCGTCACCTGAGTGGGTTGATTCACTGATGTGGTCATCCTGTCTGGGTTGGCACCCCCCCTTGGGTTGTGCCATGGCGGAGATCTTTGCGGGCTATACTCAGCTTTGTCTCAGGATGGTAAGTTGGTGGTTGAAGATATCCCTCTAATGGTGTGGGGGCTGTGCTTTGGCAAAGTGGGTGGGGTTATATCCTTCCTGTTTGGCCCTGTCCGGGGGTGTCCTCGGATGGGGCCACAGTGTCTCCTGACCCCTCCTGTCTCAGCCTCCAGTATTTATGCTGCAGTAGTTTATGTGTCGGGGGGCTGGGGTCAGTTTGTTTTATCTGGAGTACTTCTCCTGTCCAATTCGGTGTCCTGTGTGAATCTAAGTGTGCATTCTCTAATTCTCTCCTTCTCTCTCTCGGAGGACCTGAGCCCTAGGACCATGCCCCAGGACTATCTGATATGATGACTCCTTGCTGTCCCCAGTCCACCTGGCCGTGCTGCTGCTCCAGTTTCAACTGTTCTACCTTATTATTATTCAACCATGCTGGTCATTTATGAACATTTTAACATCTTGGCCATGTTCTGTTATAATCTCCACCCGGCACAGCCGGAAGAGGACTGGCCACCCCACATATGCTCTCTCTAATTCTCTTTCTTTCTCTCTCTCGGAGGACCTGAGCCCTAGGACCATGCCCCAGGACTACCTGACATGATGACTCCTTGCTGTCCCCAGTCCACCTGGCCGTGCTGCTGCTCCAGTTTCAACTGTTCTGCCTTATTATTATTCGACCATGCTGGTCATTTATGAATATTTGAACATCTTGGCCATGTTCTGTTATAATCTCGACCCGGCACAGCCAGAAGAGGACTGGCCACCCCACATAGCCTGGTTCCTCTCTAGGTTTCTTCCTAGGTTTTGGCCTTTCTAGGGAGTTTTTCCAAACCACCGTGCTTCTACACCTATATTGCTTGCTGTTTGGGGTTTTAGGCTGGGTTTCTGTACAGCACTTTGAGATATCAGCTGATGTACGAAGGGCTATATAAATACATTTGATTTGATTTGATGATTCAATGAACAGTAACAGATCATACTACAGCCCAACACTATTCAATGAACAGCAGCAGGAACAGATCATACTACAGCCCAACACTATTCAATGAACAGTAACAGGTCATACTACAGCCCAACACTATTCAATGAACAGTAACAGATCATAATACAGCCCAACACTATTCAATGAACAGTAACAGATCATACTACAGCCCAACACTATTCAATGAACAGCAGCAGCAGTAACAGATCATACTACAGCCCAACACTATTCAATGAACAGCAGCAGCAGGAGCAGAGCAGGCAGACTGCTGCTGTACCTTTTAGTCTGGACCAGTAAGAAGAGTCTACAGTGTGGATCAGAATACTATCGCTATAGACAACGCTAAAGACATAGGTTTATTCTGTTTGCTAAGTAATAGCCTTGCCTTTGTGTTATGCAACAATAAAACAAGGAAATAACAGACAAGGATTTGATGCCATCAGGTGACATCTTTAATGTAGTTACTACTATGATACATTCTTCAGAAAACAGCATCCTGATTGAGACGCGTGGTCTGAAACAGGCTGTCCTCATTCCTGACTGTTAGTTTCCAGTCTGTCATGTTGATTCAGGGTGGCAGGTAGCCTAGTAGTTAGAGTGTTGGGCCAGTAACTGAAAGGTTGCTGGATCGAATCCCAGAGCTGGTAATAATCTGTCATTCTGCCCCTGAACTAGGCAGTTAAAACGTGTTAGAGATAGGGGGCAGTATTTCCCCTTTGGATGAATTGCATGCCCAAACTGCATCAAAATCTGTCCTAAATTGCTAATATATGCATATTATTATTAATATTGGATAGAAAACACTCTGAGGTTTCTAAAACCATTTGAATTATGTCTGTGAGTATAACAGAACTCACAGGGCAGGCAATCTTCCAAACAAGTTTTGAAATCCTGAAAGTTGGGGCAACTTTGACGTCATCGCCCCTCCCTTCCCAACAAGTTATGGATCTGGAAACACTTCCTATGTCTTCCACTAGATCTCCTCATTCAATAGAAAGAGTAATGGAGCATTTGCTGTGAACTTTGACCTAATGGAAAGGAAAGTAGTAAGTGTCGCAAACTATTTCCATTTTGTTGAAAATGAATGGTCCGGTTGGAATGCTATTGGATCTATATGATTATAACATCCTGAAGATTGATTCTGCACTTAGTTTGACCAGTTTCGTCGACCTGTAATATGTAATTTGGAAGTTTTGATGCAAATTTATCCTGGACCAGAAGTCATTTTTGGGGCATTTGAGCTGAAAGTGGTAGCAAATGCTGCTACTTGGACACTAGAATTGAACATTATGAAACAAAACGATTTATTGTTGAACGAGGACTCCTTGCACTACATTCTGATGGAAGATCATCAAAGGGAATATTTATGTTGTAATTTTGTATGTCTGTTGACTCCAACATGGCGGAATTAAATATTGGTACGTCTGAGCGCCGTCTCAGATTATTGCAATGTTAGGCTTTTTCAGTAACGTTAAAATATAAATGTGACACAGCGGTTGCATTAAGGACCAGTGTATCTTTTAATTATATGTAGAACATGTATCTTTAGTCAAATTTTATGATGAGTATTTCTGTTATCTGGCGTAGCTTTCTAGAATTCTTCCGGATATTTTGGAGAATTTTTTGAACATGGCTTTAATGTAAACCGAGATTTCTGGATATAAAATGCATATTATCGAACAAAACATAAATGTACTGTGTAACATGTCATATGACTGTCATCTGATGAAGATTTTCAAGAGGTTAATGTGTGGAGGTTAAATATTTCTAAGAATATTTTTGCATTCCCTGCGCCACCGTTTCAGCTGAACGGGGGTGGAGTTCCTGTAGGGGAACCCATAGCCTCAAGAAGTAGGCCGTCATTGTAAATAAGAATTAGTTCTTACCTGACTTGCCTAGTTAAATAAAAGTCATTGTCTGATGTACCTGCAGGTAGATTGGATCAATGTTTTTACCATTTTATAATTCAGGATTTGTTTTTGGTTTACCAATAAAGCAAGAATGCCATTGTAGTGTTGTAAGTTAACATAGATTCTTCAAGCTGCTCTGTGTTCTAAGACTTCTCTATATCTCTATTGTGTTCTCAGACTTCTCTATATCTCTATTGTGTTCTCAGACTTCTCTATATCTCTATTGTGTTCTCAGACTTCTCTATATCTCTATTGTGTCCTCAGACTTCTCTATATCTCTATTGTGTTCTCAGACCTCTCTATATCTCTATTGTGTTCTAAGACTTCTCTATATCTCTATTGTGTTCTCAGACTTCTCTATATCTCTATTGTGTCCTCAGACTTCTCTATATCTCTATTGTGTTCTCAGACTTCTCTATATCTCTATTGTGTCCTCAGACTTCTCTATATCTCTATTGTGTTCTAAGACTTCTCTATATCTCTATTGTGTCCTCAGACTTCTCTATATCTCTATTGTGTTCTCAGACCTCTCTATATCTCTATTGTGTTCTAAGACTTCTCTATATCTCTATTGTGTTCTCAGACTTCTCTATATCTCTATTGTGTCCTCAGACTTCTCTATATCTCTATTGTGTTCTCAGACTTCTCTATATCTCTATTGTGTCCTCAGACTTCTCTATATCTCTATTGTGTTCTAAGACTTCTCTATATCTCTATTGTGTTCTCAGACTTCTCTATATCTCTATTGTGTTCTCAGACCTCTCTATATCTCTATTGTGTTCTCAGACTTCTCTATTGTGGTCTCAGACTTCTCTATATCTCTATTGTGTTCTCAGACTTCTCTATATCTCTATTGTGTTCTCAGACCTCTCTATATCTCTATTGTGTTCTCAGACTTCTCTATATCTCTATTGTGTTCTCAGACCTCTCTATATCTCTATTGTGTTCTCAGACTTCTCTATATCTCTATTGTGTTCTCAGACTTCTCTATATCTCTATTGTGTTCTCAGACCTCTCTATATCTCTATTGTGTTCTCAGACCTCTCTATATCTCTATTGTGTTCTCAGACCTCTCTATATCTCTATTGTGTTCTCAGACCTCTCTATATCTCTATTGTGTTCTCAGACTTCTCTATATCTCTATTGTGTTCTCAGACCTCTCTATATCTCTATTGTGTTCTCAGACTTCTCTATATCTCTATTGTGGTCTCAGACTTCTCGATATCTCTATTGTGTTCTCAGACTTCTCTATATCTCTATTGTGTTCTAAGACTTCTCTATATCTCTATTGTGGTCTCAGACTTCTCTATATCTCTATTGTGTTCTCAGACTTCTCTATATCTCTATTGTGTTCTCAGACCTCTCTATATCTCTATTGTGTTCTCAGACTTCTCTATATCTCTATTGTGTTCTCAGACTTCTCTATATCTCTATTGTGTTCTCAGACTTCTCTATATCTCTATTGTGTTCTCAGACCTCTCTATATCTCTATTGTGTTCTCAGACTTCTCTATATCTCTATTGTGTTCTCAGACCTCTCTATATCTCTATTGTGTTCTCAGACTTCTCTATATCTCTATTGTGGTCTCAGACTTCTCGATATCTCTATTGTGTTCTCAGACTTCTCTATATCTCTTTTGTGTTCTAAGACTTCTCTATATCTCTATTGTGTTCTCAGACCTCTCTATATCTCTATTGTGTTCTCAGACTTCTCTATATCTCTATTGTGTTCTCAGACCTCTCTATATCTCTATTGTGTTCTCAGACTTCTCTATATCTCTATTGTGTTCTCAGACTTCTCTATATCTCTATTGTGTTCTCAGACTTCTCTATATCTCTATTGTGTTCTCAGACCTCTCTATATCTCTATTGTGTTCTCAGACTTCTCTATATCTCTATTGTGTTCTCAGACCTCTCTATATCTCTATTGTGTTCTCAGACTTCTCTATATCTCTATTGTGGTCTCAGACTTCTCGATATCTCTATTGTGTTCTCAGACTTCTCTATATCTCTTTTGTGTTCTAAGACTTCTCTATATCTCTATTGTGTTCTCAGACTTCTCTTTATCTATATTGTATTCTAAGACTTCTCTATATCTCTATTGTGTTCTCACACTTCTCTTTATCTATATTGTATTCTAAGACTTCTCTATATCTCTATTGTGTTCTCAGACTTCTCTATATCTCTATTGTGTTCTAAGACTTCTCTATATCTCTATTGTGTTCTCAACTGAAGGAGGAATACAGGCAATACAATCTCTACAGTAGATTAAATTCTTCATCTCTGTCTGTTATGTGGGGTCCCGTCAGAGCTAGGAGAGGCTTTTCAGAGAAAGAGACAGAGTTATTGAGAGGAGGGAGTATTCTGCATGATGTGAGACGATAGGGCTGCAGGCTACAGCAGGTACCTGGAGAGCCCTCGAAAAAACACTTTACAATTTAAAGCTCTCTATTTATGCACCAGAAAATAACAAGCTCCTGTCCACGGGGTCGACTGAAAATTGATTTTCCTCCAAGAGACAGATCCAAACTAACAGTACCTGTCTTTAGGAGACGTCAGGTGAGATCCAAACTAACAGTACCTGTCTTTAGGAGACGTCAGGTGACGTCCAGAGACATCAGGTGAGATCCAGAGTAACAGTACCTGTCTTCAGGAGACATCAGGTGAGATCCAGAGTAACAGTACCTGTCTTCAAGAGACATCAGGTGACGTCCAGAGTAACAGTACCTGTCTTTAGGAGACGTCAGGTGAGATCCAGAGTAACAGTACCTGTCTTTAGGAGACGTCAGGTGAGATCCAGAGTAACAGTACCTGTCTACAGGAGACATCAGGTGAGATCCAGAGACATCAGGTGAGATCCAGAGACATCAGGTGACGTCCAGAGTAACAGTACCTGTCTTTAGGAGACGTCAGGTGACGTCCAGAGTAACAGTACCTGTCTTCAAGAGACGTCAGGTGACGTCCAGAGTAACAGTACCTGTCTTCAAGAGACATCAGGTGAGATCCAGAGACATCAGGTGAGATCCAGAGTAACAGTACCTGTCTTTAGGAGACGTCAGGTGAGATCCAGAGTAACAGTACCTGTCTTTAGGAGACGTCAGGTGAGATCCAGAGTAACAGTACCTGTCTTTAGGAGACGTCAGGTGAGATCCAGAGTAACAGTACCTGTCTTTAGGAGACGTCAGGTGAGATCCAGAGTAACAGTACCTGTCTACAGGAGACGTCAGGTGAGATCCAGAGTAACAGTACCTGTCTTTAGGAGACGTCAGGTGAGATCCAGAGTAACAGTACCTGTCTACAGGAGACGTCAGGTGAGATCCAGAGTAACAGTACCTGTCTTTAGGAGACATCAGGTGAGATCCAGAGTAACAGTACCTGTCTTCATGAGACATCATGTGAGATCCAGAGTAACAGTACCTGTCTACAGGAGACATCAGGTGAGATCCAGAGTAACAGTACCTGTCTTTAGGAGACGTCAGGTGAGATCCAGAGTAACAGTACCTGTCTACAGGAGACGTCAGGTGAGATCCAGAGTAACAGTACCTGTCTTTAGGAGACGTCAGGTGAGATCCAGAGTAACAGTACCTGTCTTTAGGAGACATCAGGTGAGATCCAGAGTAACAGTACCTGTCTTTAGGAGACATCAGGTGAGATCCAGAGTTACAGTCCCTGTCTTCAGGAGACGTCAGGTGACGTCCAGAGTAACAGTACCTGTCTACAGGAGACATCAGGTGAGATCCAGACTAACAGTACCTGTCTTCAGGAGACATCATGTGAGATCCAGAGTAACAGTACCTGTCTTCAGGAGACATCAGGTGAGATCCAGAGTAACAGTACCTGTCTACAGGAGACATCAGGTGAGATCCAGACTAACAGTACCTGTCTTCAGGAGACATCATGTGAGATCCAGAGACATCAGGTGAGATCCAGAGTAACAGTACCTGTCTTCAGGAGACATCAGGTGAGATCCAGAGTAACAGTACCTGTCTTTAGGAGACATCAGGTGAGATCCAGAGTAACAGTACATGTCTTCAGGAGACATCAGGTGAGATCCAGAGTAACAGTACCTGTCTTCAGGAGACGTCAGGTGAGATCCAGAGTAACAGTACATGTCTTCAGGAGACATCAGGTGAGATCCAGAGTAACAGTACCTGTCTTCAGGAGACGTCAGGTGAGATCCAGAGTAACAGTACCTGTCTTCAGGAGACATCAGGTGAGATCCAGAGTAACAGTACCTGTCTTCAGGAGACATCATGTGAGATCCAGAGTAACAGTACCTGTCTTTAGGAGACATCAGGTGAGATCCAGAGTAACAGTACATGTCTTCAGGAGACATCAGGTGAGATCCAGAGTAACAGTACCTGTCTTTAGGAGACATCAGGTGAGATCCAGAGTAACAGTACATGTCTTCAGGAGACATCAGGTGAGATCCAGAGTAACAGTACCTGTCTTTAGGAGACATCAGGTGAGATCCAGAGTAACAGTACCTGTCTACAGGAGACATCAGGTGAGATCCAGAGTAACAGTACCTGTCTTCAGGAGACGTCAGGTGAGATCCAGAGTAACAGTACCTGTCTTTAGGAGACGTCAGGTGAGATCCAGAGTAACAGTACCTGTCTTCAGGAGACATCAGGTGAGATCCAGAGTAACAGTACCTGTCTTTAGGAGACATCAGGTGAGATCCAGAGTAACAGTACCTGTCTTCAGGAGACATCAGGTGAGATCCAGAGTAACAGTACCTGTCTTCAGGAGACATCAGGTGAGATCCAGAGTAACAGTACCTGTCTTCAGGAGACATCAGGTGACGTCCAGAGTAACAGTACATGTCTTCAGGAGACATCAGGTGAGATCCAGAGTAACAGTACATGTCTTCAGGAGACGTCAGGTGAGATCCAGAGTAACAGTACCTGTCTTCAGGAGACGTCAGGTGAGATCCAGAGTAACAGTACCTGTCTTCAGGAGACATCAGGTGAGATCCAGAGTAACAGTACCTGTCTTCAGGAGACATCAGGTGACGTCCAGAGTAACAGTACCTGTCTTCAGGAGACATAAGGTGAGATCCAGAGTAACAGTACCTGTCTTCAGGAGACATCAGGTGAGATCCAGAGTAACAGTACCTGTCTACAGGAGACATCAGGTGAGATCCAGAGTAACAGTACCTGTCTTCAGGAGACATCATGTGAGATCCAGAGTAACAGTACCTGTCTACAGGAGACATCATGTGAGATCCAGAGTAACAGTACCTGTCTTCAGGAGACATCAGGTGACGTCCAGAGTAACAGTACCTGTCTTTAGGAGACATCAGGTGAGATCCAGAGTAACAGTACCTGTCTTCAGGAGACATCAGGTGAGATCCAGAGTAACAGTACCTGTCTTTAGGAGACATCAGGTGAGATCCAGAGTAACAGTACCTGTCTACAGGAGACATCAGGTGAGATCCAGAGTAACAGTACCTGTCTTCAGGAGACGTCAGGTGAGATCCAGAGTAACAGTACCTGTCTTTAGGAGACGTCAGGTGAGATCCAGAGTAACAGTACCTGTCTTCAGGAGACATCAGGTGAGATCCAGAGTAACAGTACATGTCTTCAGGAGACATCAGGTGAGATCCAGAGTAACAGTACCTGTCTACAGGAGACATCAGGTGAGATCCAGAGTAACAGTACCTGTCTACAGGAGACATCAGGTGAGATCCAGAGACATCAGGTGAGATCCAGAGTAACAGTACCTGTCTTCAAGAGACATCAGGTGAGATCCAGAGACATCAGGTGAGATCCAGAGTAACAGTACCTGTCTTTAGGAGACGTCAGGTGAAATCCAGAGTAACAGTACCTGTCTTTAGGAGACGTCAGGTGAGATCCAGAGTAACAGTACCTGTCTTTAGGAGACGTCAGGTGAGATCCAGAGTAACAGTACCTGTCTTTAGGAGACGTCAGGTGAGATCCAGAGTAACAGTACCTGTCTACAGGAGACGTCAGGTGAGATCCAGAGTAACAGTACCTGTCTTTAGGAGACGTCAGGTGAGATCCAGAGTAACAGTACCTGTCTACAGGAGACGTCAGGTGAGATCCAGAGTAACAGTACCTGTCTTTAGGAGACATCAGGTGAGATCCAGAGTAACAGTACCTGTCTTTAGGAGACATCAGGTGAGATCCAGAGTAACAGTACCTGTCTTTAGGAGACATCAGGTGAGATCCAGAGACATCAGGTGAGATCCAGAGTAACAGTACCTGTCTTCATGAGACATCATGTGAGATCCAGAGTAACAGTACCTGTCTACAGGAGACATCAGGTGAGATCCAGAGTAACAGTACCTGTCTTTAGGAGACATCAGGTGAGATCCAGAGTAACAGTACCTGTCTTTAGGAGACATCATGTGAGATCCAGAGTAACAGTACATGTCTTCAGGAGACGTCAGGTGAGATCCAGAGTAACAGTACCTGTCTACAGGAGACATCAGGTGAGATCCAGAGTAACAGTACATGTCTTCAGGAGACATCAGGTGACGTCCAGAGTAACAGTACCTGTCTTTAGGAGACATCATGTGAGATCCAGAGTAACAGTACCTGTCTTCAAGAGACATCAGGTGACGTCCAGAGTAACAGTACCTGTCTTTAGGAGACATCAGGTGAGATCCAGAGTAACAGTACCTGTCTTCAGGGTGACAGAACAGAGTGAGCTTGTGGGAATGTACTGTACCTGACGTTACATTGTCTAAACTTCACTGTGAAGATCTCTTTAAATCCTGTACTTTGGTGCTAAAACGCAGATCAAGATGACTGATCTTATTGGAACCAGTTAATGGAGATGGAGACAGTTTATAGTTCATCATTACTTTGCTCTCTGTATCAGTTTGTACAATAACTATGCAATGATATTACATGGAACTACAAGTGTCTGTTCAGCTCTCTGATATCTTGCTGGTAAAAGCTGTATAATACAAACATATAGATATTACTAACCTATCACCCAGAGTCTTCATGTCCTCTAAAACAGCTGATTGACACAATGTGAACAGTATCAGTCTAAGTGCTTAGTTCACAATGATAAAGGGGTGGAGGGCGACGTTCAGGTCTCATAAAGTAGAAAAACAATATAGGTTCAGCCGCTGGCCCTACGGCTTCCTCCAGCCTCTCTGTGCTTTTTAGAGGGTTACAATTGCTTTCGGACTTTCTCAATCCACTTTGAAATTCAACGCTTCAGATGAATCATTGGATTCCCAGCAAACATGCTGAGCTATGTTGCTCTCACTGTCCTGCCTTGTCCTCAGGGCTATGCACAGAGGAACAACAAGCTGAGTCTCCCTGTCCTGCCTTGTCCTCAGGGCTATGCACAGAGGAACAACAAGCTGAGTCTCCCTGTCCTGCCTTGTCCTCAGGGCTATGCACAGAGGAACAACAAGCTGAGTCTCCCTGTCCTGCCTTGTCCTCAGGGCTATGCACAGAGGAACAACAAGCTGAGTCTCCCTGTCCTGCCTTGTCCTCAGGGCTATGCACAGAGGAACAACAAGCTGAGTCTCCCTGTCCTGCCTTGTCCTCAGGGCTATGCACAGAGGAACAACAAGCTGAGTCTCACTGTCCTGCCTTGTCCTCAGGGCTATGCACAGAGGAACAACAAGCTGAGTCTCCCTGTCCTGCCTTGTCCTCAGGGCTATGCACAGAGGAACAACAAGCTGAGTCTCCCTGTCCTGCCTTGTCCTCAGGGCTATGCACAGAGGAACAACAAGCTGAGTCTCCCTGTCCTGCCTTGTCCTCAGGGCTATGCACAGAGGAACAACAAGCTGAGTCTCCCTGTCCTGCCTTGTCCTCAGGGCTATGCACAGAGGAACAACAAGCTGAGTCTCCCTGTCCTGCCTTGTCCTCAGGGCTATGCACAGAGGAACAACAAGCTGAGTCTCCCTGTCCTGCCTTGTCCTCAGGGCTATGCACAGAGGAACAACAAGCTGAGTCTCCCTGTCCTGCCTTGTCCTCAGGGCTATGCACAGAGGAACAACAAGCTGAGTCTCCCTGTCCTGCCTTGTCCTCAGGGCTATGCACAGAGGAACAACAAGCTGAGTCTCCCTGTCCTGCCTTGTCCTCAGGGCTATGCACAGAGGAACAACAAGCTGAGTCTCCCTGTCCTGCCTTGTCCTCAGGGCTATGCACAGAGGAACAACAAGCTGAGTCTCACTGTCCTGCCTTGTCCTCAGGGCTATGCACAGAGGAACAACAAGCTGAGTCTCCCTGTCCTGCCTTGTCCTCAGGGCTATGCACAGAGGAACAACAAGCTGAGTCTCCCTGTCCTGCCTTGTCCTCAGGGCTATGCACAGAGGAACAACAAGCTGAGTCTCCCTGTCCTGCCTTGTCCTCAGGGCTATGCACAGAGGAACAACAAGCTGAGTCTCCCTGTCCTGCCTTGTCCTCAAATCCTCTCCTCTGGATTCAGGGGGGGGGTAACAGATAACAGAGTACTAAGGTGGTCGTCCATTAAGTTTAAATAACTCAAATCCTCTCCTCTGGATTCAGGAGGGGTTAACAGGGCATTAAGGTGGTCGTCCATTTTGTTTAAATTACTCAAAACCTCTCTGCTGGATTCAGGTCAACATCATCACCTTTAAACTGTTTTGATGAAGAGGTAAGGGAAAACGAATATCCATTTATCTACACTAGACTACCACCTAAACTAATATCCATTTATCTACACTAGACTACCACCTAAACGAATATCCATTTCTCTACACTGGACTACCACCTAAACGAATATCCATTTATCTACACTAGACTACCACCTAAACAAATATCCATTTATCTACACTAGACTACCACCTAAACGAATATCCATTTATCTGCACTAGACTACCACCTAAACAGATATCCATTTATCTACACTAGACTACCACCTAAACAAATATCCATTCATCTACACTAGACTACCACCTAAACTAATATACTGTACCTTTATCTACAGTAAACTTCCTTGAGCTTCAACACTATAACTACTGCCCAATCTCCTGTCACAGACACACAGCCCAATCCACTAGAGATAATCCACATCCGTCCTCCTGCCATGTTTCTACACTAGACTACACTATAACTACTGCCCAATCTCCTGCCACAGACACACAGCCCAATCCACTAGAGATAATCCACATCTATTCCTCCTGCCATGTTTCTACACTAGACTACACTATAACTACTGCCCAATCTCCTGCCACAGACACACAGCCCAATCCACTAGAGATAATCCACATCTATTCCTCCTGCCATGTTTCTACACTAGACTACACTATAACTACTGCCCAATCTCCTGCCACAGACACACAGCCCAATCCACTAGAGATAATCCACATTCGTTCCTCCTGCCATGTTCCCCATGCCCCTGACCCATCCTCCAGCTGGTTGACATTGGAACTGAGTCTCATAGTGCACTATGTAGGTAATAGGGTGCCGTTGGGGATGCACACAGTGTTGTATAGCTTCATGACAGATAGCTAGGTGCTAATGCTGCAGGGAGGCGCTGACAGGTACGTCTACAGCTGCAGGTAGAGTAGAGGAGCTGATATCAGCTGATATCATGATGCCAACTCCCTGGCAGGCTGAGGAAAAGCTATAGACAGGCTGACGCCACAGTTCACCTCACACCAAGCTACCAATCACATGTTAAAGGAATAATAACAAGCCCTGATTTTATACTTCCTGCGCTGACAGAGATGGCCGCCTCGCTTCGCGTTCCTACCCCAGGTCATCTTAGGTTTCATTACATACAGTCGAGAAGAACTACTGAATATAAGAGCAGCGTCAACTCACCATCAGTACGACCAAGAATGTGACTTTCGCGAAGCGGATCCTGTGTTCTGCCTTTCACGCAGGACAACGGAATGGATCCCAGCCGGCGACCCAAAAAAACGACTTCGTAAAAAAGGAAAACGAGGCGGTATTCTGGTCAGACTCCGCAGATGGGCACACCGTGCACCACTCCCTAGTATACTTCTCGCCAATGTCCAGTCTCTTGACAACAAGGTTGATGAAATCCGAGCAAGGGTAGCATTCCAGAGGGACATCAGAGACTAACGTTCTTTGCTTCACGGAAACATTGCTCACCGGAGAGACTATCGGAGTCGGTGCAGCCAGCTGGTTTCTCCATGCATCGTGCCGACAGAAACAAACATCTTTCTGGTAAGAAGAGGGGCAGGGGCGTATGCCTTCTGGCTAACGAGACATGGTGTGGTCACAAAAACATACAGGAACTCAAATCCTTCTGTTCACCTGATTTAGAATTCCTCACAATCAAGTGTCGACCGCACTATCTACCAAGGGAATTCTCTTCGATTATAATCACAGCCGTATATATTCTCCCCCAAGCAGACACATTGATGGCTCTGAACAAACTTTATTTGACTCTTTGCAAACTTGAATCCATACATCCTGAGGCTGCATTCATTGTAGCTGGGGATTTTAACAAGGCTAATCTGAAAACAAGACTCCCTAAATTGTATCAGCATATCCATTGCGCAACCAGGCCTGGCAAAACCTTGGATCATTGCTATTCTAACTTCCGCGACCCATATAAGGCCCTGCCCCGCCCTCCTTTTTGAAAAGCTGACCACGACTCCATTTTGTTGATCCCTGCCTACAGACAGAAACTGAAACAAGAAGCTCCCACGCTGAGGTCTGTCCAACTCTGGTCCGACCAATCTGATTCCACACTCCAAGACTGCTTCCATCACGTGGACTGGGATATGTTTCGTATTGTCAGACAACCACATAGACGAATACGCTGATTCGGTGTGCGAGTTCATTAGAACGTGCGTTGATTATGTCGTTCCCATAGCAACAATTAAAACATTCCCTAACCAGAAACCGTGGATTGATGGCAGCATTCGCATGAAACTGAAAGCGCGAACCACTGCTTTTAATCAGGGCAAGTTGACCGGAAACATGACCGAATACAAACAGTGCAGCTATTCCCTCCGCAAGGCAATCAAACAAGCTAAGCGTCAGTATAGAGACAAAGTAGAATCTCAATTCAACGGCTCAGACACAAGAGGTATGTGGCAGGGTCTACAATCAATCACGGATTACAAAAAGAAAACCAGCCCCGTCACGGACCAGGATGTCTTGTTCCCAGGCAGACTAAAACACTTTTTTGCCCACTTTGAGGACAATACAGTGCCACTGACAAGGCCTGCAATGAAAACATGCTGACTCTCCTTCACTGCAGCCGAGGTGAGTACAACATTTAAACATGTTAACCCTCGCAGGGCTGCAGGCCCAGACGACATCCCCAGCCGCGCCCTCAGAGCATGCGCAGACCACCTGGCTGGTGTGTTTACGGACATATTCAATCAATCCCTATCCCAGTCTGCTGTTCCCACATGCTTCAAGAGGGCCACCATTGTTCCTGTTCCCAAGAAAGGTAACTGAGCTAAACGACTACCGCCCCGTAGCACTCACTTCCGTCATCATGAAGTGCTTTGAGAGACTAGTCAAGGACCATATCACCTCCAACCTACCTGACACCCTAGACCCACTCCAATTTAATTACCGCCGAAATAGGTCCACAGACGATGCAATCTCAACCACACTGCACACTGCCCTAACCCATCTGGACAAGAGGAATACCTATGTGAGAATGCTGTTCATCGACTACAGCTCGGCATTTAACACCATAGTACCCTCCAAGCTCGTCATCAAGCTCAAGACCCTGGGTCTCGACCCCGCCCTGTGCATCTGGGTACTGGACTTCCTGACGGGCTGCCCCCAGGTGGTGAGGGTAGGCAACAACATCTCCACCCCGCTGATCCTCAACACTGGGGCCCCACAAGAGTGCGTTCTGAGCCCTCTCCTGTACTCCCTGTTCACCCACAACTGCGTGGCCACGCACGCCTCCAACTCAATTATCAAGTTTGCGGACGACACAACAGTGTAGGCCGTCTCGTCGTTGTTGATTACCAACAACGACGAGACGGCCTACAGGGAGGAGGTGAGGGCCCTCGGAGTGTGGTGTCAGGTAAAATAACCTCACACTCAACGTCAACAAAACTAAGGAGATGATTGTGGACTTCAGGAAACAGCAGAGGGAACACCCCCTATCCACATCGATGGAACAGTAGTGGAGAGGGTAGTAAGTTTTAAGTTCCTCGGCATACACATCACAGACAAACTGAATTGGTCCACCCACACAGACAGCATCGTGAAGAAGGCGCAGCAGCGCCTCTTCAACCTCAGGAGGCTGAAGAAATTCGGCTTGTCACCAAAAGCACTCACAAACTTCTACAGATGCACAATCGAGAGCATCCTGGCGGGCTGTATCACCGCCTGGTACTGCAACTGCTCCGCCCACAACCGTAAGGCTCTCCAGAGGGTAGTGAGGTCTGCACAACGCATCACCGGGGGCAAACTACCTGCCCTCCAGGACACCTACACCACCCGATGTTACAGGAAGACCATAAAGATCATCAAGGACAACAACCACCCGAGCCACTGCCTGTTCACCCCGCTATCATCCAGAAGGCGAGGTCAGTACAGGTGCATCAAAGCTGGGACCGAGAGACTGAAAAACAGCTTCTATGTCAAGGCTAACATTGAGTGGCTGCTGCCAACACACTGACTCAACTCCAGCCACATTAATAATGGGAATTAATGGGAAATTATGTAAAATATATCACTAGCCACTTTAAACAATGCTACCTAATATAATGTTTACATACCCTACATTATTCATCTCATATGTATATGTATATACTGTACTCTATCATCTACTGCATCCTTATGTAATACATGTATCACTAGCCACTTTAACAATGCCACTTTGTTTACATACTCATCTCATATGTATATACTGTACTCGATACCATCTACTGTATCTTGCCTATGCTGCTCTGTACCATCACTCATTCATATATCCTTATGTACATATTCTTTATCCCCTTACACTTGTGTGTAGAAGACAGTAGTTTTGGAATTGTTAGATTACTTGTTGGTTATTAATGCATTGTCGGAACGAGAAGCACAAGCATTTCGCTACACTCGCATTAACATCTGCTAACCATGTGTATGTGACAAATAAAATGTGATTTGATTTTGATTTGAACAGTCCTTGCTGGTGACAGCACTACTTGACTGACTGCAGTAGGTAAAAGTAGCCTCTACCTCAATCCATTGGAGATGAGAACTGTAGTACTGATATGACAGCCAGAAATACATTCTGGGACCAGTCAGTAAAACAACACTAAATAAGGACTAGATTATATCATTCTGGGACCAGTCAGTAAAACAACACTAAATAAGGACTAGATTATATCATTCTGGGACCAGTCAGTAAAACAACACTAAATAAGGACTAGATTATATCATTCTGGGACCAGTCAGTAAAACAACACTAAATAAGGACTAGATTATATCATTCTGGGACCAGTCAGTAAAACAACACTAAATAAGGACTACATTATATCATTCTGGGACCAGGCCTGTCAGTAAAACAACACTAAATAAGGACTAGATTATATAATTCTGGGACCAGTCAGTAAAACAACACTAAATAAGGACTAGATTCTATCATTCTGGGACCAGTCAGTAAAACAACACTAAATAAGGACTAGATTATATCATTCTGGGACCAGTCAGTAAAACAACACTAAATAAGGACTAGATTATATCATTCTGGGACCAGGCCTGTCAGTTAAACAACACTAAATAAGGACTAGATTATATCATTCTGGGACCAGTCAGTAAAACAACACTAAATAAGGACTAGATTATATCATTCTGGGACCAGTCAGTAAAACAACACTAAATAAGGACTAGATTATATCATTCTGGGACCAGTCAGTAAAACAACACTAAATAAGGACTACATTATATCATTCTGGGACCAGGCCTGTCAGTAAAACAACACTAAATAAGGACTAGATTATATAATTCTGGGACCAGTCAGTAAAACAACACTAAATAAGGACTAGATTCTATCATTCTGGGACCAGTCAGTAAAACAACACTAAATAAGGACTAGATTATATCATTCTGGGACCAGTCAGTAAAACAACACTAAATAAGGACTAGATTATATCATTCTGGGACCAGGCCTGTCAGTTAAACAACACTAAATAAGGACTAGATTATATCATTCTGGGACCAGTCAGTAAAACAACACTAAATAAGGACTAGATTATATCATTCTGGGACCAGTCAGTAAAACAACACTAAATAAGGACTAGATTATATCATTCTGGGACCAGGCCTGTCAGTTAAACAACACTAAATAAGGACTAGATTATATCATTCTGGGACCAGTCAGTAAAACAACACTAAATAAGGACTAGATTATATCATTCTGGGACCAGTCAGTAAAACAACACTAAATAAGGACTAGATTCTATCATTCTGGGACCAGTCAGTAAAACAACACTAAATAAGGACTAGATTATATCATTCTGGGACCAGTCAGTAAAACAACACTAAATAAGGACTAGATTATATCATTCTGGGACCAGTCAGTAAAACAACACTAAATAAGGACTAGATTATATCATTCTGGGACCAGTCAGTAAAACAACACTAAATAAGGACTAGATTATATCATTCTGGGACCAGTCAGTTAAACAACACTAAATAAGGACTAGATTATATCATTCTGGGACCAGGCCTGTCAGTAAAACAACACTAAATAAGGACTAGATTATATCATTCTGGGAACAGTCAGTAAAACAACACTAAATAAGGACTAGATTATATCATTCTGGGACCAGGCCTGTCAGTAAAACAACACTAAATAAGGACTAGATTATATCATTCTGGGAACAGTCAGTAAAACAACACTAAATAAGGACTAGATTATATCATTCTGGGACCAGTCAGTAAAACAACACTAAATAAGGACTAGATTATATCATTCTGGGACCAGGCCAGTCAGTAAAACAACACTAAATAAGGACTAGATTATATCATTCTGGGACCTGTCAGTAAAACAACACTAAATAAGGACTAGATTATATCATTCTGGGACCAGTCAGTAAAACAACACTAAATAAGGACTAGATTATATCATTCTGGGACCAGGCCTGTCAGTAAAACAACACTAAATAAGGACTAGATTATATCATTCTGGGACCAGGCCTGTCAGTAAAACAACACTAAATAAGGACTAGATTATATCATTCTGGGACCAGTCAGTAAAACAACACTAAATAAGGACTAGATTATATCATTCTGGGACCAGGCCTGTCAGTAAAACAACACTAAATAAGGACTAGATTATATCATTCTGGGACCAGGCCTGTCAGTAAAACAACACTAAATAAGGACTAGATTATATCATTCTGGGACCAGGCCTGTCAGTAAAACAACACTAAATAAGGATTGGATTATATCATTCTGGGAACAGTCAGTAAAACAACACTAAATAAGGACTAGATTATATCATTCTGGGACCAGTCAGTAAAACAACACTAAATAAGGACTAGATTATATCATTCTGGGACCAGTCAGTAAAACAACACTAAATAAGGACTAGATTATATCATTCTGGGACCAGTCAGTAAAACAACACTAAATAAGGACTAGATTATA
The DNA here is from genome assembly GCF_036934945.1 of Oncorhynchus masou masou. NCBI lineage: Eukaryota > Metazoa > Chordata > Actinopteri > Salmoniformes > Salmonidae > Oncorhynchus > Oncorhynchus masou. The sequence goes on along the minus strand of NC_088240.1, from coordinate 101,939,634 downwards.
TCATTCTGGGACCAGGCCTGTCAGTAAAACAACACTAAATAAGGACTAGATTATATCATTCTGGGACCAGTCAGTAAAACAACACTAAATAAGGACTAGATTATATCATTCTGGGACCAGTCAGTAAAACAACACTAAATAAGGACTAGATTATATCATTCTGGGACCAGGCCTGTCAGTAAAACAACACTAAATAAGGACTAGATTATATCATTCTGGGACCAGTCAGTAAAACAACACTAAATAAGGACTAGATTATATCATTCTGGGACCAGGCCTGTCAGTAAAACAACACTAAATAAGGACTAGATTATATCATTCTGGGACCAGGCCTGTCAGTAAAACAACACTAAATAAGGACTAGATTATATCATTCTGGGACCTGTCAGTAAAACAACACTAAATAAGGAATAGATTATATCATTCTGGGACCAGTCAGTAAAACAACACTAAATAAGGACTAGATTATATCATTCTGGGACCAGGCCTGTCAGTAAAACAACACTAAATAAGGACTAGATTATATCATTCTGGGACCAGTCAGTAAAACAACACTAAATAAGGACTAGATTATATCATTCTGGGACCAGTTAGTAAAACAACACTAAATAAGGACTAGATTATATCATTCTGGGACCAGTCAGTAAAACAACACTAAATAAGGACTAGATTATATCATTCTGGGAGCAGTCAGTAAAACAACACTAAATAAGGACTAGATTATATCATTCTGGGAGCAGTCAGTAAAACAACACTAAATAAGGACTAGATTATATCATTCTGGGACCAGGCCTGTCAGTAAAACAACACTTAATAAGGACTAGATTATATCATTCTGGGACCAGTCAGTAAAACAACACTAAATAAGGACTAGATTATATCATTCTGGGACCAGGCCTGTCAGTAAAACAACACTAAATAAGGACTAGATTATATCATTCTGGGACCAGTCAGTAAAACAACACTAAATAAGGACTAGATTATATCATTCTGGGACCAGTCAGTAAAACAACACTAAATAAGGACTAGATTACATCATTCTGGGACCAGGCCTGTCAGTAAAACAACACTTAATAAGGACTAGATTATATCATTCTGGGACCAGTCAGTAAAACAACACTTAATAAGGACTAGATTATATCATTCTGGGACCAGTCAGTAAAACAACAATAAATAATGACTAGATTATATCACTCTGGGACCAGGCCTGTCAGTAAAACAACACTAAATAAGGACTAGATTATATCATTCTGGGACCAGGCCAGTCAGTAAAACAACACTAAATAAGGACTAGATTATATCATTCTGGGACCAGGCCTGTCAGTAAAACAACACTAAATAAGGACTAGATTATATCATTCTGGGAACAGTCAGTAAAACAACACTAAATAAGGACTAGATTATATCATTCTGGGACCAGTCAGTAAAACAACACTAAATAAGGACTAGATTATATCATTCTGGGACCAGTCAGTAAAACAACACTAAATAAGGACTAGATTATATCATTCTGGGACCAGGCCTGTCAGTAAAACAACACTAAATAAGGACTAGATTATATCATTCTGGGAACAGTCAGTAAAACAACACTAAATAAGGACTAGATTATATCATTCTGGGACCAGTCAGTAAAACAACACTAAATAAGGACTAGATTATATCATTCTGGGACCAGTCAGTAAAACAACACTAAATAAGGACTAGATTATATCATTCTGGGACCAGGCCTGTCAGTAAAACAACACTAAATAAGGACTAGATTATATCATTCTGGGACCAGGCCTGTCAGTAAAACAACACTAAATAAGGACTAGATTATATCATTCTGGGACCAGTCAGTAAAACAACACTAAATAAGGACTAGATTATATCATTCTGGGACCTGTCAGTAAAACAACACTAAATAAGGACTAGATTATATCATTCTGGGACCAGGCCTGTCAGTAAAACAACACTAAATAAGGACTAGATTATATCATTCTGGGACCAGTCAGTAAAACAACACTAAATAAGGACTAGATTATATCATTCTGGGACCAGGCCTGTCAGTAAAACAACACTAAATAAGGACTAGATTATATCATTCTGGGACCAGGCCTGTCAGTAAAACAACACTAAATAAGGACTAGATTATATCATTCTGGGACCAGTCAGTAAAACAACACTAAATAAGGACTAGATTATATCATTCTGGGACCAGGCCTGTCAGTAAAACAACACTAAATAAGGACTAGATTATATCATTCTGGGACCAGTCAGTAAAACAACACTAAATAAGGACTAGATTATATCATTCTGGGACCAGTTAGTAAAACAACACTAAATAAGGACTAGATTATATCATTCTGGGACCAGTCAGTAAAACAACACTAAATAAGGACTAGATTATATCATTCTGGGACCAGTCAGTAAAACAACACTAAATAAGGACTAGATTATATCATTCTGGGACCAGTCAGTAAAACAACACTAAATAAGGACTAGATTATATCATTCTGGGACCAGGCCTGTCAGTAAAACAACACTTAATAAGGACTAGATTATATCATTCTGGGACCAGTCAGTAAAACAACACTAAATAAGGACTAGATTATATCATTCTGGGACCAGGCCTGTCAGTAAAACAACACTAAATAAGGACTAGATTATATCATTCTGGGACCAGTCAGTAAAACAACACTAAATAAGGACTAGATTATATCATTCTGGGACCAGGCCTGTCAGTAAAACAACACTAAATAAGGACTAGATTATATCATTCTGGGACCTGTCAGTAAAACAACACTAAATAAGGACTAGATTATATCATTCTGGGACCAGTCAGTAAAACAACACTAAATAAGGACTAGATTATATCATTCTGGGACCAGGCCTGTCAGTAAAACAACACTAAATAAGGACTAGATTATATCATTCTGGGACCAGTCAGTAAAACAACACTAAATAAGGACTAGATTATATCATTCTGGGACCAGTTAGTAAAACAACACTAAATAAGGACTAGATTATATCATTCTGGGACCAGTCAGTAAAACAACACTTAATAAGGACTAGATTATATCATTCTGGGACCAGTCAGTAAAACAACACTAAATAAGGACTAGATTATATCATTCTGGGACCAGGCCTGTCAGTAAAACAACACTAAATAAGGACTAGATTATATCATTCTGGGACCAGTCAGTAAAACAACACTAAATAAGGACTAGATTATATCATTCTGGGACCAGGCCTGTCAGTAAAACAACACTTAATAAGGACTAGATTATATCATTCTGGGACCAGTCAGTAAAACAACACTTAATAAGGACTAGATTATATCATTCTGGGACCAGTCAGTAAAACAACAATAAATAATGACTAGATTATATCATTTTGGGACCAGGCCTGTCAGTAAAACAACACTAAATAAGGACTAGATTATATCATTCTGGGACCAGGCCAGTCAGTAAAACAACACTAAATAAGGACTAGATTATATCATTCTGGGACCAGGCCTGTCAGTAAAACAACACTAAATAAGGACTAGATTATATCATTCTGGGAACAGTCAGTAAAACAACACTAAATAAGGACTAGATTATATCATTCTGGGACCAGTCAGTAAAACAACACTAAATAAGGACTAGATTATATCATTCTGGGACCAGTCAGTAAAACAACACTAAATAAGGACTAGATTATATCATTCTGGGACCAGGCCTGTCAGTAAAACAACACTAAATAAGGACTAGATTATATCATTCTGGGACCAGGCCTATCAGTAAAACAACACTAAATAAGGACTAGATTATATCATTCTGGGACCAGTCAGTAAAACAACACTAAATAAGGACTAGATTATATCATTCTGGGACCAGGCCTGTCAGTAAAACAACACTAAATAAGGACTAGATTATATCATTCTGGGACCAGGCCTGTCAGTAAAACAACACTAAATAAGGACTAGATTATATCATTCTGGGACCAGTCAGTAAAACAACACTAAATAAGGACTAGATTATATCATTCTGGGACCAGGCCTGTCAGTAAAACAACACTAAATAAGGACTAGATTATATAATTCTGGGACCAGGCCTGTCAGTAAAACAACACTAAATAAGGACTAGATTATATCATTCTGGGACCAGTCAGTAAAACAACACTAAATAAGGACTAGATTATATCATTCTGGGACCAGGCCTGTCAGTAAAACAACACTAAATAAGGACTAGATTATATCATTCTGGGACCAGTCAGTAAAACAACACTAAATAAGGACTAGATTATATCATTCTGGGACCAGTTAGTAAAACAACACTAAATAAGGACTAGATTATATCATTCTGGGACCAGTCAGTAAAACAACACTAAATAAGGACTAGATTATATCATTCTGGGACCAGTCAGTAAAACAACACTAAATAAGGACTAGATTATATCATTCTGGGACCAGTCAGTAAAACAACACTAAATAAGGACTAGATTATATCATTCTGGGACCAGGCCTGTCAGTAAAACAACACTTAATAAGGACTAGATTATATCATTCTGGGACCAGTCAGTAAAACAACACTAAATAAGGACTAGATTATATCATTCTGGGACCAGGCCTGTCAGTAAAACAACACTAAATAAGGACTAGATTATATCATTCTGGGACCAGTCAGTAAAACAACACTAAATAAGGACTAGATTATATCATTCTGGGACCAGGCCTGTCAGTAAAACAACACTAAATAAGGACTAGATTATATCATTCTGGGACCAGGCCTGTCAGTAAAACAACACTAAATAAGGACTAGATTATATCATTCTGGGACCAGTCAGTAAAACAACACTAAATAAGGACTAGATTATATCATTCTGGGACCAGGCCTGTCAGTAAAACAACACTAAATAAGGACTAGATTATATCATTCTGGGACCAGTCAGTAAAACAACACTAAATAAGGACTAGATTATATCATTCTGGGACCAGTTAGTAAAACAACACTAAATAAGGACTAGATTATATCATTCTGGGACCAGTCAGTAAAACAACACTAAATAAGGACTAGATTATATCATTCTGGGACCAGTCAGTAAAACAACACTAAATAAGGACTAGATTATATCATTCTGGGACCAGTCAGTAAAACAACACTAAATAAGGACTAGATTATATCATTCTGGGACCAGGCCTGTCAGTAAAACAACACTTAATAAGGACTAGATTATATCATTCTGGGACCAGTCAGTAAAACAACACTAAATAAGGACTAGATTATATCATTCTGGGACCAGGCCTGTCAGTAAAACAACACTAAATAAGGACTAGATTATATCATTCTGGGACCAGTCAGTAAAACAACACTAAATAAGGACTAGATTATATCATTCTGGGACCAGGCCTGTCAGTAAAACAACACTTAATAAGGACTAGATTATATCATTCTGGGACCAGTCAGTAAAACAACACTTAATAAGGACTAGATTATATCATTCTGGGACCAGTCAGTAAAACAACAATAAATAATGACTAGATTATATCATTCTGGGACCAGGCCTGTCAGTAAAACAACACTAAATAAGGACTAGATTATATCATTCTGGGACCAGGCCTGTCAGTAAAACAACACTAAATAAGGACTAGATTATATCGTTCTGGGACCAGTCAGTAAAACAACACTAAATAAGGACTAGATTATATCATTCTGGGACCAGTCAGTAAAACAACACTAAATAAGGACTAGATTATATCATTCTGGGACCAGTCAGTAAAACAACACTAAATAAGGACTAGATTATATCATTCTGGGACCAGGCCAGTCAGTAAAACAACACTAAATAAGGACTAGATTATATCATTGTGGGACCAGTCAGTAAAACAACACTAAATAATGACTAGATTATATCATTCTGGGACCAGGCCTGTCAGTAAAACAACACTAAATAAGGACTAGATTATATCATTCTGGGACCAGTCAGTAAAACAACACTAAATAAGGACTAGATTATATCATTCTGGGACCAGTCCTGTCAGTAAAACAACACTAAATAAGGACTAGATTATATCATTCTGGGACCAGTCAGTAAAACAACACTAAATAAGGACTACATTATATCATTCTGGGACCAGTCAGTTAAACAACACTAAATAAGGACAACATTATATCATTCTGGGACCAGTCAGTTAAACAACACTAAATAAGGACTACATTATATCATTCTGGGACCAGTCAGTTAAACAACACTAAATAAGGACCAGATTATATCATTCTGGGACCAAGCCTGTCAGTAAAACAACACTAAATAAGGACTAGATTATATCATTCTGGGACCAGTCAGTTAAACAACACTAAATAAGGACTAGATTATATCATTCTGGGACCAGTCAGTTAAACAACACTAAATAAGGACTAGATTATATCATTCTGTGACCAGGCCTGTCAGTAAAACAACACTAAATAAGGACTAGATTATATCATTCTGGGACCAGTCAGTTAAACAACACTAAATAAGGACTACATTATATCATTCTGGGACCAGTCAGTAAAACAACACTAAATAAGGACTACATTATATCATTCTGGGACCAGTCAGTTAAACAACACTAAATAAGGACTAGATTATATCATTCTGGGACCAGGCCTGTCAGTAAAACAACACTAAATAAGGACTAGATTATATCATTCTGGGACCAGTCAGTAAAACAACACTAAATAAGGACTAGGCCGAGTATTCTCTGGTCTCTACTCCTCCCGTTACGGGGTCTGAGACGCCGAAGCTTCCCACCATTAGCTCTGACAAATTGAAAACTCTAGTCATTGGCGACTCCATTACCCGCAGTATTAGACTTAAAACGAATCATTCAGCGATCATACACTGTTTACCAGGGGGCAGGGCTACCGACGTTAAGGCTAATCTGAAGATGGTGCTGGCTAAAGCTAAAACTGGCGAGTGTAGAGAGTATAGAGATATTGTTATCAACGTCGGCACCAACAATGTTAGGATGAAACAGTCAGAGATCACCAAGCGCAACATAGCTTCTGCGTGTAAATCAGCTAGAAAGATGTGTCGGCATCGAGCAATTGTCTCTGGCCCCCTCCCAGTTAGGGGGAGTGATGAGCTCTACAGCAGAGTCTCACAACTCAATCCCTGGTTGAAAACTGTTTTCTGCCCCTCCCAAAAGATAGAATTTGTAGATAATTGGCCCTCTTTCTGGGACTCACCCACAAACAGGACCAAGCCTGACCTGCTGAGGAGTGACGGACTCCATCCTAGCTGGAGGGGTGCTCTCATCTTATCTACCAACATAGACAGGGCTCTAACTCCTCTAGCTCGACAATGAAATAGGGTGCAGGCCAGGCAGCAGGCTGTTAGCCAGCCTGCCAGCATAGTGGAGTCTGCCACTAGCACAGTCAGTGTCGTCAGCTCAGCTATCACCATTGAGACCGTGTCTGTGCCTCGACCTAGGTTGGGCAAAACTAAACATGGCGGTGTTCACCTTAGCAATCTCACTAGGATAAAGACCACCTCCATTCCTGTCATTATTGAAAGAGATCATGATACCTCACATCTCAAAATAGGGCTACTTAATGTTAGATCCCTTACTTCAAAGGCAATTATAGTCAATGAACTAATCACTGATCATAATCTTGATGTGATTGGCCTGACTGAAACATGGCTTAAGCCTGATGAATTTACTGTGTTAAATGAGGCCTCACCTCCTGGCTACACTAGTGACCATATCCCCCGTGCATCCCGCAATGGCGGAGGTGTTGCTAACATTTACGATAGCAAATTTCAATTTACAAAAAAAACCCGATTCCGGGTTGGAGCGAGCGGTCGCATCTACACTTCGGTCCGCAGGTAGTATAACTTTTCATTACATTTCATTATAGTACAACGGTTTGATTTGTCTAATCTTAGCAATTTCTTCTTAGCTAGCTACATAGCCGTCTTTGTATCAAAGATAATTGCATAATTATCGTATTTCGTCGTCCTAACGTATCTGCCCAGCAGCTAGCTAAGCAGCTAGCTAACATCCACTGTCCACCAGCACTGTATAAACTATTACACTCAACTGAACGACTCGATTAGCGTAGTGTCAGCTAGCTACATAGTTGTCTTCGCTGTCTTCGTATCCAAGATAATTGTGTAGTTTAGAGTGTGTAGACTTAGAGTGATTATCTTAATTTACCGAGGTTAGCTAGCCAGCTATTTGTCGTCCTTAACGTAGGAGATGCTGCTAGCTAGCTAGCCAGCCAACAGCTAGCCAACCTCTACCGAATTGAACTTCAACTACCCGGTCAACATTCCGCGTCGCTCCACAGGTAGTATCACATCTTCATTTCACTTCATTACAGTACAAGGGTTTGATTTGTTTGATCGTAGCTAGCCAGCTACATAGCCGTCTTTGTATCTAAGACAATTGTGTAGTCTAGAGCGATTTTCTAGGTTAGCTGGCCAGCTATTGTCGTTCTTTTAACGTAGCTAGCCAGCTAGCCCCCGAATAGCAGCACTGTAGAAACTATTACAGTACAACGGTTTGATTTGTTTGATCGTAGCTAGCTAGCTACATAGCCGTCTTTGTATCTAAGACAATTGTGTAGCCTAGAGCGATTTTCTAGGTTAGCTAGCCAGCTATTGTCGTTCTTTTAGGTAACGCAACGCAATCAACCTGCTAGCTAGCCAGCTAGCCCCGAATAGCAGCACTGTAGAAACTATTACACTCGACGGAACGACTTGATTAGTGTAGTGTCAACATCGCAGCCACTACCAGCTAGCCTACTCCAGCAGTACTGTATCATTTCAATCATTTTAGTCAATAAGATTCTTGCTACGTAAGCTTAACTTTCTGAACATTCGAGACGTGTAGTCCACTTGTCATTCCAATCTCCTTTGCATTAGCGTAGCCTCTTCTGTAGCCTGTCAACTATGTGTCTATCTATCCCTGTTCTCTCCTCTCTGCACAGACCATACAAACGCTCCACACCGCGTGGCCGCGGCCACCTAATCTGGTGGTCCCAGCGCGCACGACCCATGTGGAGTTCCAGGTCTCCGGTAGCCTCTGGAACTGCCGATCTGCGGCCAACAAGGCAGAGTTCATCTCAGCCTATGCCTCCCTCCAGTCCCTCGACTTCTTGGCACTGACGGAAACATGGATCGCCACAGATAACACTGCTACTCCTACTGCTCTCTCTTCGTCCGCCCACGTGTTCTCGCACACCCCGAGAGCTTCTGGTCAGCGGGGTGGTGGCACCGGGATCCTCATCTCTCCCAAGTGGTCATTCTCTCTCTCTCCCCTTACCCATCTGTCTATCGCCTCCTTTGAATTCCATGCTGTCACAGTTACCAGCCCTTTCAAGCTTAACATCCTTATCATTTATCGCCCTCCAGGTTCCCTCGGAGAGTTCATCAATGAGCTTGATGCCTTGATAAGCTCCTTTCCTGAGGACGGCTCACCTCTCACAGTCCTGGGCGACTTTAACCTCCCCACGTCTACCTTTGACTCATTCCTCTCTGCCTCCTTCTTTCCACTCCTCTCCTCTTTTGACCTCACCCTCTCACCTTCCCCCCCTACTCACAAGGCAGGCAATACGCTCGACCTCATCTTTACTAGATGCTGTTCTTCCACTAACCTCATTGCAACTCCCTTCCAAGTCTCCGACCACTACCTTGTATCCTTTTTCCCTCTCGCTCTCATCCAACACTTCCCACACTGCCCCTACTCGGATGGTATCGCGCCGTCCCAACCTTCGCTCTCTCTCCCCCGCTACTCTCTCCTCTTCCATCCTATCATCTCTTCCCTCTGCTCATACCTTCTCCAACCTATCTCCGGATTCTGCCTCCTCAACCCTCCTCTCTTCCCTTTCTGCATCCTTTGACTCTCTATGTCCCCTATCCTCCAGGCCGGCTCGGTCCTCCCCTCCCGCTCCGTGGCTCGACGACTCACTGCGAGCTCACAGAACAGTGCTCCGGGCAGCCGAGCGGAAATGGAGGAAAACTCGCCTCCCTGCGGACCTGGCATCCTTTCACTCCCTCCTCTCTACATTTTCCTCCTCTGTCTCTGCTGCTAAAGCCACTTTCTACCACTCTAAATTCCAAGCATCTGCCTCTAACCCTAGGAAGCTCTTTGCCACCTTCTCCTCCCTCCTGAATCCTCCTCCCCCCCTCCTCCCTCTCTGCAGATGACTTCGTCAACCATTTTGAAAAGAAGGTCGACGACATCCGATCCTCGTTTGCTAAGTCAAACGACACCGCTGGTTCTGCTCACACTGCCCTACCCTGTGCTCTGACCTCTTTCTCCCCTCTCTCTCCAGATGAAATCTCGCTTCTTGTGACGGCCGGCCGCCCAACAACCTGCCCGCTTGACCCTATCCCCTCCTCTCTTCTCCAGACCATTTCCGGAGACCTTCTCCCTTACCTCACCTCGCTCATCAACTCATCCCTGACCGCTGGCTACGTCCCTTCCGTCTTCAAGAGAGCGAGAGTTGCACCCCTTCTGAAAAAACCTACACTCGATCCCTCCGATGTCAACAACTACAGACCAGTATCCCTTCTTTCTTTTCTCTCCAAAACTCTTGAACGTGCCGTCCTTGGCCAGCTCTCCCGCTATCTCTCTCAGAATGACCTTCTTGATCCAAATCAGTCAGGTTTCAAGACTAGTCATTCAACTGAGACTGCTCTTCTCTGTATCACGGAGGCGCTCCGCACTGCTAAAGCTAACTCTCTCTCCTCTGCTCTCATCCTTCTAGACCTATCGGCTGCCTTCGATACTGTGAACCATCAGATCCTCCTCTCCACCCTCTCCGAGTTGGGCATCTCCGGCGCGGCCCACGCTTGGATTGCGTCCTACCTGACAGGTCGCTCCTACCAGGTGGCGTGGCGAGAATCTGTCTCCTCGCCACGCGCTCTCACCACTGGTGTCCCCCAGGGCTCTGTTCTAGGCCCTCTCCTATTCTCGCTATACACCAAGTCACTTGGCTCTGTCATAACCTCACATGGTCTCTCCTATCATTGCTATGCAGACGACACACAATTAATCTTCTCCTTTCCCCCTTCTGATGACCAGGTGGCGAATCGCATCTCTGCATGTCTGGCAGACATATCAGTGTGGATGACGGATCACCACCTCAAGCTGAACCTCGGCAAGACGGAGCTGCTCTTCCTCCCGGGGAAGGACTGCCCGTTCCATGATCTCGCCATCACGGTTGACAACTCCATTGTGTCCTCCTCCCAGAGCGCTAAGAACCTTGGCGTGATCCTGGACAACACCCTGTCGTTCTCAACCAACATCATGGCGGTGGCCCGTTCCTGTAGGTTCATGCTCTACAACATCCGCAGAGTACGACCCTGCCTCACACAGGAAGCGGCGCAGGCCCTAATCCAGGCACTTGTCATCTCCCGTCTGGATTACTGCAACTCGCTGTTGGCTGGGCTCCCTGCCTGTGCCATTAAACCCCTACAACTCATCCAGAACGCAGCAGCCCGTCTGGTGTTCAACCTTCCCAAGTTCTCTCACGTCACCCCGCTCCTCCGCTCTCTCCACTGGCTTCCAGTTGAAGCTTGCATCCGCTACAAGACCATGGTGCTTGCCTACGGAGCTGTGAGGGGAACGGCACCGCAGTACCTCCAGGCTCTGATCAGGCCCTACACCCAAGCAAGGGCACTGCGTTCATCCACCTCTGGCCTGCTCGCCTCCCTACCATTGAGGAAGTACAGTTCCCGCTCAGCCCAGTCAAAACTGTTCGCTGCTCTGGCCCCCCAATGGTGGAACAAACTCCCTCACGACGCCAGGACAGCGGAGTCAATCACCACCTTCCGGAGACACCTGAAACCCCACCTCTTCAAGGAATACCTAGGATAGGATAAGTAATCCTTCTCACCCCCCCCTTAATGATTTAGATGCACTATTGTAAAGTGGCTGTTCCACTGGATGTCAGAAGGTGAATTCACCAATTTGTAAGTCGCTCTGGATAAGAGCGTCTGCTAAATGACTTAAATGTAATGTAAATGTAAATGTAAATTATGTTTTCGTCTTTTGAGCTTCTAGTCATGAAATCTATGCAGCCTACTCAATCCTCGCCTCCTGGGCCATATACAGCGTTCATCACTGAGTTCCCTGAATTCCTATAGGACCTTGTAGTCATAGCAGATAATATTCTAATCTTTGGTGACTTTAATATTCACATGGAAAAGTCCACAGACCCACTCCAAAATGCTTTCGGAGCCATCATCGACTCAGTGGGTTTTGTCCAACATGTCTCTGGACCCACTCACTGTCACAGTCAAACGCTGAACCTAGTTTTGTCCCATGGAATAAATGTTGTGGATCTTAATGTTTTTCCTCATAATCCTGGACTATCAGACCACCATTTTATTATGTTTGCAATTGCAACAAATAATCTGCTCAGACCCCAACCAAAGAACATCAAAAGTCATGCTATAAATTCACAGACAACACAAAGATTCCTTGATGTCCTTCCAGATTCCCTCTGTCTACCCAAAGGACGCCAGAGGACAAAAATCAGTTAACCACCTAACTGAGGAACTCAATTTAACCTTGCGCAATACCCTAGATGCAGTTGCACCCCTAAAAACTAAAAACATTTCTCATAAGAAACTAGCTCCCTGGTACACAGAAAATACCTGAGTTCTGAAGCAAGCTTCCAGAAAATTGGAACGGAAATGGCGCCACACCAAACTGGAAGTCTTCCGACTAGCTTGGAAAGACAGTACCGTGCAGTACCAAAGAGCCCTTACTGCTGCTCGATCATCCTATTTTTCTAACTTAATTGAGGAAAATAAGAACAATCCGAAATTCCTTTTTGATACTGTCGCAAAGCTAACTAAAAAGCAGCATTCCCAAAAAGAGGATGACTTTCACTTTAGCAGTGATAAATTTGTGAACTTCTTTGAGGAAAAGATCATGATTATTTGAAAGCAAATTATGGACTCCTCTTTAAATCTGCGTATTCCTTCAAAGCTCAGTTGTCCTGAGTCTGCAAAACTCTGCCAGGACCCAGGATCAAGAGAGACGCTCAAGTGTTTTAGTACTATATCTCTTGACACAATGATGAAAATAATCATGGCCTCTAAACCTTCAAGCTGCATACTGGACCCTATTCCAACTAAACTACTGAAAGAGCTGCTTCCTGTGCTTGGCCCTCCTATGTTGAACATAATAAACTGCTCTCTATCCACCGGATGTGTACCGAACTCACTAAAAGTGGCAGTAATAAAGCCTCTCTTGAAAAAGCCAAACCTTGACCCAGAAAATATAAAAAACTATCGGCCTATTTCGAATCTTCCATTCCTATCAAAAAAATTTGAAAACGCTGTTGCGCAGCAACTCACTGCCTTCCTGAAGACAAACAATGTATACGAAATGCTTCAGTCTGGTTTTAGAGCCCATCATAGCAATGAGACGGCATTTGTGAAGGTGGTAAATGACATCTTAACTGCATCGGACCGAGGCTCTGCATCTGTCCTCGTGCTCCTAGACCTTAGTGCTGCTTTTGATACCATCGATCACCACATTCTTTTGGAGAGATTGGAAAACCCAAATTGGTCTACACGGACAAGTTCTGGCCTGGTTTAGATCTTATCTGTCGGAAAGATATCAGTTTGTCTCTGTGAATGGTTTGTCCTCTGAAAAATCAACTGTAAATTTCGGTGTTCCTCAGGGTTCCGTTTTAGGACCACTATCGTTTTCACTCTATATTTTACCTCTTGGGGATGTTATTCGAAAACATAATGTTAACTTTCACTGCTATGCGGATGACACACAGCTGTACATCTCAATGAAACATGGTGAAGCCCCAAAATTGCCCTTGCTAGAAGCATGTGTTTCAGAAATAAGGAAGTGGATGGCTGCAAACTTTCCACTTTTAAACTCGGACAAAACAGAGATGCTTGTTCTCGGTCCCAAGAAACAAAGAGATCTTCTGTTGAATCTGACAATGAATCTTAATGGTTGTGCAGTCGTCTCAAATAAAACTGTGAAGGACCTCGGCGTTACTCTGGACCCTGATCTCTCTTTTGAAGAACATATCAAGACCATTTCAAGGACAGCTTTTTTCCATCTACGTAACATTGCAAAAATCAGAAACTTTCTGTCCAAAAATGATGCAGAAAAATTCATCCATGCTTTTGTCACTTCTAGGTTAGACTACTGCAATGCTCTACTTTCCGGCTACCTGGGTAAAGCACTAAATAAACTTCAGTTAGTGCTAAATACGGCTGCTAGAATCCTGACTAGAACCAAAAAATTTGATCATATTACTCCAGTGCTAGCCTCTCTACACTGGCTTCCTGTCAAAGCAAGGGCTGATTTCAAGGTTTTACTGCTAACCTACAAAGCATTACATGGGCTTGCCCCTACCTATCTCTCTGATTTGGTCCTGCCGTACATACATACACATACGCTACGGTCACAAGACGCAGGCCTCCTAATTGTCCCTAGAATTTCTAAGCAAACAGCTGGAGGCAGGGCTTTCTCCTATAGAGCTCAATTTTTATGGAACGGTCTGTCTACCCATGTCAGAGACACAAACTCGGTCTCAACCTTTAAGTCTTTACTGAAGACTCATCTCTTTAGTGGGTCATATGATTGAGTGTAGTCTGGCCCAGGAGTGGGAAGGTGAACGGAAAGGCTCTGGAGCAACGAACCGCCCTTGTTGTCTCTGCCTGGCTGGTTCCCCTCTTTCCACTGGGATTCTCTGCCTCTAACCCTATTACAGTGGCTGAGTCACTGGCTCACTGGGGCTCTCTCATGCTGTCCCTGGAAGGGGTGCATCACCTGAGTGGGTTGATTCAATGATGTGGTCATCCTGTCTGGGTTGATTCAATGATGTGGTCATCCTGTCTGGGTTGGCGCCCCCCCTTGGGTAGTGCCGTGGCGGAGATCTTTGTGGGCTATACTCAGCCTTGTCTCAGGATGGTAAGTTGGTGGTTGAAGATATCCCTCTAGTGGTGTGGGGGCTGTGCTTTGGTAAAGTGGGTGGGGTTATATCCTTCCTGTTTGGCCCTGTCTGGGGGTGTCCTCGGATGGGGCCACAGTGTCTCCTGATCACTTCTGTCTCAACCTCCAGTATTTATGCTTCAGTAGTTTATGTGTCGGGGGGCTAGGGTCAGTTTGTTATATCTGGAGTACTTCTCCTGTCCTATTCGGTGTCCTGTGTGAATCTAAGTGTGCGTTCTCTAATTCTCTCCTTCTCTCTTTCTTTCTTTCTCTCTCTCGGAGGACCTGAGCCCTAGGACCATGCCCCAGGACTTTTTATTTTTATTTTAATTTTTTATTTCACCTTTATTTAACCAGGTAGGTTAGTTGAGAACAAGTTCTCATTTGCAACTGCGACCTGGCCAAGATAAAGCATAGCAGTGTAAACAGACAACAGAGTTACACATGGAGTAAACAATTAACAAGTCAATAACACAGTAGAACAAAAAGGAGTCTATATACATTGTGTGCAAAAGGCATGAGGAGGTAGGCGTATAATTACAATTTTGCAGATTAACACTGGGGTGATAAATGATCAGATGGTCATGTACAGGTAGAGATATTGGTGTGCAAAAGAGCAGAAGAGTAAATAAATAAAAACAGTACGGAGATGAGGTAGGTAAAATTGGGTGGGCTATTTACCGATAGGCTATGTACAGCTGCAGTGATCGGTTAGCTGCTCAGATAGCAGATGTTTGAAGTTGGTGAGGGAGATAAAAGTCTCCAACTTCAGCGATTTTTGCAATTCGTTCCAGTCACAGGCAGCAGAGAACTGGAACGAAAGGCGGCCAAATGAGGTGTTGGCTTTAGGGATGATCAGTGAGATACACCTGCTGGAGCTACCTGCTGGACTACCTGACATGATGACTTCTTGCTGTCCCCAGTCCACCTGGCCGTGCTGCTGCTCCAGTTTCAACTGTTCTGCCTTATTATTATTCGAGCATGCTGGTCATTTATGAACATTTGAACATCTTGGCCATGTTCTGTTATAATCTCCACCCGGCACAGCCAGAAGAGGACTGGCCACCCCACATAGCCTGGTTCCTCTCTAGGTTTCTTCCTAGGTTTTGGCCTTTCTAGGGAGTTTTTCCTAGCCACCGTGCTTCTACACCTGCCTTGCTTGCTGTTTGGGGTTTTAGGCTGGGTTTCTGTACAGCACTTTGAGATATCAGCTGATGTACGAAGGGCTATATAAATAAATTTGATTTGATTTGACTAGATTCTAAAATTCCGGGTCCAGTCTGTAAAGCAACACTAAATAAGGACTAGATTCTATGATTCTGGGACCAGGCCTGTCAGTAAAGCAACACTAAATAAGGACTAGATTCTATGATTCTGGGACCAGTCAGTAAAGCAACACTAAATAAGGACTAGATTCTATCATTCTGGGACCAGGCCTGTCAGTAAAACAACACTAAATAAGGACTAGATTCTATGATTCTGGGACCAGTCAGTAAAGCAACACTAAATAATGACTAGATTCTATGATTCTGGGACCAGGCCTGTCAGTAAAACAACACTAAATAAGGACTAGATTCTATGATTCTGGGACCAGTCAGTAAAGCAACACTAAATAAGGACTAGATTCTATGATTCTGGGACCAGGCCTGTCAGTAAAAAAACACTAAATAAGGACTAGATTCTATGATTCTGGGACCAGTCAGTAAAGCAACACTAAATAAGGACTAGATTCTATGATTCTGGGACCAAGCCCGTCTGTAAATAACACTAAATGATTAAACAAACCACAAGAGACTTGACATTGTGTTCTCTTTTGTTGACAAGTGTTTCTGCGTGTCTCTACCTTTCTCACATGTTGGTCCACAGTGGCTTTTCCTCCTGCAGGTGTGATTCTGTTCCATTACAGACAGCCCTGGTGGACTGAGGAACAAGGCATGCATCCCAAATGGCACCCTATTCCTTATATAGAGCATTACTTTAGACCAGGGCCCAGGTCAAGAATAGAGCATTATTTAGGAAATAGGGTGGCGTTTTGGATGCATCCAAGCACAGGCATTGTTGACCTGTAGTGTGTCTGTCCAGCGGCTTTTAGGTTCCACTGTTTATTGTCAAGAACCTGTTCAGCACATCTCTAAGGATGGCAGTAGAACATGTTCAGATGGAGAAGAGATCCATCAGACTCTCAACATGTTCAGGCAGAAGCAGACAAGATGACTGGTGTTGTCTGTTTAACTTCCTCTGTTCTATACAAAGACAGCAGGCAGGTGGACATATCAACATGCCACAGAGAAACTAGACTCAGGTAAGAAACAGGTAAGAACAGGTAATGTCAGTAAAGGACAGCTAAGGATAGGTAATGTCAGTAAAGGACAGCTACGGACCGGTAAGGACAGCTACAGACTGGTAAGAACAGCTAAGGAAAGGTAAGAACAGCTAAGGATAGGTAATGTCAGTAAAGGACAGCTACGGACAGGTAATGTCAGTAAAGGACAGCTACGGACAGGTAAGAACAGCTAAGGACTGCTACGGACCGGTAAGGACAGCTACGGACTGGTAAGAACAGCTAAGGAAAGGTAAGAACAGCTAAGGATAGGTAATGTCAGTAAAGGACAGCTACGGACAGGTAATGTCAGTAAAGGACAGCTTCGGACAGGTAAGAACAGCTAAGGACTGCTACGGACCGGTAAGGACAGCTACGGACTGGTAAGAACAGCTAAGGAAAGGTAAGAACAGCTAAGGATAGGTAATGTCAGTAAAGGACAGCTACGGACAGGTAATGTCAGTAAAGGACAGCTACGGACAGGTAAGAACAGCTAAGGACTGCTACGGACCGGTAAGGACAGCTACGGACTGGTAAGAACAGCTAAGGAAAGGTAAGAACAGCTAAGGATAGGTAATGTCAGTAAAGGACAGCTACGGACAGGTAAGGACAGCTAAGGACTGCTACGGACCGGTAAGGACAGCTACGGACTGGTAAGAACAGCTAAGGAAAGGTAAGAACAGCTAAGGATAAGTAATATCAGTAAAGGACAGCTACGGACTGGTAAGAACAGCTAAGGAAAGGTAAGAACAGCTAAGGATAAGTAATATCAGTAAAGGACAGCTACGGACAGCTAAGAACAGCTAAGGACAGCTACGGACAGCTACGGACAGGTAAGGACAGCTAAGGACAGGTAAGGACAGCTAAGGACAGCTACGGACAGCTAAGGACAGCTACGGACAGGTAAGGACAGCTACGGACAGGTAAGAACAGGTAAGAACTGTTAAGAACAGTTAAGGACAACTAAGAAACGGTAGAAAAGGTAAGGACAGGTAAGGACTGCTAAGGACAGCTAAGGACAGAAAATGTAAGGACAGATTAGGAACTGTATGGACAGGTCAGTACAGGTAGGAACAGGTGAGGGCATGTAAGAACAGGTAAGAACAGGTAAGAACAGATACGGGCAGCTAAAAACACATAAGGACAGGCATGGACAGGTAAGGACAGGTAAGAAAATGTAAGAACAGTTAAGAACAGGTAAGGACAAGTAAGGACAGCTAAGGACAGGTAATAAAATGTAATAACTGTTAAGGACAGCTAAGAACAGTCAATAACAGCTAAAACAGATAAGGACAGGCAAGGACAGGTAAGGACAGGTAAGAAAAGGTAATAACTGGTAAGAACAGCTAAGAACAGTTAATAACAGGTAATGACAGGTAAGAACAGGTAAGGACAGGTAAGAAAAGGTAATAACTGGCAAGGACAGGCAAGGACAGGTAAGGACAGGCAAGGACAGGTAAGGACAGGCAAGGACAGGTAAGGACAGCTAAGATCAGGAGAGGACAGCTAAGAACAGGTAAGGACAGGTAAGAAAAGGTAAGAACTGGTAAGAACAGCTAAGAACAGTTAATAACAGGTAATGACAGCTAAGAACAGGTAAGGACAGGTAAGAAAAGGTAATAACTGGTAAGGACAGCTAAGAACAGTCAATAACAGCGAAAAATAGATAAGGACAGGCAAGGACAGGTAAGAAAAGGTAAGAACAGCTGTCGTGTCTTTGGCTATGCCGGATTAAGTGATATGACATGCTATTCTATAAAATAATTGATCTGTAATTAAGCTAATCAGGTAAATATAATTAACTAGAAAATCGGGGCACCACGAAATAATGTTGATAGGGCTGTTATCTTCCAAATAAACTCTGCTGTAAAAGACCCAGTAATCTTTTACATCAGTAGCAGTCAATATTTAATCGTCACTTTATTCAGTCTCATCTGAAAGTTGTAAATTCTTGGTTATCTTCACAAACCCTGGCTAACAAGTTGAATCAGCAATACAAATTTGGTTTAATTATTTATTTACTATACCTAAATAATCACACAGAATTACATCTACACAGAACGGGTCATACGCTGATTACAAATGATGTCATAAAGGAAACCGTCCCTCGCGGACGGAACAGATATGAAGGCTGGTTACACAAAGAAAGGGGGTTGGGTTTTGAATGAAAGAGTGGGACGACTGAGGAACAAAGAGACACAACATTTCTATCAGGCCGTAGGCAGCTATGCTACCGTAAATACAGTATCTTATGCATTCTAAATAACCGCCCATATGAAAAAGGAAAATGCAATAAATATTTACTCTGAGCTGCGCTTCGGAAGATTGGTCGTAGATAGAAGGCCGGGTGTCCAGCATTGATCTCTTGTCCTCTGAAGAATGTCTAGTGGTGAACTGGAGCGTGGTAGAATGGATACTCTGTCCGTTCTCTCATAGCCCACATTTACAGCTGCTGTTGCTAACGCAACGGCTAGGCGGTATCACTTCTTTAGTGAATAATAGTTCAAAGATCATACCAAGTTGGCATACTTTAAGCTCCTGCTATATTCTGGCTGGTATAGTCAAAATTCATCCTTTCAGCATGTCGATCGTCACCTTCACATTGAACATGATGCTAATTTCGTTATTATCTGAGCCCTTTTAACGTAGGACCGTCATCACGTCCTCAGAACAGGAAGTTGAATGTTCGTCATATATATATATGTTTATATAGTGGTGAAAGAAGGGCGTGTTTCATAGTTTACAACCAAAGTCTTTTCACTTGGGCGGAGCCTCTGAGTGAGCATAGTTTCTCTATGACAAACCGTTCTCTCATTTAACTTCACTAGGGTAGGGGGCAGCATTCGGAATTTTGGAAGAAAAGCGTGCCCAAATAAAACTGCCTGCTACTCCGGCCCATAAACTAGGATATGTATATAATTAGTAGATTTGGATAGAAAACACTCTAAAGTTTCCAAAACTGTTAACATAATGTTTGAGAGTATAACAGAACTGATATGGCAGGCAAAAACCAGAGGAAAATCCAACCAGGAATTACTATTATATTGAAAGGCTGTTTTTCCATTGAAAGCTCGTTCACGATTCTATGGCTTCCTCAACATGTGACCAGTCTTTAGGCATTATTTCAGGCTTTTACTCTGAAACATGAGGGAGATACACCGCTTTCAATGAGAGGACAGTGGAAATTTCCATCCATGAACCAAGCAGGTGATCGGGAGTGTGCATTTCTTGTTTACCTTTTCCATTGACAAAGCTTTTGTCAAGGTTGAAATACTATTGATTATTTATGACAAAAACAACCTTTAAACATCGTTTGACATGTTTCTACTGTCTTTTATTGTACTTCTGTGACTTTTCGTCTTGGTTTTGAAGGCGCACATTGTGCCTTTAGATTTCTGAACTAAACGCACCAACAAAACTGAGGTATTAGGACATAAAGATGAACTTTATCGAAGAAACCAAACATTTGTTGTCTATCATGGAGACCTGGGAGTGCCACCAGATGAAGATCATCAAAGGTAAATGATTAACTTTAATGTTATTTCTGACTTTTGTGACACTCTCCTTGGTTGGAAAAAGGCTGTATGGGTGTCTAGTCGCTGACCTAACATAATCGCAAAGTGTCCTTTTTTCAAAATTGATACAGCGGTTGCATTAATCTTGAAACTACCCCTCCCGGATCTGGGAGAATTGTCATCAACTACACTAATTAGCTTAACGCAACGGACAAAAAAATCTTACTAGAAAATATTCATATTCATGAAATCACAAGTGAAATATAGTGAAACACAGCTTAGCCTTTTGTTAAACACCCTGTCATCTCAGATTTTGAAATTATGCTTTACAGCCAAAGCAAGACAAGCATTTGTGTAAGTTAATCGATAGCCTAGCATAGCATTATGTCCAGCTAGCAGCAGGCAGCTTGGTCACGAAAATCAGAAAAGCAATCTAATTAAATCGTTTACCTTTGATGAGCTTCGGATGTTTTCACTCACGAGACTCCCAGTTAGACAGCAAATGTTCATTTTGTTCCATAAAGATTATATTTATAGCCGAAATACCTCCGTTTGTTCATCACGTTTTGTTGAGAAATCCACCGGAAACTGCGGTCACGACAACGCCGGAAAATATTCCAAATTAGATCCATAATATCGACAGAAACATGGCAAACGTTGTTTATAATCAATCCTCAAGGTGTTTTTCAAATATCTATTTGATAATATATCAACCAGGACAATTGGATTCTTATTAGGAGTGAGAGGAGCAATGGCCACCTTTGTCTATTACGCACAAATCACTCTGAGAGCCACCAGCTGACCACTGACGCAATGTTGTCGTTCACGCTCATTTTTCAAAATAAAAGCCTGAAACTATGTATTGTGACTGTAAAAACATTCAATGCTCAATAGGGAGGCATAGGAACGCAGGGGTTTCAAAATAAGAGTCACTTCCTGATTGGATTTTTCTCAGGCTTTCTCCTGCAATATCAGTTCTGTTATACTCACAGACAATATTTTTACAGTTTTGGAAACTTTAGAGTGTTTTCTATCCTAAGCTGTCAATTATATGCAGATTCTAGCATCTTGTCCTGAGAAATAGCCCATTTACTTTGGGAGCATTATTTTTCCAAAAATGAAAATACTGCCCCCTAGTCTCCAAAGTTTTGTGTCAACATCCCACGGAGAACCATTAAATCCATTATTTCAAAATGGAAGGATTATGGCACCACAACAAACCTGCCAAAAGAGGGTCGCCCACATCATCACCCCGAGAATGCCATCCCCATGAAGCATGGTGGTGGTAGCATCATGCTGTGGGGATGTTTTTCCATCAGCAGGGACTGGGAAACTGGTCAGAATTGAAAGAATGGTGGATGGCGCTAAATACAGGGAAATTCTTGAGGGAAACCTGTTTCAGTCTTCCAGAGATTTGAGAGTGGGACGGAGGTTCCCCACCCGGCAGGACAATTTTCCAAGCATACTGCTAATGCAACACTCACGTGGTTTAAGGGGAAACATTTAAATGTCTTGGAATGGCCTAGTCAATGCCCAGTCCTCAATCCAATTGAGAACCTGAGGTCTGACTTAAAGATTGCTGTACACCAGCAAAATCCATCCAATTTGAAGGAGCTGGAGCAGATTTGCCTTGAAGAATGGGCAAAAATCCTAGTGGCTAAATGTGCCAACCTTATAGAGAAATACCCCAAGAGGCTTGGTATTGACTTTGGGGAGCGTGCATAAAAAATATTGTGCATCTTCAAAGTGGTAGGCATGTTGTTTAAATCAAATGATACAAACCCCACAAAAATCTATTTTAATTCCAGGTTGTAAAGCAACAAAATAGGAAAAATGCCAAGGAGGGTGAATACTTTCACAAGCCACTGTAACCCGCATAGTTCAGCAATGGGGAGTTACTGCTTTCGACAAGAGGACAAAACCTGTAGGCTAGCTGTCTTTGGAAAGCCATTCAGGGACAAAGCATATGTCTTAGTTAAAGGAGCAGTGTTGTATTTTGAGACAGGTTTGAACATGCTAATAAGCCAAATGGCAGAGGGGTAGCCTATGTGGTCTGATTCTCTGTATGGTAATAATCATTGTATCTTGTAAAGCGGTTTCTTGCATCATACAACACAATACAATAGTTTTTAAAGTCACCTTTTGGCCCATGGTGTTACAGACCAAAAATAAACATATCACAAATGAGTGTCAAGCCCTTCATTACGTAAAAACATGTATAAAAGTCTCATGCAATGTAAGCCTTCATTGGACACCACATATAGGCTACTGTAGGCTGTATCATAGAAATCGAAAGCTATTTCCATGTGAAAATGTTCTGGGATTTGCTCCATTGGTTTGGTTGGTAGGCCTACATTATGCTCAAATAGCCACAATGGCCTATTGGCTACTGTCTTAAACTGTAAGGGTACAGCCTCAGTGATCACTGGAAACCCGTTCCAGGAAGTTACACAACAATCTCACAATGTTCAAGTTACCCAAAATGTTCTCAGTGCCCCAAACAATGTGAGGGAACATTGGTCAGGCCTGTGGTCAAGGCTGTGACATGATTGGGTTCCACTGGTCATGACGTTAAACTGTGTGTGTGACCTCCTGCCGGATGGCTTCTGTAAGCAGAGCAGCCCCAGAAATAATTTAGAAGCAGCCCCCCTCAGTCTAATCTGGTTTCACCAGGCCAGTCGTCTCTAACTCTCCTCTTGACGCAGCAACAATGGCCGCTGAACTTTTGATCCAGTTAATAGTTAATGACATATTTGATTACAGAGGTGACCCGTTATGGCATGATCTCGTTGTCTGGTGAGGGTGTCTGAAGAGAACCAAGTAGTACTCTGGGTATTTTATAATACTCTACCATCAGTACTATTAGCCAATGTACAATCATTGGATGACAAAATAGACAAACTACAATCACAAATGTACTACCAAGGGGACATTAAAAACTGTAATAACCGCCATTGAGCCAGTGGACAACTGAACAAAACGCTCCAAAAAAACTGAGTTTTTGGGACATAAAGAGGAACTTTATCGAACGAATCAAACATGTATTGTGTAACAGGGACTCTTGTTACTGCAACCAGATGAAGTGATTCATTTTATCGCTAATTCTGACTTTCGTGACTCCTCTACTTGGCTTGAAAATGTTTGTATGCTTTTGTAAGCTGGGCTCTGTCCTCAGATAATCGTATGGTAGGCTTTCGCAGTAAAGCCTTTTTGAAATCTGATGTTGTCGAGGTGTCGAGGTGGGTCGCTAGGGGAATGCCTGCGCCAGAGAGGTTAAAGTAAGATATTAACTGTTTCTTGTCTTTACTGTAAGATATTAACTGTTTCTGGTTGTCTTTAATGTAAGATTCTAACTGTTTCTTGTCTTTACTGTAAGATTCTAACTGTTTCTTGTTGTATTTAATGTAACATTCTAACTGTTTCTTGTTGTCTTTACTGTAAGATTCTAACTGTTTCTTGTTGTATTTAATGTAACATTCTAACTGTTTCTTGTTGTATTTAATGTAACATTCTCACTGTTTCTTGTTGTATTTAATGTAACATTCTAACTGTTTCTTGTTGTCTTTACTGTAAGATTCTAACTATTTCTTGTTGTCTTTACTGTAAGATTGTAACTGTTTCTTGTTGTATTTAATGTAACATTCTAACTGTTTCTTGTTGTCTTTACTGTAAGATTCTAACTGTTTCCTGTTGTATTTAATGTAACATTCTAACTGTTTCTTGTTGTATTTAATGTAACATTCTAATTGTTTCTTGTTGTCTTTACTGTAAGATTCTAACTGTTTCTTGTTGTATTTAATGTAACATTCTAACTGTTTCTTGTTGTCTTTACTGTAAGATTCTAACTGTTTCCTGTTGTATTTAATGTAACATTCTAACTGTTTCTTGTTGTATTTAATGTAACATTCTAATTGATTCTTGTTGTCTTTACTGTAAGATTCTAACTGTTTCTTGTTGTATTTAATGTAACATTCTAAATGTTTCTTGTTGTATTTAATGTAAGATACTAATTGTTTCTGGTTGTCTTTACTGTAAGATAGTAAATGCTTATTGTTATCTTTATAGTAAGATAGTAATTGCTTATTGCAGTTTTTACAGTAAGATACTAACTGCTTCTTGTTGTTTTTACAGTAAGATACTAACTGCTTCCTGTTGTCTTTACAGTAAGATACTAACCGCTTCTTGTTGTCTTTACAGTAAGATACTAACTGCTTCTTGTTGTCTTTACTGTATTACTGTATAACATTCTGTATTACTGTATAACATGCTGGGTCAGAGACTATCAATCTCTGACCCAGCATGTCAAGGCAGCTCTGATGTCCGGGCAGCTCTGAGAGGAACCATCCTTCACTGGGGATGTCCGGGCAGCTCTGAGAGGAACCATCCTTCACTGGGGATGTCTTGTGAGCAGAAACACACACACTGACACACAGCCAAACGCCCCAAATACACACTGACACACAGCCAAACCCCCCAAATACACACTGACACACAGCCAAACCCCCCAAATACACACTGACACACAGCCAAACACCCCAAATACACACTGACACACAGCCAAACCCCCCAAATACACACTGACACACAACCAAACCCCCCAAAATACACATTGACACACAGCCCAACCCCCAAAATAAACACTGACACAGAGCCAAACCCCAAAATACACACGGACACACAGCCCAAAATACACACTGACACACAGCCAGACCCCCAAAATACACACTGACACACAGCAAAACACCCCAAAATACACACTGACACACAGCCAAATCCCCCAAATGCACACTGACACACAGCCAAACCCCCAAAATACACACTGACACACAGCCCAAAATACACACTGACACACAGCCAAATCCCCCAAATACACACTGACACACAGCCAAAACCCCCAAAATACACACAGCCCAAACCCCCAAAATACACACTGACACACAGCCAAAAACCCCAAAATACACACAGCCAAAACCCCCAAAATACACACAGCCAAAACCCCCAAAATACACACAGCCAAAACCCCCAAAATACACACAGCCCAAACCCCCAAAATACACACAGCCAAAACCCCCAAAATACACACTGACACACAGCCAAACCCCCAAAATACACACCGACACACAGCCAAACCCCCAAAATACACACTGACACACAGCCAAACCCCCCAAATACACACAGCCAAACCCCCCAAATACACACTGACACACAGCCAAAACCCCCAAAATACACACTGACACACAGCCCAAAACCCCCAAAATACACACTGACACACAGCCAAAACCCCCAAATACACACTGACACACAGCCCAAAATACACACTGACACACAGCCAAACCCCCAAAATACACACTGACACACAGCCAAAACCCCCCAAATACACACTGACACACAGCCCAAACCCCCCAAATACACACAGCCAAACCCCCCAAATACACACTGACACACAGCCAAAACCCCCAAAATACACACTGACACACAGCCCAAAACCCCCAAAATACACACTGACACACAGCCAAAACCCCCAAATACACACTGACACACAGCCCAAAATACACACTGACACACAGCCAAACCCCCAAAATACACACTGACACACAGCCAAAACCCCCAAATACACACTGACACACAGCCCAAACCCCCAAAATACACACTGACACACAGCCCAAACCCCCAAAATACACACTGACACACAGCCAAACCCCCAAAATACACACTGACACACAGCCCAAACACCCAAAATACACACGGACACACAGCCCAAACCCCCCAAATACACACCGACACACAGCCAAACCCCCAAAATACACACTGACACACAGCCAAACCCCCAAAATACACACTGACACACAGCCAAACCCCCCAAATACACACTGACACACAGCCCAAACCCCCAAAATACACACTGACACACAGCCCAAACCCCCAAAATACACACTGACACACAGCCAAACCCCCAAAATACACACTGACACACAGCCCAAACACCCAAAATACACACGGACACAGCCCAAACCCCCCAAATACACACCGACACACAGCCAAACCCCCAAAATACACACTGACACACAGCCAAACCCCCAAAATACACACTGACACACAGCCAAACCCCCCAAATACACACTGACACACAGCCACACCCCCAAATACACTGACACACAGCCCAAACCCCCCAAATACACACATACACACAGCCCAAACCCCCCAAAATACATGCACACGCACACACACACACACACACACACACACACACACACACACACACACACACACACACACACACACAGGTCGCGATCTCTGCAAGTCTGAAGCAAAGACCTTCATTCACAGAGCCAAGCCGTATATCGCTGAGACACAATATTGATAGAAACAGTATGAAGTTATCTAACTGTGATGACAAAATGATGTCGTATTTGAGAGAGATCTCTGTGAGTCAGTTCCTGCTGGACAAATGGTAAACCAGACAGCAGATAAGAGATGGACTGAGACAGTAGCAGCTTCCAGAGGAAATGAAACGCCCCTCTAGATAACCATCGTGTCAACTAACACCGCAAATTCCACTGGCTGTTATAACCAGCCAGCCACTCATTAAACCTAACAAGCAGGGAACAAAAGTCAAGCCCTGAAAAACAAGTGAAACAAGTTGTTTTCCCTACTGCCTGCCTTTGTGATAAGGAGCAGCAACCTGACCACTGGCCTGGCTGGCTGGTCTGTACTGGTACACCATATGTTACTGGACGCCTCAGACCCTTCAACAGCATAGAGACACACCACTGCATTATTGAACAGTGATTAGCAAATGCAATAGAAATCTTAGACTTGATGTTGGGTGGGGGTTAGGTGAAGGGGTGAAGGGTGTGTCGTGTGTCGTGTGTCGTGTGTTGTGTGTGTGTGTGTGGGTGTGTGTGTGTGTGTGTGTGTGTGTGTGTGTGTGTGTGTGTGTGTGTGTGTGTGTGTGGAGAGAGTCAGTGGTACAAAGACAGGAGGGGAGCTACTTCATTATTGATGAAGGGATAAAACATGCTGGGTAATGGAGGGAGGGAGGGAGGGGGAGGGAGAAGGGAGGGAGGAGGAGGGAGGGAGGGAATAGGGAGGGAGGGAGAAGGGAGGGAGGGGGAGAGAGGTAGGGAGGGAGGGAGGGAGGGAGGGAGGGAGGGAGGGAGGGAGGGAGGGAGGGAGGGAGGGAGGGAGGGAGGGAGGGAGGGAGGGAGGTAGGCAGTTGGGAGAGAGGGAGGAGGGAGGGAGTTGGGAGAGAGGGAGGTGGGAGGGGTGGAGGAAGAAAGGAAAGAAGGTGTGAAGGAAGGAAGGAAGGAAGGAAGGAAGGAAGGAAGGAAGGAAGGAAGGAAGGAAGGAAGGAAGGAAGGAAGGAAGGAAGGAAGGAAGGAAGGAAGGAAGGAAACAGCAGGAGGTCAGTGTACTGTGACAGAACCAAACCTGCCCATACCTACTGTCTGTCGTCAATACCTAATACCTAATCAAGTGTCTGTCTTAAAACCTACAGACCTACTGTTTGATAGCTTGTAAAAGTAAAAACACATTATCTGTCAGTATACAGGCTACAAAGCAAGTGTCTGTCAGACTACAGACTACAAAGCAAGTGTCTGTCAGACTACAGACTACAAAGCAAGTGTCTGTCAGTATACAGGCTACAAAGCAAGTGTCTGTCAGTATACAGGCTACAAAGCAAGTGTCTGTCAGCATAAAGACTACAAAGCAAGTGTCTGTCAGTATACAGACTACAAAGCAAGTGTCTGTCAGTATACAGACTACAAAGCAAGTGTCTGTCAGTATACAGACTACAAAGCAAGTGTCTGTCAGCATACAGACTACAAATCAAGTGTCTGTCAGCATACAGACTACAAAGCATGTTTCTGTCAGACTACAGACTACAAAGCAAGTGTCTGTCAGACTACAGACTACAAAGCAAGTGTCTGTCAGACTACAGACTACAAAGCAAGTGTCTGTCAGCATACAGACTACAAATCAAGTGTCTGTCAGCATAAAGACTACAAAGCAAGTGTCTGTCAGACTACAGACTACAAAGCAAGTGTCTGTCAGCCTAAAGACTACAAATCAAGTTTCTGTCAGTATACAGACTACAACGCAAGTGTTTGTCAGACTACAGACTACAAAGCAAGTGTCTGTCAGACTACAGACTACAAAGCATGTGTCTGTCAGTATACAGACTACAAAGCATGTTTCTGTCAGCATACAGACTACAAATCAAGTGTCTGTCAGCATAAAGACTACAAAGCAAGTGTCTGTCAGCATAAAGACTACAAAGCAAGTGTCTGTCAGACTACAGACTACAAAGCAAGTGTCTGTCAGACTACAGACTACAAAGCAAGTGTCTGTCAGCATAAAGACTACAAAGCAAGTGTCTGTCAGCATAAAGACTACAAAGCAAGTGTCTGTCAGCATAAAGACTACAAAGCAAGTGTCTGTCAGCATAAAGACTACAAAGCAAGTGTCTGTCAGCATAAAGACTACAAAGCAAGTGTCTGTCAGACTCCAGACTACAAAGCAAGTGTCTGTCAGCATACAGACTACAAATCAAGTGTCTGTCAGCATAAAGACTACAAAGCAAGTGTCTGTCAGACTACAGACTACAAAGCATGTGTCTGTCAGCATAAAGACTACAAAGCAAGTGTCTGTCAGCATAAAGACTACAAAGCAAGTGTTTGTCAGACTCCAGACTACAAAGCAAGTGTCTGTCAGCATACAGACTACAAATCAAGTGTCTGTCAGCATAAAGACTACAAAGCAAGTGTCTGTCAGACTACAGACTACAAAGCAAGTGTCTGTCAGCCTAAAGACTACAATCAAGTGTCTGTCAGTATACAAAGGAGAGGAGAGGAGAGGAGAGGGGAGGAGGAGAGGAGACAAGGAGGGGAGGAGGTGGAGACAAGAGGAGGAGAGGAGAGGAGGAGACGAGGAGGAGGAGAGGAGAGGAGGAGACGAGGAGGAGGAGAGGAGAGGAGGAGGAGACGAGAGGAGGAGAGGAGCGGAGAGGAGAGGAGCAGAGAGGAGAGGAGAGGAGACAAGGAGGAGAGGAGGAGGAGACGAGAGGAGTAGAGGAGAGGAGAGGAGGAGGAGATGAAAGGAGAAGGAGAGAAGAGGAGGAGAAGAGGAGAAGAGGAGGAGAGGAGAAGAGGAGGAGGAGAGGAGGAGGAGATAGGAGGAGGAGAGGAGGAGACGAGGAGGAGATGAGATGAGATGAGAGGAGAGGAGAGGAGAGGAGGAGGAGACAAGAGGAGGAGAGGAGAGGAGGAGAGGAGGAGGAGACAAGAGGAGGAGAGGAGAGGAGGAGATGAGGAAGAGAGGAGGAGGAGATGAAAGGAGGAGGAGAGGAGAGGAGACAAGGAGGAGAGGAGAGGAGAGGAGGGGAGGGGAGGGGTGAGGAGGAGAGGAGGAGGAGATGAGATGAGAGGAGAGGAGAGGAGATGAGGAGTGGAAAGAAGAGGAGGAGAGGAGAGGAGGAAACGAGTAGGAGGAGACGATAGGAGGAGAGGAGAGGAGAGGAGAGGAGGAGAGGAGAGGAGAGGATGAGGAGGAGAGGAGAGGAGAGGAGGAGAGGGGAGAGAAGGAGAGGAGACGAGAGGAAGAGAGGAGAGGAGGAGACGAGGGGGAGAGGAGGAGGAGAGGAGAGGAGAGGAGAGGAGGGAGGGGAGGGGCGGGGAGAGGAGAGGAGGAGAGGAGATGAGGAGGAGAGGAGGAGAGGAGGAGGAGACGAGAGGAGGAGAGGAGAGGAGGAGTCGAGGAAGAGGAGATGAGAGGAGAGGAGATGAGGAGTGGAAAAAAGAGGAGGAGAGGAGAGGAGAAGAGAGGAGAGGAGAGGAGACGATATGAGGAGAGGGGAGAGGAGGAGAGGAGACAAGAGGAAGAGAGGAGAGGAGAGGATAGGAGGAGACGAGAGGGAGAGCAGGAGGAGAGGAGAGGAGAGGCGAGGGGAGGGGCGAGGAGAGGAGGAGAGGAGATGAGGAGGAGAGGAGGAGAGGAGGAGGAGACGAGAGGAAGAGAGGAGAGGAGGAGACGAGGAGGAGAAGATGAGAGGAGAGGAGAGGAGATGAGGAGTGGAAAGAAGAGGAGGAGAGGAGAGGAGAGGATAGGAGGAAACGAGGAGGAGGAGACGATAGGAGGAGAGGAGAGGAGGGGAGGAGAGGAGAGGAGGAGAGGAGATGAGGAGGAGAGGAGATGAGAGGAGAGGAGAGGAGAGGAGAGGAGAGGAGGGGGGGAGACGATATGAGGAGAGGGGAGAGGAGGAGAGGAGAGGAGACGAGAGGAAGAGAGGAGGGGAGAGGATAGGAGGAGACGAGGGGGAGAGCAGGAAGAGAGGAGAGGAGAGGAGGGAGGGGAGGGGCGAGGAGAGGAGAGGAGGAGAGGAGATGAGGAGGAGAGGAGGAGAGGAGGAGGAGACGAGAGGAGGAGAGGAGAGGAGGAGACGAGGAGGAGGAGATGAGAGGAGAGGAGAGGAGATGAGGAGTGGAAAAAAGAGGAGGAGAGGAGAGGAGAGGATGAAACGAGGAGGAGGAGACGATAGGAGGAGAGGAGGGGAGGGGCGGAGAGGAGAGGAGAGGAGAGGAGGAGAGGAGACGAGACGAGAGGAGGAGGAGAGGTGGAGGAGAGGAGAGTAGAGGAGAGGAGATGAGAGGAGAGGAGAGGAGAGGGGAGGAGGAGAGGAGACGAGGAGGGGAGGAGGTGGAGACAAGAGGAGGAGAGGAGAGGAGGAGACGAGGAGGAGGAGAGGAGAGGAGAGGAGAGAAGAGGAGGAGAAAAGGAGGAGAGGGGAGGAGGAGAGAAGCGGAGAGGTGAGGAGAGGGGAGGAGACGAGAGGAGAGGAGAGGAGAGGAGGAACCGAGGAGGAGGAGACAATAGGAGGAGAGGAGAGGAGGAGAGGTCAGGAGGAGGAGACGAGAGGAGGAGAGGAGACGAGGAGGAGAGGAGAGGAGGAGGAGACGAGAGGAGGAGAGGAGAGGAGCGGAGAGGAGAGGAGACAAGGAGGAGAGGAGGAGGAGACGAGAGGAGTAGAGGAGAGGAGAGGAGGAGGAGATGAAAGGAGAAGGAGAGAAGAGGAGGAGAAGAGGAGAAGAGGAGAAGAGGAGGAGAGGAGAAGAGGAGGAGGAGAGGAGGAGGAGATGAGAGGAGGAGAGAGGAGGAGAAAAGACGAGGAGACGAGAGGAGAAGAGAGGTGAGGAGGGGAGAGGGGAGGAGAGGAGAGGAGACGAGGAGGAGAGGAGAGGAGATGAGGAGTCTAAAGGAGAGGAGGGGGGAAGGAGAGGAGGAGGAGGAGAAAGAGGAGGGGGAGGTGGAGAGGATGAGGGGAGAGAGAGAGGAAGAGGAGGAGAGGAGATGAGATGAGAGGAAGAGGAGGGGGAGAGGAGAGGAGGAAGATGAGGAGTAGATGAGGAGGAGGTGGAGGAGAGGAAGGTGAGTACTGGTGAGTACCTAGCAGCATCAGCCATATGGAGGAGTGGCTTACCAAGGCTGGTAGAGTCTCACTGTAGCTAAACCAACTAAAACAACACTGACCTCCCTGACTGCTGATTCTACCGAGACCTACATGGAGGGATTCTGTACCAAAACAAGACAGTCAGCTCTGATATCTCCATTTGAGTTGTCATGTTTGTGTACAATATACTATGAATGCTGTCACAGATTCATATATTGAGATAATAGTAATAATTAGAGTTTCTGATTCATGTTACTGGGAGCAGCTGGCAGACATCAGACATTCTTCCAGAGGATATTGTTGGTTATAAGATAGAGATGCATAAGGAGGAAGTTATGAGTAACTGAATATTATTGCTCCTATTGACAGACAGTGACCCGGTGGAGATTCTGTAAACAGCAGAGTAATATCAACCTGAATAAATATTAGCATAACGCCGGGGGCAACATGGCTGTTCCCACAACTCATTGAAAGAAAGAAGTGGATCCATCAGAAGGCCCACGATGCTACTGCAGTTAGAGAGGACGCTAATGTCATAAGAAATAAAATAACTATGGCCTCCCATGGGACGTCATTTTCTCATATTTATTTGATAACAAGTGGCAATGGATGGACTCATGCTAAAAATACACGGATCTGTCTGTTCAAACTGATAATACACTGATCTCTCTGTTCAACCTGATAATACACTGATCTCTGTTCAACCTGAATGATAATACACTGATCTCTCTGTTAGAGCTGATAATACACTGATCTCTCTGTTCAACCTGATAATACACTGATCTCTGTTCAACCTGAATGATAATACACTGATCTCTCTGTTAGAGCTGATAATACACTGATCTCTCTGTTAGAGCTGATAATACATTGATCTCTCTGTTAGAGCTGATAATACACTGATCTCTCTGTTAGAGCTGATAATACACTGATCTCTCTGTTAGAGCTGAAATACACTGATCTCTCTGTTCAACCTGATAATACACTGATCTCTCTGTTCAACCTGATAATACACTGATCTCTCTGTTCAACCTGATAATACACTGATCTCTCTGTTCAACCTGAATGATAATACACTGATCTCTCTGTTCAACCTGAATGATAATACACTGATCTCTCTGTTCAACCTGATAATACACTGATCTCTCTGTTAGAGCTGATAATACACTGATCTCTCTGTTCAACCTGATAATACACTGATCTCTCTGTTCAACCTGATAATACACTGATCTCTCTGTTCAACCTGATAATACACTGATCTCTCTGTTCAACCTGAATGATAATACACTGAGCTCTGTTCAACCTGAATGATAATACACTGATCTCTCTATTCAACCGGATAATACACTGATCTCTCTGTTCAACCTGATAATACACTGATCTCTCTGTTCAACCTGATAATACACTGATCTCTCTGTTAGACCTGAATGATAATACACTGATCTCTCTGTTCAACCTGAATGATAATACACTGATCTCTCTGTTCAAACTGATAATACACTGATCTGTCTGTTCAACCTGATAATACACTGATCTCTCTGTTCAACCTGATAATACACTGATCTCTCTATTCAACTTGATAATACACTGATCTCTCTGTTCAACCTGATAATACACTGATCTCTGTTCAACCTGAATGATAATACACTGATCTCTCTGTTAGAGCTGATAATACACTGATCTCTCTGTTAGAGCTGATAATACACTGATCTCTCTGTTAGAGCTGATAATACACTGATCTCTCTGTTAGAGCTGGTAATACACTGATCTCTCTGTTAGAGCTGAAATACACTGATATCTCTGTTCAACCTGATAATACACTGATCTCTCTATTCAACCTGATAATACACTGATCTCTCTGTTCAACCTGATAATACACTGATCTCTCTGTTCAACCTGATAATACACTGATCTCTCTGTTCAACCTGATAATACACTGATCTCTCTGTTCAACCTGAATGATAATACACTGATCTCTCTGTTCAACCTGATAATACACTGATCTCTCTGTTCAACCTGATAATACACTGATCTCTCTGTTCAACCTGATAATACACTGATCTCTCTGTTCAACCTGAATGATAATACACTGAGCTCTGTTCAACCTGAATGATAATACACTGATCTCTCTATTCAACCTGATAATACACTGATCTCTCTGTTCAACCTGATAATACACTGATCTCTCTGTTAGACCTGAATGATAATACACTGATCTCTCTGTTCAACCTGAATGATAATACACTGATCTCTCTGTTCAAACTGATAATACACTGATCTGTCTGTTCAACCTGATAATACACTGATCTCTCTGTTCAACCTGATAATACACTGATCTCTCTATTCAACTTGATAATACACTGATCTCTCTGTTCAACCTGATAATACACTGATCTCTGTTCAACCTGAATGATAATACACTGATCTCTCTGTTAGAGCTGATAATACACTGATCTCTCTATTAGAGCTGAAATACACTGATCTCTCTGTTCAACCTGATAATACACTGATCTCTCTATTCAACTTGATAATACACTGATCTCTCTGTTCAACCTGATAATACATTGATATCTCTGTTCAAACTGATAATACACTGATCTCTCTGTTCAACCTGATAATACACTGATCTCTGTTCAACCTGAATGATAATACACTGAGCTCTCTGTTCAACCTGATAACACACTGATCTCTCTGTTCAACCTGATAATACACTGATCTCTCTGTTAGACCTGATAATACACTGATCTCTCTGTTCAACCTGATAATACACTGATCTCTCTATTCAACCTGAGAATACACTGATCTCTCTGTTCAACCTGATAATACACTGATCTCTCTGTTCAACCTGATAATACACTGATCTCTCTGTTAGACCTGAATGATAATACACTGATCTCTCTGTTCAACCTGAATGATAATACACTGATCTCTCTGTTCAAACTGATAATACACTGATCTGTCTGTTCAACCTGATAATACACTGATCTCTCTGTTCAACCTGATAATACACTTATCTCTCTATTCAACTTGATAATACACTGATCTCTCTGTTCAACCTGATAATACACTGATCTCTCTGTTCAACCTGAATGATAATACACTGATCTCTCTGTTAGAGCTGATAATACACTGATCTCTCTGTTAGAGCTGAAATACACTGATCTCTCTGTTCAACCTGATAATACACTGATCTCTCTATTCAACTTGATAATACACTGATATCTCTGTTCAAACTGATAATACACTGATCTCTCTGTTCAACCTGATAATACACTGATCTCTGTTCAACCTGAATGATAATACACTGAGCTCTCTGTTCAACCTGATAACACACTGATCTCTATGTTCAACCTGATAATACACTGATCTCTCTGTTCAACCTGATAATACACTGATCTCTCTGTTCAACCTGATAATACAATGATCTCTCTGTTCAACCTGATAATACACTGATCTCTCTGTTAGAGCTGATAATACACTGATCTCTCTGTTCAACCTGATAATACACTGATCTCTCTGTTAGAGCTGAAAATACACTGAGCTCTCTGTTCAACCTGATAATACAATGATCTCTCTGTTCAACCTGATAATACACTGATCTCTCTGTTCAACCTGATAATACACTGAGCTCTCTGTTCAACCTGATAATACACTGAGCTCTCTGTTCAACCTGATAATACACTGAGCTCTCTGTTCAACCTGATAATACACTGATCTCTCTGTTCAACCTGATAATACACTGAGCTCTCTGTTAGACCTGAATGATAATACACTGATCTCTCTGTTCAACCTGAATGATAATACACTGATCTCTCTGTTCAAACTGATAATACACTGATCTGTCTGTTCAACCTGATAATACACTGATCTCTCTGTTCTACCTGATAATACACTGATCTCTCTATTCAACTTGATAATACACTGATCTCTCTGTTCAACCTGATAATACACTGATCTCTCTGTTCAACCTGATAATACACTGATCTCTGTTAAACCTGAATGATAATACACTGATCTCTCTGTTAGAGCTGATAATACACTGATCTCTCTGTTAGAGCTGATAATACACTGATCTCTCTGTTAGAGCTGATAATACACTGATCTCTCTGTTAGAGCTGATAATACACTGATCTCTCTGTTAGAGCTGAAATACACTGATCTCTCTATTCAACCTGATAATACACTGATCTCTCTGTTCAACCTGATAATACACTGATCTCTGTTCAACCTGATAATACACTGATCTCTCTGTTCAACCTGATAATACACTGATCTCTCTGTTCAACCTGATAATACACTGATCTCTCTGTTCAACCTGATAATACACTGATCTCTCTGTTCAACCTGAATGATAATACACTGATCTCTCTGTTCAACCTGATAATACACTGATCTCTCTGTTAGAGCTGATAATACACTGATCTCTCTGTTCAACCTGATAATACACTGATCTCTCTGTTCAACCTGATAATACACTGATCTCTCTGTTCAACCTGATAATACACTGATCTCTCTGTTCAACCTGAATGATAATACACTAAGCTCTGTTCAACCTGAATGATAATACACTGATCTCTCTATTCAACCTGATAATACACTGATCTCTCTGTTCAACCTGATAATACACTGATCTCTCTGTTAGACCTGAATGATAATACACTGATCTCTCTGTTCAACCTGAATGATAATACACTGATCTCTCTGTTCAAACTGATAATACACTGATCTGTCTGTTCAACCTGATAATACACTGATCTCTCTGTTCAAC
Organism: Oncorhynchus masou masou; assembly: GCF_036934945.1. Lineage (NCBI taxonomy): Eukaryota > Metazoa > Chordata > Actinopteri > Salmoniformes > Salmonidae > Oncorhynchus > Oncorhynchus masou. The sequence goes on along the minus strand of NC_088240.1, from coordinate 101,902,659 downwards.
CTGATAATACACTGATCTCTCTATTCAACTTGATAATACACTGATCTCTCTGTTCAACCTGATAATACACTGATCTCTGTTCAACCTGAATGATAATACACTGATCTCTCTGTTAGAGCTGATAATACACTGATCTCGCTGTTAGAGCTGAAATACACTGATCTCTCTGTTCAACCTGATAATACACTGATCTCTCTATTCAACTTGATAATACACTGATCTCTCTGTTCAACCTGATAATACACTGATATCTCTGTTCAAACTGATAATACACTGATCTCTCTGTTCAACCTGATAATACACTGATCTCTCTGTTCAACCTGATAATACACTGATCTCTCTGTTCAACCTGATAATACACTGATCTCTCTGTTCAACCTGAATGATAATACACTGATCTCTCTGTTCAACCTGATAATACACTGATCTCTCTGTTAGAGCTGATAATACACTGATCTCTCTGTTCAACCTGATAATACACTGATCTCTCTGTTCAACCTGATAATACACTGATCTCTCTGTTCAACCTGATAATACACTGATCTCTCTGTTCAACCTGAATGATAATACACTGAGCTCTGTTCAACCTGAATGATAATACACTGATCTCTCTATTCAACCTGATAATACACTGATCTCTCTGTTCAACCTGATAATACACTGATCTCTCTGTTAGACCTGAATGATAATACACTGATCTCTCTGTTCAACCTGAATGATAATACACTGATCTCTCTGTTCAAACTGATAATACACTGATCTGTCTGTTCAACCTGATAATACACTGATCTCTCTGTTCAACCTGATAATACACTGATCTCTCTATTCAACTTGATAATACACTGATCTCTCTGTTCAACCTGATAATACACTGATCTCTGTTCAACCTGAATGATAATACACTGATCTCTCTGTTAGAGCTGATAATACACTGATCTCTCTGTTAGAGCTGAAATACACTGATCTCTCTGTTCAACCTGATAATACACTGATCTCTCTATTCAACTTGATAATACACTGATCTCTCTGTTCAACCTGATAATACACTGATATCTCTGTTCAAACTGATAATACACTGATCTCTCTGTTCAACCTGATAATACACTGATCTCTGTTCAACCTGAATGATAATACACTGAGCTCTCTGTTCAACCTGATAACACACTGATCTCTCTGTTCAACCTGATAATACACTGATCTCTCTGTTAGACCTGATAATACACTGATCTCTCTGTTCAACCTGATAATACACTGATCTCTCTATTCAACCTGATAATACACTGATCTCTCTGTTCAACCTGATAATACACTGATCTCTCTGTTAGACCTGAATGATAATACACTGATCTCTGTTCAACCTGAATGATAATACACTGATCTCTCTGTTCAAACTGATAATACACTGATCTGTCTGTTCAACCTGATACTACACTGATCTCTCTGTTAGAGCTGATAATACACTGATCTCTCTGTTCAACCTGATAATACACTGATCTCTCTGTTCAACCTGATAATACACTGATCTCTCTGTTCAACCTGATAATACACTGATCTCTCTGTTCAACCTGAATGATAATACACTGAGCTCTGTTCAACCTGAATGATAATACACTGATCTCTCTATTCAACCTGATAATACACTGATCTCTCTGTTCAACCTGATAATACACTGATCTCTCTATTCAACTTGATAATACACTGATCTCTCTGTTCAACCTGATAATACACTGATCTCTGTTCAACCTGAATGATAATACACTGATCTCTCTGTTAGAGCTGATAATACACTGATCTCTCTGTTAGAGCTGAAATACACTGATCTCTCTGTTCAACCTGATAATACACTGATCTCTCTATTCAACTTGATAATACACTGATCTCTCTGTTCAACCTGATAATACACTGATATCTCTGTTCAAACTGATAATACACTGATCTCTCTGTTCAACCTGATAATACACTGATCTCTCTGTTCAACCTGATAATACACTGATCTCTCTGTTCAACCTGATAATACACTGATCTCTCTGTTCAACCTGAATGATAATACACTGATCTCTCTGTTCAACCTGATAATACACTGATCTCTCTGTTAGAGCTGATAATACACTGATCTCTCTGTTCAACCTGATAATACACTGATCTCTCTGTTCAACCTGATAATACACTGATCTCTCTGTTCAACCTGATAATACACTGATCTCTCTGTTCAACCTGAATGATAATACACTGAGCTCTGTTCAACCTGAATGATAATACACTGATCTCTCTATTCAACCTGATAATACACTGATCTCTCTGTTCAACCTGATAATACACTGATCTCTCTGTTAGACCTGAATGATAATACACTGATCTCTCTGTTCAACCTGAATGATAATACACTGATCTCTCTGTTCAAACTGATAATACACTGATCTGTCTGTTCAACCTGATAATACACTGATCTCTCTGTTCAACCTGATAATACACTGATCTCTCTATTCAACTTGATAATACACTGATCTCTCTGTTCAACCTGATAATACACTGATCTCTGTTCAACCTGAATGATAATACACTGATCTCTCTGTTAGAGCTGATAATACACTGATCTCTCTGTTAGAGCTGAAATACACTGATCTCTCTGTTCAACCTGATAATACACTGATCTCTCTATTCAACTTGATAATACACTGATCTCTCTGTTCAACCTGATAATACACTGATATCTCTGTTCAAACTGATAATACACTGATCTCTCTGTTCAACCTGATAATACACTGATCTCTGTTCAACCTGAATGATAATACACTGAGCTCTCTGTTCAACCTGATAACACACTGATCTCTCTGTTCAACCTGATAATACACTGATCTCTCTGTTAGACCTGATAATACACTGATCTCTCTGTTCAACCTGATAATACACTGATCTCTCTATTCAACCTGATAATACACTGATCTCTCTGTTCAACCTGATAATACACTGATCTCTCTGTTAGACCTGAATGATAATACACTGATCTCTGTTCAACCTGAATGATAATACACTGATCTCTCTGTTCAAACTGATAATACACTGATCTGTCTGTTCAACCTGATAATACACTGATCTCTCTGTTAGAGCTGATAATACACTGATCTCTCTATTCAACTTGATAATACACTGATCTCTCTGTTCAACCTGATAATACACTGATCTCTCTGTTCAACCTGATAATACACTGATCTCTGTTCCACCTGAATGATAATACACTGATCTCTCTGTTAGAGCTGATAATACACTGATCTCTCTGTTAGAGCTGAAATACACTGATATCTCTGTTCAACCTGATAATACACTGATCTCTCTATTCAACTTGATAATACACTGATATCTCTGTTCAAACTGATAATACACTGATCTCTCTGTTCAACCTGATAATACACTGATCTCTGTTCAACCTGAATGATAATACACTGAGCTCTCTGTTCAACCTGATAACACACTGATCTCTATGTTCAACCTGATAATACACTGATCCCTCTGTTCAACCTGATAATACACTGATCTCTCTGTTCAACCTGATAATACAATGATCTCTCTGTTCAACCTGACAAACATAATACACTGATCTCTCTGTTAGAGCTGATAATACACTGATCTCTCTGTTCAACCTGATAATACACTGATCTCTCTGTTAGAGCTGAAAATACACTGAGCTCTCTGTTCAACCTGATAATACAATGATCTCTCTGTTCAACCTGATAATACACTGATCTCTCTGTTCTACCTGATAATACACTGAGCTCTCTGTTCAACCTGATAATACACTGAGCTCTCTGTTCAACCTGATAATACACTGAGCTCTCTGTTCAACCTGATAATACACTGATCTCTCTGTTCAACCTGATAATACACTGAGCTCTGTTCAACCTGAATGATAATACACTGATCTCTCTGTTCAACCTGATAATACACTGATCTGTCTGTTCAAACTGATAATACACTGAGCTCTCTGTTCAACCTGATAATACACTGATCTCTCTGTTCAACCTGATAATACACTGAGCTCTGTTCAACCTGAATGATAATACACTGATCTCTCTGTTAGAGCTGATAATACACTGATCTCTCTGTTAGAGCTGAAATACACTGATCTCTCTGTTCAACCTGATAATACAATGAGCTCTCTGTTCAACCTGATAATACACTGATCTCTCTGTTCAACGTGATAATACACTGATCTCTCTGTTCAACCTGATAATACACTGATCTCTCTGTTCAACCTGATAATACACTGAGCTCTCTGTTCAACCTGATAATACACTGAGCTCTCTGTTCAACCTGATAATATACTGATCTCTCTGTTAGAGCTGAAATACACTGATCTCTCTGTTCAACCTGATAATACACTGAGCTCTCTGTTCAACCTGATAATATACTGAGCTCTCTGTTCAACCTGATAATACACTGAGCTCTCTGTTCAACCTGATAATACACTGATCTCTCTGTTCAACCTGATAATACACTGAGCTCTCTGTTCAACCTGATAATACACTGATCTCTCTGTTAGAGCTGATAATACACTGATCTCTCTGTTCAACCTGATAATACACTGATCTCTCTGTTAGAGCTGAAAATACACTGAGCTCTCTGTTCAACCTGATAATACACTGATTTCTCTGTTCAACCTGATAATACACTGAGCTCTCTGTTCAACCTGATAATACACTGATCTCTCTGTTAGAGCTGAAAATACACTGAGCTCTCTGTTCAACCTGATAATACAATGATCTCTCTGTTCAACCTGATAATACACTGATCTCTCTGTTCAACCTGATAATACACTGAGCTCTCTGTTCAACCTGATAATACACTGAGCTCTCTGTTCAACCTGATAATACACTGAGCTCTCTGTTCAACTTGATAATACACTGATCTCTCTGTTCAACCTGATAATACACTGAGCTCTGTTCAACCTGAATGATAATACACTGATCTCTCTGTTCAACCTGATAATACACTGATCTGTCTGTTCAAACTGATAATACACTGAGCTCTCTGTTCAACCTGATAATACACTGATCTCTCTGTTCAACCTGATAATACACTGATCTCTCTGTTCAACCTGATAATACACTGATCTCTCTGTTAGACCTGAATGATAATACACTGATCTCTCTGTTCAACCTGAATGATAATACACTGATCTCTCTGTTAGAGCTGATAATACACTGATCTCTCTGTTATAGCTGAAATACACTGATCTCTCTATTCAACCTGATAATACACTGATCTCTCTGTTCAACCTGATAATACACTGATCTCTCTGTTCAACCTGATAATACACTGATCTCTCTGTTCAACCTGATAATACACTGATCTCTCTGTTCAACCTGATAATACACTGATCTCTCTGTTAGAGCTGATAATACACTGATCTCTCTGTTCAACCTGATAATACACTGATCTCTCTGTTCAACCTGATAATACACTGATCTCTCTGTTAGAGCTGAAATACACTGATCTCTCTGTTCAACCTGATAATACACTGATCTCTCTATTCAACTTGATAATACACTGATCTCTCTGTTCAACCTGATAATACACTGATCTCTGTTCAACCTGAATGATAATACACTGAGCTCTCTGTTCAACCTGATAACACACTGATCTCTATGTTCAACCTGATAATACACTGATCTCTCTGTTCAACCTGATAATACACTGATCTCTCTGTTAGAGCTGATAATACACTGATCTCTCTGTTATAGCTGAAATACACTGATCTCTCTATTCAACCTGATAATACACTGATCTCTCTGTTCAACCTGATAATACACTGATCTCTCTGTTCAACCTGATAATACACTGATCTCTCTGTTCAACCTGATAATACACTGATCTCTCTGTTCAACCTGATAATACACTGATCTCTCTGTTCAACCTGAATGATAATACACTGATCTCTCTGTTCAACCTGATAATACACTGATCTCTCTGTTAGAGCTGATAATACACTGATCTCTCTGTTCAACCTGATAATACACTGATCTCTCTGTTCAACCTGATAATACACTGATCTCTCTGTTCAACCTGATAATACACTGATCTCTCTGTTAGACCTGAATGATAACACACTGATCTCTCTGTTCAACCTGAATGATAATACACTGATCTCTCTGTTCAAACTGATAATACACTGATCTGTCTGTTCAACCTGATAATACACTGATCTCTCTGTTCAACCTGATAATACACTGATCTCTCTATTCAACTTGATAATACACTGATCTCTCTGTTCAACCTGATAATACACTGATCTCTGTTCAACCTGAATGATAATACACTGATCTCTCTGTTAGAGCTGATAATACACTGATCTCTCTGTTAGAGCTGAAATACACTGATCTCTCTATTCAACTTGATAATACACTGATCTCTCTGTTCAACCTGATAATACACTAATATCTCTGTTCAAACTGATAATACACTGATCTCTCTGTTCAACCTGATAATACACTGATCTCTGTTCAACCTGAATGATAATACACTGAGCTCTCTGTTCAACCTGATAACACACTGATCTCTCTGTTCAACCTGATAATACACTGATCTCTCTGTTAGACCTGATAATACACTGATCTCTCTGTTCAACCTGATAATACACTGATCTCTCTATTCAACCTGATAATACACTGATCTCTCTGTTCAACCTGATAATACACTGATCTCTCTGTTAGACCTGAATGATAATACACTGATCTCTCTGTTCAACCTGAATGATAATACACTGATCTCTCTGTTCAAACTGATAATACACTGATCTGTCTGTTCAACCTGATAATACACTGATCTCTCTGTTCAACCTGATAATACACTGATCTCTCTATTCAACTTGATAATACACTGATCTCTCTGTTCAACCTGATAATACACTGATCTCTCTGTTCAACCTGATAATACACTGATCTCTGTTCAACCTGAATGATAATACACTGATCTCTCTGTTAGAGCTGATAATACACTGATCTCTCTGTTAGAGCTGAAATACACTGACATCTCTGTTCAACCTGATAATACACTGATCTCTCTATTCAACTTGATAATACACTGATATCTCTGTTCAAACTGATAATACACTGATCTCTCTGTTCAACCTGATAATACACTGATCTCTGTTCAACCTGAATGATAATACACTGAGCTCTCTGTTCAACCTGATAACACACTGATCTCTATGTTCAACCTGATAATACACTGATCTCTCTGTTCAACCTGATAATACACTGATCTCTCTGTTCAACCTGATAATACAATGATCTCTCTGTTCAACCTGATAATACACTGATCTCTCTGTTAGAGCTGATAATACACTGATCTCTCTGTTCAACCTGATAATACACTGATCTCTCTGTTAGAGCTGAAAATACACTGAGCTCTCTGTTCAACCTGATAATACAATGATCTCTCTGTTCAACCTGATAATACACTGATCTCTCTGTTCAACCTGATAATACACTGAGCTCTCTGTTCAACCTGATAATACACTGAGCTCTCTGTTCAACCTGATAATACACTGAGCTCTCTGTTCAACCTGATAATACACTGATCTCTCTGTTCAACCTGATAATACACTGAGCTCTGTTCAACCTGAATGATAATACACTGATCTGTCTGTTCAAACTGATAATACACTGAGCTCTCTGTTCAACCTGATAATACACTGATCTCTCTGTTCAACCTGATAATACACTGAGCTCTGTTCAACCTGAATGATAATACACTGATCTCTCTGTTAGAGCTGATAATACACTGATCTCTCTGTTAGAGCTGAAATACACTGATCTCTCTGTTCAACCTGATAATACAATGAGCTCTCTGTTCAACCTGATAATACACTGATCTCTCTGTTCAACGTGATAATACACTGATCTCTCTGTTCAACCTGATAATACACTGATCTCTCTGTTCAACCTGATAATACACTGAGCTCTCTGTTCAACCTGATAATACACTGAGCTCTCTGTTCAACCTGATAATATACTGATCTCTCTGTTAGAGCTGAAATACACTGATCTCTCTGTTCAACCTGATAATACACTGAGCTCTCTGTTCAACCTGATAATATACTGAGCTCTCTGTTCAACCTGATAATACACTGAGCTCTCTGTTCAACCTGATAATACACTGATCTCTCTGTTCAACCTGATAATACACTGAGCTCTCTGTTCAACCTGATAATACACTGATCTCTCTATTCAACCTGATAATACACTGAGCTCTGTTCAACCTGAATGATAATACACTGATCTCTCTATTCAACCTGATAATACACTGAGCTCTCTGTTCAACCTGATAATATACTGATCTCTCTGTTAGAGCTGAAATACACTGATCTCTCTGTTCAACCTGATAATACACTGAGCTCTCTGTTCAACCTGATAATATACTGAGCTCTCTGTTCAACCTGATAATACACTGAGCTCTCTGTTCAACCTGATAATACACTGATCTCTCTGTTCAACCTGATAATACAATGATCTCTCTGTTCAACCTGATAATACACTGATCTCTCTGTTCAACCTGAATGATAATACACTGAGCTCTGTTCAACCTGAATGATAATACACTGATCTCTCTGTTCAACCTGATAATACACTGAGCTCTCTGTTAAACCTGATAATACACTGAGCTCTCTGTTCAAACTGCATGATAGCACAATGATCTATCTGTTCAACCTGATAATACACTGATCTCCCTGTTCAAACTGATAATACACTGAATTCTCTGTTCAACCTGATAATACACTGAGCTCTCTGTTCAACCTGATAATGTACTGAACTCTCTGTTCAACCTGATAATACACTGAGCTCTCTGTTCAACCTCATAATACACTGATCGCTCTGTTCAACCTGCATGCTAATACACTGAGCTCTCTGTTCAACCTGATAATACACTGATCTCTATTATCAGTTTGAACAGAGAGCTCAGTGTATAATCAGGTTGAACAGAGAGCTCAGTGTATTATCAGGTTGAACAGAGAGCTCAGGGTATTATCGTGAAGGTTGAACAGAGCATAAAGGATGTTTCTCAGGTCCATGATCACGTTACATCTCCCAGAACATCACTGTCTGTTCCAGGGTAAAACGTCCCCATAAAGGAGGTTTCTCAGGTCCATGATCACGTTACATCTCCCAGAACATCACTGTCTGTTCCAGGGTAAAACGTCCCCATAAAGGAGGTTTCTCAGTTCCATGATCACGTTACATCTCCCAGAACATCACTGTCTGTTACAGGGTAAAACGTCCCCATAAAGGAGGTTTCTCAGGTCCATGATCACGTTACATCTCCCAGAACATCACTGTCTGTTCCAGGGTAAAACGTCCCCATAAAGGAGGTTTCTCAGGTCCATGATCACGTTACATCTCCCAGAACATCACTGTCTGTTCCAGGGTAAAACGTCCCCATAAAGGAGGTTTCTCAGTTCCATGATCACGTTACATCTCCCAGAACATCACTGTCTGTTCCAGGGTAAAACGTCCCCATAAAGGAGGTTTCTCAGGTCCATGATCACGTTACATCTCCCAGAACATCACTGTCTGTTCCAGGGTAAAACGTCCCCATAAAGGAGGTTTCTCAGGTCCATGATCACGTTACATCTCCCAGAACATCACTGTCTGTTCCAGGGTAAAACGTCCCCATAAAGGAGGTTTCTCAGGTCCATGATCACGTTACATCTCCCAGAACATCACTGTCTGTTACAGGGTAAAACGTCCCCATAAAGGAGGTTTCTCAGGTCCATGATCACGTTACATCTCCCAGAACATCACTGTCTGTTCCAGGGTAAAACGTCCCCATAAAGGAGGTTTCTCAGGTCCATGATCACGTTACATCTCCCAGAACATCACTGTCTGTTACAGGGTAAAACGTCCCCATAAAGGAGGTTTCTCATTTCCATGATCACGTTACATCTCCCAGAACATCACTGTCTGTTCCAGGGTAAAACGTCCCCATAAAGGAGGTTTCTCAGGTCCATGATCACGTTACATCTCCCAGAACATCACTGTCTGTTCCAGAGTAAAACATCCCCATAAAGGAGGTTTCTCAGGTCAATCATCACATCTAGACTCAGGATTAACAAGTTCACCTAACTGGAGTCTTTACTTCATTATTCTGTTTCCTAATTATTTGTGGAGTAAAGTGAAGTGATGTTGTAGCGTGTGGCTGAGTCCAGAGAGTTCCCTATGAGGATGTAAGAATTGTTGTGCATGAGACTTCCCTGACTTCTCTGTCCTCTGGCTTGTTGTCAGGCCCCAGGCCAGCCCTAGAGGAGGCCCTCTCTCTACACTGAAGATAAATGGATTGTTCCCTGTAGTATTGCTGATGAATAACCTGGCCCAGCCATACACACCAAGGCTCCTCAATGCTGCGACAAGGTTACTTTTCAGAATAGGTTGTTGAACTGAGGAATCATCAACTTCAGCTTGACATAAATGTAATTCAAGACATTCGTAGCACTAATGTACATTTGAATACCTATGGAATTATATTGAAAGATCACAGGTATACATGATGTCACCAAGAGGGCGTCAACTTGAACTGTTTAATATTAGATGATTAAAAGATGAAATATATCTGTTGAGTTCATAAATAACGATGATGCTGTCATTTCACTTAATGCTGAAAATGTAAAGTTAGCTGAGGTAAAGTCCACCGTGCCGCTGCTGCTTCCTGCTGTACACAGGAAGGAAGTGATGTACTTTACTCAAGTCTGTTCTTCCTAGAAACACACTGAACCTTGTCTGGCTTCTACTGTCACATCAAACAAGAAGCTACAAACTATATTTCCTATTTAATATGATTCAGAAAATAAACCCCATCAAGATGGAACAACATATTCACTGTTAATATGATGTATAAATAAACCCAATATGGAATATTAGATTCAGGGAAGTAAAGTCTGGTAATTAACCAAATCAACTTTGTTTTCAAGCTAATAATGTATCGACTCTGAGATGTACAGTTCCTTTGTTCAGACTGTATTCCTGTTTCTCTGAGGCTAAAAGCCACAGCTCTCTGAGTTCTTCACCCAGATAACAGCACGTGTCCCCTAGGAGGCCGTTACTCTGCCTTCTCCTTCATTTGAATTGAAAGGATCCATGTTGTTTCTGTATCTCTGCGTATTCTGGGTTGCTGATATTTGCATTTCTGTAACAACAAAGGCCAGTCTTGTCAGATCAGAGACTCAGAATGTTGTTCCTCCAACATAATGAACAGGTTGCTACACTTCTTTATAGACAATCAAATCCTCTAGCAGAGAATCATGTTTAACTCACGGATTAAGATGATGTGCAGAGGATATGCTGAAACCCTTGAAGGGCATGTGTTAAACGGTCTACTTTACTCTACACCTGTGTGTGTTCAACTGGGATAATATTGGAGTTAGCCAAATAGTTTCCTTCTGCTCTCAGTTGCTACTAGAAACAGCAATATGCCATTACTGTTCTGTAGTTGCAGTAATCTCCACTTTAAGATGTGTAACTGTTGATATTACTGTGGCTCGCCACCATATGATTACCTGGAGTAACTGAGGTTGAAATGTGACTGTTTGACTGCGGTTAGTAATGAGGTACTTAAGATCTAACTGATCTGGTCTCTAAATTGATGTTGAAGCATGGCTCTATATCAAACCTAATTACTACTGCTGAGAAGAGGAGAAGAGAGGAGAGAGGAGAGGAGAGGAGGAGGCGGGAGGGGAAAGGAACGGGAAATGAGAGGAGGGAGGGAGGGAAGGAGGGAGGGAGGGAGGGAGGGAGGGAGGGAGGGAGGGAGAGAAGAGAAGAGAAGAGAAGAGAAGAGAAGAGAAGAGAAGAGAAGAGAAGAGAAGAGAAGAGAAGAGAAGAGAAGAGAAGAGAAGAGGGGAAGGGAGGAGAGGAGAATATGTATGGAGTCAAACGAAGAATGAGGGAGGGAGGGAGGAGAGGAGGGAGAGGAGGGGAGAGGAGGGGAAGGGAGAGGAGAGGAGAGGAAGGTGAAATTAGAGGGGGAGGGAGGGAGGGAGGGAGGGAGGGAGGGAGGGAGGGAGGGAGGGAGGGAGGGAGGGAGGGAGGGAGGGAGGGAGGGAGGGAGGGAGGGAGGGAGGGAGGGAGGGAGGGAGGGAGGGAGGGAGGGAGGGAGGGAGGGAGGGAGGAGAAGAGAAGAGAAGAGAGGAGGGGAAGGGAGGAGAGGAGAATATGTATGGAGTCAAACGAAGAATGGTCTATAGCAGCACCTAGATCTTCTGCACAGATTCTGTCAGACCTAAGCCCTGAGAGTAAATCTCAGTAAGACAAAAATAATTGTGATCCAAAAAAAGTCCAAAATCCATCTAGACAGCTTTGCCCTGGATCATACAAAAAACAATACATACCTCGGCCGAAACATCAACGCTACAGGTAACTTCCATAAAGCTGTGAACGATCTGATAGAAAAGGCAAGTGGCTTCTACACCCTCAAAAGGAACATAACATTTGGTGTACCAATTAGGATCTGGCTAAATATACCTGAATCAGTTATAGAACACATTGCCCTTTATGGTTGTGAGGTCTGCGGTTCGCTCAAAAACCAAGAATTCACAAATGCGACAAACACCAAGTTGAGAATTCTGCAAGAATATCCTCCATGTACAGCGCAAAACATCATATAACGCATGCAGAGCATAATTAGGTTGATACCCGCTAATTATCAAAATCCAGAAAAGAGTACTACATTCTACAACCACCTAAAAGGAAGTGATTCCCAAACCTTCCTTTAACAAAGTCATCACCTACAGTGAGTTGAACCTGGGGAAGTGTCCCCTAAGCAAGCTGGTCCTGGAGCTCCTTTGACAAACACAAACAGAGCCCCAGGACAGCAAAACAATTAGACCCAACCAAATTAACAAAATAACAGAGCACACTACAATGCTATTTGACCCTAAACAGAGAGTACACAGTGGCAAGATACCTGACCACTGTGACTGTCCCAAAATGAAGGAAAGTTTTGACTATGTATAAACTCAGTGAGCATAGCCTTGTTATTGAGAAAGGCCGCCATAGGCAGACCTGGCTTTCAATAAAATACACACTGCCCACAAAATGAGGTGGAAACTGAGCTGCACTTCCTAACCTCTTGTCAAATGTATGACCATATTAGAGACACATATTTGCCTCAGATTACACAGAACCACAAAGAATTTGAAAACAAATCCAATATTGATTAACTCCCATAACTATATTAAAGCTCCCAGAATATCTCTATTTCTACATGAGACTGCTGTAAACTATATTAAAGGTCCCAGAAAATCTCTATTTCTACTTTAGACTGCTGTAAACTTTATTAAAGGTCCCAGAATATCTCTAAATCTACTGTAAACTGCTGTAAACTACATTCTAGGTCCCATAAGATCTCTAATTATACTGTAAACTGCTGTAAACTACATTATAGGTCCCAGAAGATCTATAATTCTACTGTAAACTGCTGTAAACTACATTATAGGTCCCAGAAGATCTCTAATTCTACTGTAAACTGCTGTAAACTACATTATAGGTCCCAGAAGATCTCTAATTCTACTGTAAACTGCTGTAAACTACATTATAGGTCCCAGAAGATCTCTAATTCTACTATAGTCTGCTGATTCGCTTGGTACAATTTTTTTTTACATTTGCCTTTAGATTACAGTAGATTAATGCCTACAATACTCTTAAAACTATTTATAAAAGTGTAATAATTTGTATGTTTTATTCTAATGCCAGTCATTGTTAAAGTTGAACACCTCTGTGTTTGGATGATGAAGATCTGTCTATTTTCCTTAGCGACTCTATATAGAGACATAATGCTTTATTGAGCCTGTTTTGTTTATCTGTGGAATGGAGATCGCTGGGCAGGAATCATCCTGCAGGATAAATGAAGCCTAACCCTCTGCCATGAGCAGCACTCCATTATGTCCTTCAGTTTCTAAAGATAAACTGGTGGTGAAGTGAATGCTGCGATCCTCAGTCAGCTCTAACTGAGGCTCAATAAGGTTGTCTGAGCCAGGCTAGATGGACACTGCATCTGTCCTCACACAGAGAGAAGATCAACTAGAAACAAATGATGTTAACGCATTTTAAAGTGATAAATATTTCAGCGCTACGCAGAACATATTTAAAATATATTTATTGCTTCCTATTGGGAGATTAGGATCCATTCAGTTTAGAGATAATCACTGTGGTGTAGTGGCTGTTCGTGCCTGGCCGGCCCACCGGGCCGAGGCGAGATGCTGCAACACAAGGCAGGCCAGTAAGTGCTATAGAATAGGCTGACTGGTGACATTATTCATCTACATTTTCTGGAAATGGAACCAGTTGTCATAGAACTGCTCTCTTATATTCAATCACATATCCCATTGCCTTGGCTGTATAATTCATTTGCACTGTAAAGAACAAAATAAAACAGACATAATCTGTATATCATAATCTTACCCAGAAGAATCAGAAGAATAACTCTGTTTCCTACAGAAATGTAGTCTTTACACATTTCTACATTAATTACAGTGCTGAAGATATGTAGTACGAGACGAATGCCACTCTTTTTGTTTCACTACATTCACTATGTAACATATTACATTAGACATCCATGTTTCACTATGTAACATACTACATTAGACATCCATGTTTCACTATGTAACATACGACATTAGATATCCTTGTTTCACTATGTAACATACTACATTAGACATCCATGTTTCACTATGTAACATACGACATTAGATATCCTTGTTTCACTATGTAACATACTACATTAGACATCCATGTTTCACTATGTAACATACTACATTAGACATCCATGTTTCACTATGTAACATACTACATTAGACATCCATGTTTCACTATGTAACATACGACATTAGATATCCTTGTTACACTATGTAACATATTACATTAGACATCCATGTTTCACTATGTAACATACTACATTAGACATCCATGTTTCACTATGTAACATACGACATTAGATATCCATGTTTCACTATGTAACATACTACATTAGACATCCATGTTTCACTATGTAACATACGACATTAGATATCCTTGTTACACTATGTAACATATTACATTAGACATCCATGTTTCACTATGTAACATACTACATTAGACATCCATGTTTCACTATGTAACATACTACATTAGACATCCATGTTTCACTATGTAACATACTACATTAGATATCCATGTTTCACTATGTAACATACTACATTAGACATCCATGTTTCACTATGTAACATACTACATTAGATATCCATGTTTCACTACATAACATACTACATTAGATATCCATGTTTCACTATGTAACATACTACATTAGACATCCATGTTTCACTATGTAACATACTACATTAGACATCCATGTTTCACTATGTAACATACTACATTAGATATCCATGTTTCACAATGTAACATATTACATTAGATATCCATGTTTCACTATGTAACATACTACATTAGATATCCATGTTTCACTATGTAACATACTACATTAGATATCCATGTTTCACTATGTAACATACGACATTAGATATCCTTGTTTCACTATGTAACATACTACATTAGACATCCATGTTTCACTATGTAACATACTACATTAGACATCCATGTTTCACTATGTAACATACTACATTAGACATCCATGTTTCACTATGTAACATACGACATTAGATATCCTTGTTACACTATGTAACATATTACATTAGACATCCATGTTTCACTATGTAACATACTACATTAGACATCCATGTTTCACTATGTAACATACGACATTAGATATCCATGTTTCACTATGTAACATACTACATTAGACATCCATGTTTCACTATGTAACATACGACATTAGATATCCTTGTTACACTATGTAACATATTACATTAGACATCCATGTTTCACTATGTAACATACTACATTAGACATCCATGTTTCACTATGTAACATACTACATTAGACATCCATGTTTCACTATGTAACATACTACATTAGATATCCATGTTTCACTATGTAACATACTACATTAGACATCCATGTTTCACTATGTAACATACTACATTAGACATCCATGTTTCACTATGTAACATACTACATTAGATATCCATGTTTCACTATGTAACATACGACATTAGATATCCTTGTTACACTATGTAACATATTAAATTAGACATCCATGTTTCACTATGTAACATACTACATTAGATATCCATGTTTCACTATGTAACATACTACATTAGATATCCATGTTTCACTATGTAACATACTACATTAGACATCCATGTTTCACTATGTAACATACGACATTAGATATCCTTGTTACACTATGTAACATATTACATTAGACATCCATGTTTCACTATGTAACATACTACATTAGACATCCATGTTTCACTATGTAACATACTACATTAGACATCCATGTTTCACTATGTAACATACTACATTAGATATCCATGTTTCACTATGTAACATACGACATTAGATATCCTTGTTACACTATGTAACATATTACATTAGACATCCATGTTTCACTATGTAACATACTACATTAGATATCCATGTTTCACTATGTAACATACTACATTAGATATCCATGTTTCACTATGTAACATACGACATTAGATATCCATGTTACACTATGTAACATATTACATTAGACATCCATGTTTCACTATGTAACATACTACATTAGACATCCATGTTTCACTATGTAACATACTACATTAGATATCCATGTTTCACTACATAACATACTACATTAGATATCCATGTTTCACTATGTAACATACTACATTAGACATCCATGTTTCACTATGTAACATACTACATTAGACATCCATGTTTCACTATGTAACATACTACATTAGATATCCATGTTTCACAATGTAACATATTACATTAGATATCCATGTTTCACTATGTAACATACTACATTAGATATCCATGTTTTACTATGTAACATACTACATTAGATATCCATGTTTCACTATGTAACATACGACATTAGATATCCTTGTTACACTATGTAACATATTACATTAGACATCCATGTTTCACTATGTAACATACTACATTAGACATCCATGTTTCACTATGTAACATACCACATTAGATATCCATGTTTCACTACATAACATACTACATTAGATATCCATGTTTCACTATGTAACATACTACATTAGACATCCATGTTTCACTATGTAACATACTACATTAGACATCCATGTTTCACTATGTAACATACTACATTAGATATCCATGTTTCACTATGTAACATATTACATTAGATATCCATGTTTCACTATGTAACATACTACATTAGATATCCATGTTTCACTATGTAACATACTACATTAGATATCCATGTTTCACTATGTAACATGCTACATTAGATATCCATGTTTCACTATGTAACATACGACATTAGATATCCATGTTTCACTATGTAACATACTACATTACACATCCATGTTTCACTATGTAACATACTACATGAGATATCCATGTTTCACTATGTAACATACTACATTAGACATCCATGTTTCGCTATGTAACATACTACATTAGACATCCATGTTTCACTATGTAACATATTACATTAGATATCCATGTTTCACTATGTAAAATACTACATTACACATCCATGTTTCACTATGTAACATACTACATGAGATATCCATGTTTCACTATGTAACATACTACATTAGACATCCATGTTTCGCTATGTAACATACTACATTAGACATCCATGTTTCACTATGTAACATACTACATTAGATATTCATGTTTCACTATGTAACATACTACATTACATATCCATGTTTCACTATATAACATAGTACATTAGATATCCATTAGGCAGTAGAAAACCGGAATCATTACTTAATTTAGTTGGAACCCTCGTGTTAAATTATAGTTAGATGGAAAAAATATATATATATATTTAGGAAATAATGATGAATAAAATAAACACCCTTTCCAAACATATCCTGTGATGCGATTTTGAAGATAATGCTTGATACATGGTACAGTGAGTCTTGGCGAAGCTCTCTCCCTTCATCCCTCCCTCCCTGTGTTTTTCATTTGCTGGTTTTCCATTATCTGCAGCCATCTAGTGTTGCTTCTGTGTCCTAGAAAATACCCTGCTCCTCTTCTACAGAATTTACAATTGACATTATGCTGCTCCTCTTCTACAGGCTTTTTTTACAGACATTATCCTGCTCCTCTTCTACAGGCTTTTCTACAGACATTATCCTGCTCCTCTTCTACAGGCTTTTCTACAGACATGATCCTGCTCCTCTTCTACAGGCTTTTCTACAGACATTATCCTGCTCCTCTTCTACAGGCTTTACTGCAGACATTATCCTGCTCCTCTTCTACAGGCTTTACTGCAGACATTATCCTGCTCCTCTTCTACAGGCTTTACTACAGACATTACCCTGCTCTCCTTCCACACAAATTAATACTGGAGATACAAACTGCTGCAGTACCACCTCCACGCACCATCCCTCCGGTGGCAGCTCCTCGCACCAGGCTTCCTGTGCGTGTCCTCAGCCCAGTACCACCAGTGCCAGCACCACGCATCAGGCCTACAGTGCGCCTCGCCTCTCCAGCGCTGCCTGAGCCTTCCTCCTCTCCTGCGATGCCGGAGTCTCCCGCATGTTTAGCGCTGCCAGAGCCTTCCTCCTCTACAGCACTGCTGGAGTCTCCTGCCAGTCTGCACGGAGCAGCCAGAGCTGCCAGTCTGCATGGAGCAGCCAGAGCTGCCAGTCTGCATGGAGCAGCCAGAGCTGCCAGTCTGCATGGAGCTGCCAGTCTGCAAGGAGCTGCCAGTCTGCAAGGAGCTGCCAGAGCTGCCAGTCTGCATGGAGCAGCCAGAGATGCCAGTCTGCAAGAAGCCGCCAGAGCTGCCAGTCTGCAAGAAGCCGCCAGAGCTGCCAGTCTGCATGGAGCAACCAGAGCTGCCAGTCAGCATGGAGCAGCCAGAGCCGCCAGTCAGCATGGAGCAGCCAGAGCCGCCAGTCAGCACGGAGCAGCCAGAGCTGCCAGTCAGCATGGAGCAGCCAGAGCCGTCAGTCTGCCAGGATCCGCCAGTCAGCTAGACTCATCTAGATCCGCCAATCAGCCAGACTCTTCCAGGTCCGCCAGTCAGCCAGGATCTTCCAGATCCGGCAGTCAGCCAGGATCCGCCAGTCAGCCAGACTCTTCCAGATCTGCTAGGAGGCCACGGAAGCGGACAAGGTGGGGGACTAAGACTACGGTGAAGTGGGGGCCACGTCCAGCACCAGAGCCGCCACCGTGGACAGATGCCCACCCAGCCCCTCCCCGATAGGTTCAGGTTTTACGGCCGGAGTCAGCACCTTGGGGGGGGGTACTGTCACACCCTGGCCATATTTTGCTTTGTATGTTTCTATGTTGTGGTTGGTCAGGGTGTGATCTGAGTTGGCATTCTATGTTGGATGTCTTGTTTGTCTATTTCTATGTCTGGCCTGATATGGTTCTCAATCAGAGGCAGGTGTTAGTCATTGTCTCTGATTGGGAACCATATTTAGGTAGCCTGGGTTTCACTGTGTGTTTGTGGGTGATTGTTCCTGTCTCTGTGTTTTCACCAGATAGGACTGTTTAGGTATTCACACATTTATTGTTTTGTTAGTTATTTCATGTCGAGTTCCTTTATTAAAGAACATGAATAACCACCACGCTGCATTTTGGTCCGCTTCTCCTTCACCAGAGGAAAACCCTTACAGTTCCAGTCATTGGCAGCAGAGAACTGGAAGGAGAGGCGGCCAAAGAAAGAATTGGTTTTGGGGGTGACTAGAGAGATATACCTGCTGGAGCGTGTGCTACAGGTGGGAGATACTATGGTGACCAGCGAGCTGAGATAAGGGGGGACTTTACCTAGTAGGGTCTTGTAGATGACATGGAGCCAGTGGGTTTGGCGCCGAGTATGAAGCGAGGGCCAGCCAACGAGAGCGTACAGGTCGCAATGGTGGGTAGTATATGGGGCTTTGGTGACAAAACGGATTGCACTATGATCGACTGCATCCAATTTGTTGAGTAGGGTATTGGAGGCTATTTTGTAAATGACATCGCCAAAGTCGAGGATTGGTAGGATGGTCAGTTTTACAAGGGTATGATTGGCAGCATGAGTGAAGGATGCTTTGTTGCGAAATAGGAAGCCAATTCTAGATTTATCTTTGGATTGGAGATGTTTGATATGGATCTGGAAGGAGAGTTTACAGTCTAACCAGACACCTAAGTATTTGAGGTTGTCCACGTATTCTAAGTCAGAGTCGTCCAGAGTAGTGATGTTGGACAGGCGGGCAGGTGCAGGTAGCGATCGGTTGAAGAGCATGCATTTAGTTTTACTTGTATTTAAGAGCAATTGGAGGCCACGTAAGGAGAGTTGTATGGCATTGAAGTTTGCCTGGAGGGTTGTTAGCACAGTGTCCAAAGAATGGCCAGAAGTATATAGAATGGTGTCGTCTGCGTAGAGGTGGATCAGAGACTCACCAGCAGCAAGAGCGACCTCATTGATATATACAGAGAAGAGAGTCGGTCCAAGAATTGAACCCTGTGGCACCCCCATAGAGACTGCCAGAGGTCCGGACAGCAGACCCTCCATTTTGACACACTGAACTCTATCAGAGAAGTAGTTGGTGAACCAGGCGAGGCAATCATTTGAGAAACCAAGGCTGTCGAGTCTGCCGATGAGGATGTGGTGATTGACAGAGTCGAAAGCCTTGGCCAGATCAATGAATACGGCTGCACAGTAATGTTTCTTATCGATGGCGGTTAAGATATCGTTTAGGACCTTGAGCGTGGCTGAGGTGCACCCATGACCAGCTCTGAATCCAGATTGCATAGCAGAGAAGGTATGGTGAGATTCGAAATGGTCGGTAATCTGTTTGTTGACTTGGCTTTCGAAGACCTTAGAAAGGCATGGTAGGATAGATATAGGTCTGTAGCAGTTTGGGTCAAGAGTGTCCCCCCCCCTTTGAAGAGGGGGATGACCACAGCTGCTTTCCAGTCTTTGGGAATCTCAGACAACACGACAGAGAGGTTGAGCAGGCTAGTAATAGGGGTGGCAACAATTTCGGCAGATAATTTTAGAAAGAAAGGGTCCAGATTGTCTAGCCCGGCTGATTTGTAGGGGTCCAGATTTTGCAGCTCTTTCAGAACATCAGCTGAACGGATTTGGGAGAAGGAGAAATGGGGAAGGCTTGGGCGAGTTGATGTGGGGGGTGCAGTGCTGTTGACCGGGGTAGGAATAGCCAGGTGGAAAGCATGGCATGTTATGATTATATTACCACCACAGCTCTGTCAGACAGCTGTAACCTAAGTCTGTTATGATTATATTACCACCACAGCTCTGTCAGACAGCTGTAACCTAAGTCTGTTATGATGATATTACCACCACAGCTCTGTCAGACATCTGTTACCTAGTCGGCTTTACTCTGGACCCTGATCTCTCTTTTGAAGAACATATCAAGACCATTTCAAGGACAGCTTTTTCCCATCTACGTAACATTGCAAAAATATGAAACTTTCTGTCCAAAAATGATGCAGAAAAATTAATCCATGCTTTTGTCACTTCTTGGTTAGACTACTGCAATGCTCTACTTTCCGGCTACCCGGATAAAGCACTAAACAAACTTCAGTTAGTGCTAAATACGGCTGTTAGAATCCTGACTAGAACCAAAAAATTTGATCATATTACTCCAGTGCTAGCCTCCCTGTCAAAGCAAGGGCTGATTTCAAGGTTTTACTGCTAACCTACAAAGCATTGCATGGGCTTCTCCTACCCATCTCTCTGATTTGGTCCTGCCGTACATACCTACACGTACGCTACGGTCACAAGACGCAGGCCTCCTAATTGTCCCTAGAATTTCTAAGCAAACAGCTGGAGGCAGGGCTTTCTCCTATAGAGCTCCATTTTTATGGAACGGTCTGCCTACTCATGTCAGAGATGCAAACTCGGTCTCAACCTTTAAGTCTTTACTGAAGACTCATCTCTTCAGTGGGTCATATGATTGAGTGTAGTCTGGCCCAGGAGTGGGAAGGTGAACGGAAAGGCTCTGGAGCAACGAACCGCCCTTGCTGTCTCTGCCTGGCCGGTTCCCCTCTTTCCACTGGGATTCTCTGCCTCTAACCCTATTACAGGGGCTGAGTCACTGGCTTACTGGGGCTCTCTCATGCCGTCCCTGGAAGGGGTGCGTCACCTGAGTGGGTTGATTCACTGATGTGGTCATCCTGTCTGGGTTGGCGCCCCCCTTGGGTTGTGCCATGGCGGAGATCTTTGTGGGCTATACTCAGCTTTGTCTCAGGATGGTAAGTTGGTGGTTGAAGATATCCCTCTAGTGGTGTGGGGGCTGTGCTTTGGCAAAGTGGGTGGGGTTATATCCTTCCTGTTTGGCCCTGTCCGGGGGTGTCCTCGGATGGGGCCACAGTGTCTCCTGACCCCTCCTGTCTCAGCCTCCAGTATTTATGCTGCAGTAGTTTATGTGTCGGGGGGCTGGGGTCAGTTTGTTATATCTGGATTACTTCTCCTGTCCAATTCGGTGTCCTGTGTGAATCTAAGTGTGCGTTCTCTAATTCTCTCCTTCTCTCTCTCTTTCTCTCTCTCGGAGGACCTGAGCCCTAGGACCATGCCCCTGGACTACCTGACATGATGACTCCTTGCTGTCCCCAGTCCACCTGGCCGTGCTGCTGCTCCAGTTTCAACTGTTCTGCCTTATTATTATTCGACCATGCTGGTCATTTATGAACATTTGAACATCTTGGCCATGTTCTGTTATAATCTCTACCCGGCACAGCCAGAAGAGGACTGGCCACCCCACATAGCCTGGTTCCTCTCTAGGTTTCTTCCTAGGTCTTGGCTTTTCTTGGGAGTTTTTCCTAACCACCATGCTTCTACACCATGCATTGCTTGCTGTTTGGGGTTTTAGGCTGGGTTTCTGTACAGCACTTTGAGATATCAGCTGATGTAAGAAGGGCTATATAAATAAATTTGATTTGATTTAGTCTGTTATGATTATACTACAACCACAGCTCTCTCAGAAAGCTGTTACCTAAGTCTGTTATGAATATATTACCACCACAGCTCTGTCAGACAGCTGTTACCTAAATCTGTTATGATTATATTACCACCACAGCTCTGTCAGACAGCTGTTACCTAGTCTGTTATGATTATACTACAACCACAGCTCTGTCAGACAGCTGTTACCTAAGTCTGTTATGATTATATTACCACCACAGCTCTGCTGTTACCTAATCTGTAATGATTATACTACAACCACAGCTCTGTCAGACAGCTGTAACCTAGTCTGTTATGAATATATTACCACCACAGCTCTGTCAGACAGCTGTTACCTAGTCTGTAATGATTATATTACAACCACAGCTCTGTCAGACAGCTGTTACCTAGTCTGTAATGATTATATTACAACCACAGCTCTGTCAGACAGCTGTTACCTAGTCTGTAATCATTATATTACCACCACAGCTCTGCTGTTACCTAGTCTATTATGAATATATTACCACCACAGCTCTGTCAGACAGCTGTTACCTAAGTCTGTTATGATTATATTACCACCACAGCTCTGTCAGACAGCTGTTACCTAAATCTGTTATGATTATACTACAACCACAGCTCTGTCAGACAGCTGTTACCTAAATCTGTTATGAATATATTACCACCACAGCTCTGCTTTAACCTAGTCTGTTATGATGATATTACCACCACAGCTCTGCTGTTACCTAGTCTGTTATGAATATATTACCACCACAGCTCTGCTGTAACCTAGTCTGTTATGAATATATTACCACCACAGCTCTGTCAGACAGCTGTAACCTAATCTGTTATGATTATATTACCACCACAGCTCTGTCAGACAGCTGTTACCTAAGTCTGTTATGATTATATTACCACCACAGCTCTGCTGTTACCTAGTCTGTTTTGATTATATTACCACCACAGCTCTGTCAGACAGCTGTAACCTAGTCTGTTATGAATATATTACCACCACAGCTCTGTCAGACAGCTGTTACCTAAATCTGTAATGATTATACTACAACCACAGCTCTGTCAGACAGCTGTAACCTAGTCTGTTATGATAATATTACCACCACAGCTCTGTCAGACAGCTGTAACCTAGTCTGTTATGAATATATTACCACCACAGCTGTCAGACAGCTGTTACCTAATCTGTAATGATTATACTACAACCACAGCTCTGTCAGACAGCTGTAACCTAGTCTGTTATGATAATATTACCACCACAGCTCTGCTGTTACCTAGTCTGTTTTGATTATATTACCACCACAGCTCTGTCAGACAGCTGTTACCTAAGTCTGTTATGATTCTATTACCACCACAGCTCTGTCAGACAGCTGTAACCTAGTCTGTTATGATAATATTACCACCACAGCTCTGCTGTTACCTAGTCTATTATGAATATATTACCACCACAGCTCTGTCAGACAGCTGTTACCTAGTCTGTTATGATTATATTACAATCACAGCTTTGGAGTCCAAGTTATACTTTAGGTATATGTGATTCACTGAGATAAACACTAACCCAAACCTTAACCTTAACCCTAGCCTAACCTTAACGCTAACCCTAACCCTAACCCCAACCCTAACCTTTGCCATAACCCCAACCCTAACCCTAACCCCTAACCCTAACCCTAACCCTTAACCTTAACCCTAACCTTAACCCTAACCTTAACCCAAAACCTCAAAAAACAGAACTTATCATAAACCTAATCTTAACCCTAACCCTAACCTTAACCTTAACCCTAACCCTAACCTTAACCCTAACCCTAACCCGAAACCTCAAAAAACAGACCTTATCATGAACCTAACCCTAACCTTAACCCTAACCATAACCTTAACCCTAACCTTAACCTTAACCCTAACCCTAACCCTAACCTTAACCCCAATCCCAACCCTTACCCTAACCCTAACCCTAACCCTGATCCATTTCAGTATTGTCAGTCTGTGTTGGACACAGTGTGGTCTGTCCGTGTGTCTAACTCTATTGATAAGTACTAATGTCCAGTTCTCTGCTGCAGCCTCCTCCTATCACAACACAGCAGTATTCAGCTGAGAGAAATGCATTTTAAATTAATAGCAGCACCTAAATAACTGCTGGCTGGTAAACGACACATTTATCAGATAGAGACAGACTCTGTCCTTTGATTCATGGGTCCTTTACCACATCAAGAGCTCCTATAAAAATGGTTATTACTTTTTAGTGTAGCAGTCACTCGTCAGTCATTAATCAGAGGAGCTCACTGATACAGATATAGTACTGATATATATAGAGTACTGATACAGATATAGTACTGATATATATAGAGTACTGATACAGATATAGTACTCATACATATAGAGTACTGATACAGATATAGTACTGATATATATAGAGTACTGATACATATAGAGTACTGATACAGATATAGTACTGGTACAGATATAGTACTGATACAGGTGTGGTACTGATAAAGCTATAGTACTGATACAGATATAGTACTGATACATATGTAGTACTGATACAGGTATAGTACTGATGCAGATACAGTACTGATACAGAAATAGTACTGGTAGAGATATAGTACTGATACAGATATAGTACTGATACAGGTATGGTACTGATAAAGCTATAGTACTGATACAGATAGAGTACTTATACATGTAGAGTACTGATACAGAGATAGTACTGATATATAGAGTACTGATACAGATATAGTACTGATATATATATATATAGAGTACTGATATATAGTACTGACACAGATATAGTACTGATACATATAGAGTACTGATACAGATATATTACTGATACCGATATAGTACTGATACATATAGAGTACTGATAGAGATATAGCACTGATAGAGATATAGTACTGACATATAGAGTACTGATACAGATATAGTACTGATATATATTGAGTACTTATAAGGATATAGTACCGATACAGGTATAGTACTGATACAGATATAGTATTGATACAGATATAGTACTGATACAGATATAGTACTGATACAGCTATAGTACTGATAAAGATATAGTACTGATAAAGATATAGTACTGATATATATAGTGTACTGATACAGATATAGTACTGATATATATAGTGTACTGATACAGATATAGCACCAATACAGATATAGTACTGATACAGATATAGTACTGATACATATAGAGTACTGATACAGATATAGTACCTATACATATAGAGTACTGATACAGAAATAGTACTGAATCAAATCAAATCAAATTTTATTTGTCACATACACATGGTTAGCAGATGTTAATGCGAGTGTAGCGAAATGCTTGTGCTTCTAGTTCCGACAATGCAGTAATAACCAACAAGTAATCTAACTAACAATTCCTAAACTACTGTCTTATACACAGTGCAAGGGGATAAAGAATATGTACATAAGGATATATGAATGAGTAATGGTACAGAGCAGCATAGGCATGATACAGTAGATGGTATCGAGTACAGTATATACATATGAGATGAGTATGTAAACAAAGTGGCATAGTTAAAGTGGCTAGTGATACATGTATTACATAAGGATGCAGTCGATGATATTTAGTACAGTATATACGTATGCATATGAGATGAATAATGTAGGGTAAGTAACATTATATAAGGTAGCATTGTTTAAAGTGGCTAGTGATATATTTACATAATTTCCCATCAATTCCCATTATTAAAGTGGCTGGAGTTGAGTCAGTGTCAGTGTGTTGGCAGCAGCCACTCACTGTTAGTGGTGGCTGTTTAACAGTCTGATGGCCTTGAGATAGAAGCTGTTTTTCAGTCTCTCGGTCCCAGCTTTGATGCACCTGTACTGACCTTGCCTTCTGGATGATAGGCAGTGGCTCGGGTGGTTGATGTCCTTGATGATCTTTATGGCCTTCCTGTAACATCGGGTGGTGTAGGTGTCCTGGAGGGCAGGTTGTTTGCCCCCGGTGATGCGTGGTGCAGACCTCACTACCCTCTGGTGAGCCTTACGGTTGAGGGCGGAGCAGTTGCCGTACCAGGCGGTGATACAGCCCGCCAGGATGCACTCGATTGTGCATCAGTAGAAGTTTGTGAGTGCTTTTGGTGACAAGCCGAATTTCTTCAGCCTCCTGAGGTTGAAGAGGCGCTGCTGCGCCTTCTTCACGATGCTGTCTGTGTGAGTGGACCAATTCAGTTTGTCTGTGATGTGTATGCCGAGGAACTTAAAACTTGCTACTCTCTCCACTACTGTTCCATCGATGTGGATAGGGGGGTGTTCCCTCTGCTGTTTCCTGAAGTCCACAATCATCTCCTTAGTTTTGTTGACGTTGAGTGTGAGGTTATTTTCCTGACACCACACTCCGAGGGCCCTCACCTCCTCCCTGTAGGCCGTCTCGTCGTTGTTGGTAATCAAGCCTACCACTGTTGTGTCGTCCACAAACATGATGATTGAGTTGGAGGCGTGCGTGGCCACGCAGTCGTGGGTGAACAGGGAGTACAGGAGAGGGATCAGAACGCACCCTTGTGGGGCCCGTGTTGAGGATCAGCGGGGAGGAGATGTTGTTACCTACCCTCACCACCTGGGGGCGGCCCGTCAGGAAGTCCAGTACCCAGTTGCACAGGGCGGGGTCGAGACCCAGGGTCTCGAGCTTGATGACGAGCTTGGAGGGTACTATGGTGTTGAATGCCGAGCTGTAGTCGATTAACAGCATTAGCACATAGGTATTCCTCTTGTCCAGATTGGTTAGGGCAGTGTGCAGTCTGGTTGAGATTGCATCGTCTGTGGACCTATTTGGGCGGTAAGCAAATTGGAGTGGGTCTAGGGTGTCAGGTAGGGTGGAGGTGATATGGTCCTTGACTAGTCTCTCAAAGCACTTCATGATGACGGAAGTGAGTGCTACGGGGCGGTAGTCGTTTAGCTCAGTTACCTTAGCTTTCTTGGGAACAGGAACAATGGTGGCCCTCTTGAAGCATGTGGGAACAGCAGACTGGGATAGGGATTGATTGAATATGTCCGTAAACACACCAGCCAGCTGGTCTGCGCATGCTCTTAGGGCGCGGCTGGGGATGCCGTCTAGGCCTGCAGCCTTGCGAGGGTTAACACGTTTAAATGTTTTACTCACCTCGGCTGCAGTGAAGGAGAGACCGCATGTTTCCGTTGCAGGCCGTGTCAGTGGCACTGTATTGTCCTCAAAGCGGGCAAAAAAGTTATTTAGTCTGCCTGGGAGCAAGACATCCTGGTCCGTGACTGGGCTGGATTTCTTCCTGTAGTCCGTGATTGACTGGAGACCCTGCCACATGCCTCTTGTGTCTGAGCCGTTGAATTGAGATTCTACTTTGTCTCTGTACTGACGCTTAGCTTGTTTGATAGCCTTACGGAGGGAATAGCTGCACTGTTTGTATTCAGTCATGTTACCAGACACCTTGCCCTGATTGAAAGCAGTGGTTCGCGCTTTCAGTTTCACGCGAATGCTGCCATCAATCCACGGTTTCTGGTTAGGGAATGTTTTAATCGTTGCTATGGGAACGACATCTTCAACGCACGTTCTAATGAACTCGCACACCGAATCAGCGTATTCGTCAATGTTGTTATCTGACGCAATACGAAACATGTCCCAGTCCACGTGATGGAAGCAGTCTTGGAGTGTGGAGTCATCTTGGTCGGAGCAGCGTTGGACAGACCTCAGCGTGGGAGCTTCTTTTTTAATTTTTTTTGTCTGTAGGAAGGTATCAGCAAAATGGAGTCGTGGTCAGCTTTTCCGAAAGGGGGGCGGGGCAGGGCCTTATATGCGTCGCGGAAGTTAGAGTAACAGTGATCCAAGGTTTTTCCACCCCTGGTTGCACAATCGATATGCTGATAAAATTTAGGCAGTCTTGTTTTCAGATTAGCCTTGTTAAAATCCCCAGCAACAATTAATGCAGCCTCCGGATAAATGGTTTCCAGTTTGCAAAGAGTTAAATAAAGTTCATTCAGAGCCATCGATGTGTCTGCTTGGGGGGGGGGGTATATACGGCTGTGATTATAATCGAAGAGAATTCTCTTGGTAGATAATGCGGTCTACATTTGATTGTGAGGAATTCTAAATCAGGTGAACAGAAGGATTTGAGTTCCTGTATGTTTCTTTCATCGCACCATGCCTCGTTAGCCATAAGGCATACACCCCCACCCCTCTTCTTACCAGAAAGGTGTTTGTTTCTGTCGGCGCGATGCGTGGAGAAACCCATTGGCTGCACCGCTTTGGATAGCGTCTCTCCAGTGAGCCATGTTTCTGTGAAGCACAGAACGTTACAGTCTCTGATGTCCCTCTGGAATGCTACCCTTGCTCGGATTTCATCAACCTTGTTGTCAAGAGACTGGACATTGGTAAGAAGAATGCTAGGAAGTGGGGCACGATGTGCCCGTCTCCGTAGTCTGACCAGAAGGCCGCCTTGTTTCCCTCTTTTTCGGAGTCGTTAATTTGGGTCGCTGCATGCGATCCATTCCGTTGTCCTGTTTGTAAGGCAGAACACAGGATCCGCGTCGCGAAAAACATATTCTTGGTCGTACTGATGGTGAGTTGACGCTGATCTTATATACAGTAGTTCTTCTCGACTGTATGTAATGAAACCTAAGATGACCTGGGGTACTAATGTAAGAAATAACACGTAAAAAAACAATAAACTGCATAGTTTCCTAGGAACGCGAAGCGAGGCGGCCATCTCTGTCGGCGCCGGAAGATACAGCCTTTGTGTGCAGCTGTGTTTAGAAAGTTAAAGTACACATTTAGTCAAAGTACACATCATTGGCTGAAATATATTACAGAACAGTATAGGTTTTCCCACAACACAAACCAACACAGTTGATCTCTAGTGTAGCTTTAATAGAGCCACCTCTAATCCAGTTTTAATAGAGCCACCTCTGATGCAATTTTAATAGAGCCACTCCTAATCCAATTTTAATAGAGCCATCTCTAATCCAATTTTAATCCAGCCACCTCTAATCCAGTTTTAATAGAGCAACTTCTAATCCAGTTTTAATAGAGCCACCACTAATCCAGTTTTAATCCAGCAACCTCTAATCCAGTTTTAATCAAACCACCTCTAATCCAGTTTTAATAGAGCCATCTCTAATCCAGTTTAAATCCAGTCATCTCGAAGCCAGTTTAAATCAAGTCATCTCTAATCCAGTTTAAAAACAGCCACTTCTAATCCAGTTTAAAATTGAGCCACCTCTAATCCAGTTTTAATAGAGTTACCTCTAATCCAGTTAATAGAGCCACCTCTTATCCGTTTTATTCCAGCCACCTCTAATCAAGTTTTAATCCAGCCACCTCTAATCCAGTTTTAATAGAGCCATCTCTAATCCAGTTTAAATCTAGTCATCTCTAATCCAGTTTAAAAACAGGGACTTCTAATCCAGTTTAATTGAGCCATCTCTAATCCAGTTTCAATAGAGCCACCTCTAATCCAGTTTTAATCCAGCCATCTCTAATCCAGGTTTAATCCAGCCACCTCTAATCCAGTTTTAATAGAGCCACCTCTAATCCAGTTTTAATAGAGCCACTTCTAATCCAGTTTTAATAGCGCCATCTCTAATCAAGTTTTAATAGAGCCACCTCTAATCCAGTTTAATAGAGCCACCTCTAATCCAGTTTTAATAGAGTTACCTATAATCCAGTTAATAGAGCCACATCTAATCCCATTTTAATCCAGCCACCTCTAATCCAGTTTTAATCCAGAAATCTCTAATCCAGTTTAAATCTAGTCATCTCTAATCCAGTTTAAATCTAGTCATCTCTAATCCAGTTTTAATAGAGTCAACTCTAATCCAGTTTTAATAGAGCCACCTCTAATCCAGTTTTAGTAAAGCCACCTCTAATCCAGTTTTAATAGAGCCACCTCTAATCCAGTTTTAATAGAGTTACCTCTAATCCAGTTAATAGAGCCACCTCTTATCCCGTTTTAATCCAGCCACCTCTAATCAAGTTTTAATCCAGCCACCTCTAATCCAGTTTTAATAGAGCCATCTCTAATCCAGTTTAAATCTAGTCATCTCTAATCCAGTTTAAAAACAGGGACCTTTAATCCAGTTTAATTGAGCCATCTCTAATCCAGTTTTAATCCAGCCACCTCTAATCCAGGTTTAATCCAGCCACCTCTAATCCAGTTTTAATAGAGCCACCTCTAATCCAGTTTGAATAGAGCCACTTCTAATCCAGTTTTAATACAGCCAACTCTAATCCAGTTTTAATCCAACCACCTCTAATCCAGTTTTAATCCAGCCATCTCTAATCCAGTTTCAATAGAGCCATCTCTAATCCAGTTTTAATAGAGCCACCTCTAATCCAGTTTAATAGAGCCACCTCTAATCCAGTTTTAATAGAGCCACCTCTAATCTAGTTTTAATAGAGCAACTTCTATTCCAGTTTTAATAGAGCCACCACTAATCCAGTTTTAATCCAGCAACCTCTAATCCAGTTTTAATCCAACCACCTCTAATCCAGTTTTAATAGAGCCATCTCTAATCCAGTTTAAATCCAGTCATCTTGAAGCCAGTTTAAATCGAGTCATCTCTAATCCAGTTTAAAAACAGCCACTTCTAATCCAGTTTAAAATTGAGCCACCTCTAATCCAGTTTTAATAGAACCACCTCTAATCCAGTTTTAATAGAGCCACCTCTAATCCCGTTTTAATCCAGCCACCTCTAATCAAGTTTTAATCCAGCCACCTCTAATCCAGTTTTAATAGAGCCATCTCTAATCCAGTTTAAATCTAGTCATCTCTAATCCAGTTTAAAAACAGGGACTTCTAATCCAGTTTAATTGAGCCATCTCTAATCCAGTTTCAATAGAGCCATCTCTAATCCAGTTTTAATAGAGCCACCTCTAATCCAGATTAATAGAGCCACCTCTAATCCAGTTTTAATAGAGCCACCTCTAATCCAGTTTTACTCCAGCCACCTCTAATCCAGTTTTACTCCAGCCACCTCTAATCCAGTTTTAATCCAGCCACCTCTAATCCTGTTTTAATCCAGCCACCTCTAATCCAATTGTAATAGAGCCACCTCTAATCCAGTTTTAATAGAGCCACCTCTCATCCAGTTTAAATCCAGTCATATCTAAACCAGTTTAAAACAGCCACCTCTAATCAGTTTTAATCCAGCCATCAAATCTCTCTCTGTGACTGTCATCAAGCATGTAGCAATATCAGTATTGAAATACTAAGTATCGTTGCAAGGAAACAAAAAACAAAGCAGACGTAATTTATTTAGGGAAACAAACATCATTATGTTGTCATCTAGAGTCACATTTATTTATTTTCCAAAATTTAGAACACAATATTTTACCTCCATCAGGTTTTTAAAGCACGAAAGAGTGTGGTCTGCTTCGGGTTTTCATTTTTGTCATGGAAAAAAATATTGCAATACTAGTATTGTCCCGGCCATATTGTGTAGTGGGACATTAATTTAGCCAGTCCCCTATGTGTGGTCTATCTGTGCAGCTCTGTGTTCAGGTAACAGCCAGTCCATTAACCTTTAGTTATAGCTGTGGCTCCATGTCAGTGCCTCCCAGACTTTAATACAGTGTTCTTAATAGTTACTCTGCTGTAATGAAAAGGGCAGAGCAGCCTCTCGACATTGACTTTGCCATTGAAAAAATAAGTTTCCCTTTCTTTCTTTGACCATCAACAATACCCCCACTCATCACTACCACAGCCCTTCAACTCTCTCTACTACATCACTACCACAGTCCTCCACCTCTCTCCTCTCCATCACTATCACAGCCCTCCACCTCTCTCTACTCCATCACTACCACAGCCCTCCACCTCTCTCCTCTCCATCACTACCACAGTCCTACACCTCTCTCCTCTCCATCACTACCACAGCCCTCCACCTCTCACCTCTCTACTCTATCACTACCACAGCCCTCCACCTCTCACCTCTCCATCACTACCACAGTCCTCCACCTCTCTCCTCTCTACTCCATCACTACCACAGCCCTCCACCTCTCTCCTCTCTACTCCATCACTATCACAGCCCTCCACCTCTCTCCTCTCCATCACTACCACAGTCCTCCACCTCTCTCCTCTCCATCACTACCACAGCCCTCCACCTCTCTCCTCTCCATCACTACCACAGCCCTCCTCCTCTCTCTACTCCATCACTACCACAGCCCTCCACCTCTCTACTCCATCACTACCACAGCCCTCCACCTCTCTCCTCTCCATCACTACCACAGCCCTCCACCTCTCACCTCTCCATCACTACCACAGCCCTCCACCTCTCTCTACTCCATCACTACCACAGCCCTCCACCTCTCTCCTCTCTACTCTATCACTACCACAGCCCTCCACCTCTCTCCTCTCCATCACTACTACAGCCCCCTCCACCTCTCTCCTCTCCATCACTGCCACAGCCCTCCTGCTCTCTACTCCATCACTACCACAGCCCTCCACCTCTATCCTCTCCATCACTACCACAGCCCTCCACCTCTCTCCTCTCCATCACTACCACAGCCCTCCACCTCTCTCTACTCCATCACTACCACAGCCCTCCACCTCTCTACTCCATCACTACCACAGCCCTCCACCTCTCTCTACTCCATCACTACCACAGCCCTCCACCTCTCTCCTCTCTACTCTATCACTACCACAGCCCTCCACCTCTCTCCTCTCCATCACTACCACAGCCCTCCACCTCTCTCTACTCCATCACTACCACAGCCCTCCACCTCTCTGTACTCCATCACTACCACAGCCCTCCACCTCTCTCCTCTCCATCACTACCACAGCCCTCCACCTCTCTCTACTCCATCACTACCACAGCCCTCCACCTCTCTCCTCTCTACTCTATCACTACCACAGCCCTCCACCTCTCTCCTCTCCATCACTACCACAGCCCTCCACCTCTCTCTACTCCATCACTACCACAGCCCTCCACCTCTCTGTACTCTATCACTACCACAGCCCTCCACCTCTCTCTACTCCATCACTACCACAGCCCTCCACCTCTCTCTACTCCATCACTACCACAGCCCTCCATCTCTCTCCTCTCTACTCTATCACTACTACAGCCCTCCACCTCTCTCCTCTCCATCACTACTACAGCCCTCCACCTCTCTCCTCTCCATCACCACCACAGCCATCCAGCTCTCTCCTCCATCACCACCACAACCCTCCACCTCGCTCTACTCCATCACTACCACAGCCCTCCACCTCTCTCATCTCTACTCCATCACTACTACAGCCCTCCAACTCTCTCTACCCCACCAGAAGATAGCCTTATTTGGTAAAAGACCAAGTCTATATTATTGCAATAACAGCTCAAATAAGCAAAGAGAATCCACAGTCCATCAATACTTTAAGATATGAAGGTCAGTCAACCCATCAAGCGCAGTGATGAAACTGGTTCCCATGAGGACCGCCACAAGAAAGACCCAGAGTTACCATCCAGTCCTATGATGAAACTGGTTCCCATGAGGACCGCCACAGGAAAGACCCAGAGTTACCATCCAGTCCTATGATGAAACTGGTTCCCATGAGGACCGCCACAGAAAAGACCCAGAGTTACCATCCAGTCCTATGATGAAACTGGTTCCCATGAGGACTGCCACAGGAAAGACCCAGAGTTACCATCCAGTCCTATGATGAAACTGGTTCCCATGAGGACCGCCACAGAAAAGACCCAGAGTTACCATCCAGTCCTATGATGAAACTGGTTCCCATGAGGACTGCCACAGAAAAGACCCAGAGTTACCATCCAGTGCTATGATGAAACTGGTTCCCATGAGGAACGCCACAGAAAAGACCCAGAGTTACCATCCAGTCCTATGATGAAACTGGTTCCCATGAGGACCGCCACAGGAAAGACCCAGAGTTACCATCCAGTCCTATGATGAAACTGGTTCCCATGAGGACCGCCACAGAAAAGACCCAGAGTTACCATCCAGTCCTATGATGAAACTGGTTCCCATGAGGACCGCCACAGAAAAGACCCAGAGTTACCATCCAGTCCTATAATGAAACTGGTTGCCATGAGGACCGCCACAGAAAAGACCCAGAGTTACCATCCAGTCCTATGATGAAACTGGTTCCCATGAGGACCGCCACAGGAAAGACCCAGAGTTACCATCCAGTCCTATGGTGAAACTGGTTCCCATGAGGACCACCACAGGGAAGACCCAGAGTTACCATCCAGTCCTATAATGAAACTGGTTCCCATGAGGACTGCCACAGAAAAGACCCAGAGTTACCATCCAGTCCTATGATGAAACTGGTTCCCATGAGGACCGCCACAGGAAAGATCCAGAGTTACCATCCAGTCCTATGGTGAAACTGGTTTCCATGAGGACCGCCACTGAAAAGACCCAGAGTTACCATCCATTCCTATGATGAAACTGGTTCCAATGAGGACCTCCACAGGAAAGACCCAGAGTTACCATCCAGTACTATGATGAAAATGGTTCCCATGAGGACCGCCACAGAAAAGACCCAGAGTTACCATCCAGTCCTATGATGAAACTGGTTCCCATGAGGACCGCCACAGAAAAGACCCAGAGTTACCATCCAGTCCTATGATGAAACTGGTTCCCATGAGGACTGCCACAGAAAAGACCCAGAGTTACCATCCAGTCCTATGATGAAACTGGTTCCCATGAGGACTGCCACAGAAAAGACCCAGAGTTACCATCCAGTCCTATGATGAAACTGGTTCCCATGAGGACTGCCACAGAAAAGAACCAGAGTTACCATCCAGTCCTATAATGAAACTGGTTCCCATGAGGACTGCCACAGAAAAGACCCAGAGTTACCATCCAGTCCTATGATGAAACTGGTTCCCATGAGGACTGCCACAGAAAAGAACCAGAGTTACCATCCAGTCCTATAATGAAACTGGTTCCCATGAGGACTGCCACAGTAAAGACCCAGAGTTACCATCCAGTCCTATGATGAAACTGGTTCCCATGAGGACCGCCACAGAAAAGAACCAGAGTTACCATCCAGTCCTATAATGAAACTGGTTCCCATGAGGACTGCCACAGAAAAGAACCAGAGTTACCATCCAGTCCTATAATGAAACTGGTTCCCATGAGGACTGCCACAGAAAAGACCCAGAGTTACCATCCAGTCCTATGATGAAACTGGTTCCCATGAGGACCTACACAGAAAAGAACCAGAGTTACCATCCAGTCCTATGATGAAACTGGTTCCCATGAGGACCGCCACAGAAAAGACCCAGAGTTACCATCCAGTCCTATGATGAAACTGGTTCCCATGAGGACTGCCACAGAAAAGACCCAGAATTACCATCCAGTCCTATGATGAAACTGGTTCCCATGAGGACCGCCACAGGAAAGACCCAGAGTTACCATCCAGTCCTATTATGAAACTGGTTGCCATGAGGACCACCACAGGAAAGACCCAGAGTTACCATCCAGTCCTATGATGAAACTGGTTCCGATGAGGACTGCCACAGGAAAGACCCAGAGTTACCATCCAGCCCTATGATGAAACTGGTTCCCATGAGGACCACCACAGAAAATAACCAGAGTTCCCATCCAGTCCTATGATGGAACTGGTTCCCATGAGGACCTCCACAGAAAAGACCCAGAGTTACCATCCAGTCCTATGATGAAACTGGTTCCCATGAGGAACGCCACAGAAAAGAACCAGAGTTACCATCCAGTCCTATAATGAAACTGGTTCCCATGAGGACTGCCACAGAAAAGACCCAGAGTTACCATCCAGTCCTATGATGAAACTGGTTCCCATGAGGACTGCCACAGAAAAGAACCAGAGTTACCATCCAGTCCTATGATGAAACTGGTTCCCATGAGGACTGCCACAGAAAAGACCCAGAGTTACCATCCAGTCCTATGATGAAACTGGTTCCCATGAGGACTGCCACAGAAAAGACCCAGAGTTACCATCCAGTCCTATGATGAAACTGGTTCCCATGAGGACTGCCACAGAAAAGACCCAGAGTTACCATCCAGTCCTATGATGAAACTGGTTCCCATGAGGACTGCCACAGAAAAGAACCAGAGTTACCATCCAGTCCTATAATGAAACTGGTTCCCATGAGGACTGCCACAGAAAAGACCCAGAGTTACCATCCAGTCCTATGATGAAACTGGTTCCCATGAGGACTGCCACAGAAAAGAACCAGAGTTACCATCCAGTCCTATAATGAAACTGGTTCCCATGAGGACTGCCACAGTAAAGACCCAGAGTTACCATCCAGTCCTATGATGAAACTGGTTCCCATGAGGACCGCCACAGAAAAGAACCAGAGTTACCATCCAGTCCTATAATGAAACTGGTTCCCATGAGGACTGCCACAGAAAAGAACCAGAGTTACCATCCAGTCCTATAATGAAACTGGTTCCCATGAGGACTGCCACAGAAAAGACCCAGAGTTACCATCCAGTCCTATGATGAAACTGGTTCCCATGAGGACCTACACAGAAAAGAACCAGAGTTACCATCCAGTCCTATGATGAAACTGGTTCCCATGAGGACCGCCACAGAAAAGACCCAGAGTTACCATCCAGTCCTATGATGAAACTGGTTCCCATGAGGACTGCCACAGAAAAGACCCAGAATACCATCCAGTCCTATGATGAAACTGGTTCCCATGAGGACCGCCACAGGAAAGACCCAGAGTTACCATCCAGTCCTATTATGAAACTGGTTGCCATGAGGACCACCACAGGAAAGACCCAGAGTTACCATCCAGTCCTATGATGAAACTGGTTCCGATGAGGACTGCCACAGGAAAGACCCAGAGTTACCATCCAGCCCTATGATGAAACTGGTTCCCATGAGGACCACCACAGAAAATAACCAGAGTTCCCATCCAGTCCTATGATGGAACTGGTTCCCATGAGGACCTCCACAGAAAAGACCCAGAGTTACCATCCAGTCCTATGATGAAACTGGTTCCCATGAGGAACGCCACAGAAAAGAACCAGAGTTACCATCCAGTCCTATAATGAAACTGGTTCCCATGAGGACTGCCACAGAAAAGAACCAGAGTTACCATCCAGTCCTATAATGAAACTGGTTCCCATGAGGACTGGCACAGAAAAGACCCAGAGTTACCATCCAGTCCTATGATGAAACTGGTTCCCATGAGGACTGCCACAGAAAAGAACCAGAGTTACCATCCAGTCCTATGATGAAACTGGTTCCCATGAGGACTGCCACAGAAAAGACCCAGAGTTACCATCCAGTCCTATGATGAAACTGGTTCCCATGAGGACTGCCACAGAAAAGAACCAGAGTGACCATCCAGTCCTATGATGAAACTGGTTCCCATGAGGACTGCCACAGAAAAGACCCAGAGTTACCATCCAGTCCTATGATGAAACTGGTTCCCATGAGGACTGCCACAGAAAAGAACCAGAGTTACCATCCAGTCCTATAATGAAACTGGTTCCCATGAGGACTGCCACAGAAAAGACCCAGAGTTACCATCCAGTCCTATGATGAAACTGGTTCCCATGAGGACTGCCACAGAAAAGAACCAGAGTTACCATCCAGTCCTATAATGAAACTGGTTCCCATGAGGACTGCCACAGAAAAGAACCAGAGTTACCATCCAGTCCTATAATGAAACTGGTTCCCATGAGGACTGCCACAGAAAAGACCCAGAGTTACCATCCAGTCCTATGATGAAACTGGTTCCCATGAGGACCTACACAGAAAAGAACCAGAGTTACCATCCAGTCCTATGATGAAACTGGTTCCCATGAGGACCGCCACAGAAAAGACCCAGAGTTACCATCCAGTCCTATGATGAAACTGGTTCCCATGAGGACTGCCACAGAAAAGACCCAGAGTTACCATCCAGTCCTATGATGAAACTGGTTCCCATGAGGACCGCCACAGGAAAGACCCAGAGTTACCATCCAGTCCTATGATGAAACTGGTTCCGATGAGGACTGCCACAGGAAAGACCCAGAGTTACCATCCAGCCCTATGATGAAACTGGTTCCCATGAGGACCACCACAGAAAATAACCAGAGTTCCCATCCAGTCCTATGATGGAACTGGTTCCCATGAGGACCTCCACAGAAAAGACCCAGAGTTACCATCCAGTCCTATGATGAAACTGGTTCCCATGAGGAACGCCACAGAAAAGAACCAGAGTTACCATCCAGTCCTATGATGAAACTGGTTCCCATGAGGACTGCCACAGAAAAGACCCAGAGTTACCATCCAGTCCTATGATGAAACTGGTTCCCATGAGGACTGCCACAGAAAAGAACCAGAGTGACCATCCAGTCCTATGATGAAACTGGTTCCCATGAGGACTGCCACAGAAAAGACCCAGAGTTACCATCCAGTCCTATGATGAAACTGGTTCCCATGAGGACTGCCACAGAAAAGAACCAGAGTTACCATCCAGTCCTATAATGAAACTGGTTCCCATGAGGACTGCCACAGAAAAGACCCAGAGTTACCATCCAGTCCTATGATGAAACTGGTTCCCATGAGGACTGCCACAGAAAAGAACCAGAGTTACCATCCAGTCCTATAATGAAACTGGTTCCCATGAGGACTGCCACAGTAAAGACCCAGAGTTACCATCCAGTCCTATGATGAAACTGGTTCCCATGAGGACTGCCACAGAAAAGAACCAGAGTTACCATCCAGTCCTATAATGAAACTGGTTCCCATGAGGACTGCCACAGAAAAGAACCAGAGTTACCATCCAGTCCTATAATGAAACTGGTTCCCATGAGGACTGCCACAGAAAAGACCCAGAGTTACCATCCAGCCCTATGATGAAACTGGTTCCCATGAGGACCACCACAGAAAATAACCAGAGTTCCCATCCAGTCCTATGATGGAACTGGTTCCCATGAGGACCTCCACAGAAAAGACCCAGAGTTACCATCCAGTCCTATGATGAAACTGGTTCCCATGAGGACTGCCACAGAAAAGAACCAGAGTTACCATCCAGTCCTATGATGAAACTGGTTCCCATGAGGACTGCCACAGAAAAGACCCAGAGTTACCATCCAGTCCTATGATGAAACTGGTTCCCATGAGGACTGCCACAGAAAAGAACCAGAGTTACCATCCAGTCCTATAATGAAACTGGTTCCCATGAGGACTGCCACAGAAAAGACCCAGAGTTACCATCCAGTCCTATGATGAAACTGGATCCCATGAGGAATGCCACAGAAAAGACCCAGAGTTACCATCCAGTCCTATAATGAAACTGGTTCCCATGAGGACTGCCACAGAAAAGAACCAGAGTTACCATCCAGTCCTATAATGAAACTGGTTCCCATGAGGACTGCCACAGTAAAGACCCAGAGTTACCATCCAGTCCTATGATGAAACTGGTTCCCATGAGGACTGCCACAGAAAAGAACCAGAGTTACCATCCAGTCCTATAATGAAACTGGTTCCCATGAGGACTGCCACAGAAAAGAACCAGAGTTACCATCCAGCCCTATGATGAAACTGGTTCCCATGAGGACCACCACAGAAAATAACCAGAGTTCCCATCCAGTCCTATGATGGAACTGGTTCCCATGAGGACCTCCACAGAAAAGACCCAGAGTTACCATCCAGTCCTATGATGAAACTGGTTCCCATGAGGACTGCCACAGAAAAGACCCAGAGTTACCATCCAGTCCTATGATGAAACTGGTTCCCATGAGGACCGCCACAGGAAAGACCCAGAGTTACCATCCAGTGCTATGATGAAACTGGTTCCCATGAGGACCGCCACAGAAAAGAACCAGAGTTACCATCCAGTCCTATGATGAAACTGGTTCCCATGAGGACCGCCACAGGAAAGACCCAGAGTTACCATCCAGTCCTATGATGAAACTGGTTCCCATGAGGACCACCACAGAAAAGACCCAGAGTTACCATCCAGTCCTATGATGAATCTGGTTCCCATGAGGACCTACACAGAAAAGAACCAGAGTTACCATCCAGTCCTATGATGAAACTGGTACCCATGAGGACCGCCACAGAAAAGACCCAGAGTTACCATCCAGTCCTATGATGAAACTGGTTCCCATGAGGACTGCCACAGAAAAAACCCAGAGTTACCATCCAGTCCTATGATGAAACTGGTTCCCATGAGGACCGCCACAGGAAAGACCCAGAGTTACCATCCAGTCCTATTATGAAACTGGTTGCCATGAGGACCGCCACAGGAAAGACCCAGAGTTACCATCCAGTCCTATGATGAAACTGGTTCCCATGAGGACCTACACAGAAAAGAACCAGAGTTACCATCCAGTCCTATGATGAAACTGGTTCCGATGAGGACCGCCACAGGAAAGACCCAGAGTTACCATCCAGCCCTATGATGAAACTGGTTCCCATGAGGACCGCCACAGGAAAGACCCAGAGTTACCATCCAGTCCTATGATGAAACTGGTTCCCATGAGGACCGCCACAGAAAAGAACCAGAGTTACCATCCAGTCCTATGATGGAACTGGTTCCCATGAGGACCTCCACAGAAAAGACCCAGAGTTAACATCCAGTGCTATGATGAAACTGGTTCCCATGAGGAACGCCACAGGAAAGACCCAGAGTTACCATCCAGTCCTATGATGAAACTGGTACCCATGAGGACCGCCACAGAAAAGACCCAGAGTTACCATCCAGTCCTATGATGAAACTGGTTCCCATGAGGACTGCCACAGAAAAGACCCAGAGTTACCATCCAGTCCTATGATGAAACTGGTTCCCATGAGGACCGCCACAGGAAAGACCCAGAGTTACCATCCAGTCCTATTATGAAACTGGTTCCCATGAGGACTGGCACAGAAAAGACCCAGAGTTACCATCCAGTCCTATGATGAAACTGGTTCCCATGAGGACCGCCACAGGAAAGACCCAGAGTTACCATCCAGTCCTATGATGAAACTGG
This sequence comes from Oncorhynchus masou masou, assembly GCF_036934945.1. Taxonomy (NCBI): domain Eukaryota; kingdom Metazoa; phylum Chordata; class Actinopteri; order Salmoniformes; family Salmonidae; genus Oncorhynchus; species Oncorhynchus masou. Next base: position 101,860,751 of record NC_088240.1, on the reverse strand, counting down.
TTCCCATGAGGACTGCCACAGGAAAGACCCAGAGTTACCATCCAGTCCTATGATGAAACTGGTTCCCATGAGGACTGCCACAGAAAAGAACCAGAGTTACCATCCAGTCCTATGATGAAACTGGTTCCCATGAGGACCGCCACAGGAAAGACCCAGAGTTACCATCCAGTCCTATGATGAAACTGGTTCCCATGAGGACTGCCACAGGAAAGACCCAGAGTTACCATCCAGTCCTATGATGAAACTGGTTCCCATGAGGACTGCCACAGAAAAGACCCAGAGTTACCATCCAGCCCTATGATGAAACTGGTTCCCATGAGGACTGCCACAGAAAAGAACCAGAGTTACCATCCAGTCCTATGATGAAACTGGTTCCCATGAGGACTGCCACAGGAAAGGTCCCCGAGTTACCATCCAGTCCTATGATGAAACTGGTTCCCATGAGGACTGCCACAGAAAAGAACCAGAGTTACCATCCAGTCCTATGATGAAACTGGTTCCCATGAGGACCGCCACAGGAAAGACCCAGAGTTACCATCCAGTCCTATGATGAAACTGGTTCCCATGAGGACCGCCACAGAAAAGAACCAGAGTTACCATCCAGTGCTATGATGAAACTGGTTCCCATGAGGACCGCCACAGAAAAGAACCAGAGTTACCATCCAGTCCTATGATGAAACTGGTTCCCATGAGGACCGCCACGGGAAAGACCCAGAGTTACCATCCAGTCCTATGATGAAACTGGTTCCCATGAGGACCGCCACAGGAAAGGTCCCCGAGTTATCATCCAGTGCTATGATGAAACTGGTTCCCATGAGGACCGCTACAGGAAAGACCCAGAGTTACCATCCAGTCCTATGATGAAACTGGTTCCCATGAGGACCGCCACAGGAAAGACCCAGAGTTACCATCCAGTCCTATGATGAAACTGGTTCCCATGAGGACCGCCACAGGAAAGACCCAGAGTTACCATCCAGTCCTATGATGAAACTGGTTCCCATGAGGACTGCCACAGAAAAGACCCAGAGTTACCATCCAGTCCTATGATGAAACTGGTTCCCATGAGGAACGCCACAGGAAAGACCCAGAGTTACCATCCAGTCCTATGATGAAACTGGTTCCCATGAGGACCACCACAGGAAAGACCCAGAGTTACCATCCAGTCCTATGATGAAACTGGTTCCCATGAGGACCGCCACAGGAAAGACCCAGAGTTACCATCCAGTCCTATGATGAAACTGGTTCCCATGAGGACTGCCACAGAAAAGACCCAGAGTTACCATCCAGTCCTATGATGAAACTGGTTCCCATGAGGAACGCCACAGGAAAGACCCAGAGTTACCATCCAGTCCTATGATGAAACTGGTTCCCATGAGGAACGCCACAGGAAAGACCCAGAGTTATCATCCAGTGCTATGATGAAACTGGTTCCCATGAGGACCGCTACAGGAAAGACCCAGAGTTACCATCCAGTCCTATGATGAAACTGGTTGCCATGAGGACCGCCACAGGAAAGACCCAGAGTTACCATCCAGTCCTATGATGAAACTGGTACCCATGAGGGCGGCCACAGAAAAGACCCAGAGTTACCTCTGCTGCAGGAAGACCCAGAGTTACCTCTGCTGCAGGAAGACCCAGAGTTACCTCTGCTGCAGGAAGACCCAGAGGTACCTCTGCTGCAGGAAGACCCAGAGTTACCCCTGCTGCAGGAAGACCCAGAGTTACCCCTGCTGCAGGAAGACCCAGAGTTACCTCTGCTGCAGGAAGACCCAGAGTTACCTCTGCTGCAGGAAGACCCAGAGTTACCTCTGCTGCAGGAAGACCCAGATTTCCCTCTGCTGCAGGAAGACCAAGAGTTACCTCTGCTGCAGGAAGACCCAGAGTTACCTCCGCTGCAGGAAGACCCAGAGTTCCCTCTGCTGCAGGAAGACCCAGAGTTACCTCTGCTGTAGGGGATAAGGTCATTACTGTTACCAGCCTGAGATTGGAAAGGAAGACCCAGAGTTACCTCTGCTGCAGAGGATAAGTTCATTACAGTTACCAGCCTCAGATTGAATCCCAAATAAATGCCTCACAGAGTTTAAATAACAGACACATCTCAACATCAGCTGTTCAGAGGAGACTGTGTGAATCAGGCCTTCATGGTCGAATTGCTTCAAAGAAACCACTACTAAAGGACACCAATAATAAGAAGATACTTGGTTCGGCCAAAAAACATGAGCAATGGACATTAGACTGGTGGAAATATGTCCATTGGTCTTTGTGAGACGCAGAGTAGGTGAACAAATGATCTCCTTGTGTGGTTCCCACCATGAAGCATGGAAGAGGAGGTGTAAAAGGTGTAAAGGGCTGATTTGCTGGTGGCACTGTCTGTGATTTATTTAGAATTCAAGGCACGCTTTAATAGCATGGCTACCATAGCATTCTGCAGTGATACGTCATCCCATTTGTTTTTCAACAGGACAATGACTCAACACACCTCCAGGCTGTGTGCAAAGCTGTCATCAAGGCAAAGGGTGGCTACTTTGAAGAATCTAAAATATATTTTGATTTGTTAAACACTTTTTTGGTTACTACATGATTCCATATGTGTTATTTCATAGTTTTGGTGTCTTCACTATTATTCTACAATGTAGAAAATGTAAAAATGAGGTACAACCCTTGAATGAGTAGGTGTGTCCAAACTTTGACTGGTACTGTATGTGTGTGGTGTTTATAAGCCATTAAGTCAAGTCAAACTACACACTGATGTGCAAACACACACACACACAACTTCCTCTTGGATGCGGTCCAAGTCACAACATCACAAAGACTAATTACTTTACAGAAGAAACCACCAAACAATAATCAAGACCTTACTTGGGTGTTGATGAAGCTCTGCCAAAACATCTCATTCCTCCCATATCAAGGAGGAGGAGGGTGCTATTCAGAATGGGCAGGGTGAGAATGAGTGGACAGAGAGGGGCTGACTGGGCACTGTTGGCAGGGACCAGCCTTATTGACTGGCCAGAGAGGGGAGGATTGGGCAGAGACCAACCTCATTGACTGGCCAGAGAGAGGAGGACTGGGCAGGGACCAGCCTTATTCACTAGACAGGACAGCAGAGAGGACTGGGCAGGGACCAGCCTTATTCACTAGACAGGACAGCAGAGAGGACTGGGCAGGGACCAGCCTTATTCACTAGACAGGACAGCAGAGAGTACTGGGCAGGGACCAGCCTTATTCACTAGACAGGACAGTAGGGAGGACAGGGCAGGGACCAGCCTTATTGACTGGCCAGAGAGGGGAGGATTGGGCAGAGACCAACCTCATTGACTGGCCAGAGAGAGGAGGACTGGGCAGGGACCAGCCTTATTCACTAGACAGGACAGCAGAGAGTACTGGGCAGGGACCAGCCTTATTCACTAGACAGGACAGCAGAGAGGACTGGGCAGGGACCAGCCTTATTCACTAGACAGGACAGCAGAGAGGACTGGGCAGGGACAAGCCTTACTCACTAGACAGGACAGCAGAGAGTACTGGGCAGGGACCAGCCTTATTCACTAGACAGGACAGCAGAGAGTACTGGGCAGGGACAAGCCTTATTCACTAGACAGGACAGTAGGGGTGACAGGGCAGGGACCAGCCTTATTCACTAGACAGGACAGCAGAGAGGACTGGGCAGGGACAAGCCTTACTCACTAGACAGGACAGCAGAGAGTACTGGGCAGGGACAAGCCTTACTCACTAGACAGGACAGCAGAGAGGACTGGGCAGGGACCAGCCTTATTCACTAGACAGGACAGCAGAGAGGACTGGGCAGGGACAAGCCTTATTCACTAGACAGGACAGTAGGGGTGACAGGGCAGGGACCAGCCTTATTCACTAGACAGGACAGTAGGGGTGACAGGGCAGGGACCAGCCTTATTGACTGGCCAGAGAGGGGAGGATTGGGCAGAGACCAACCTCATTGACTGGCCAGAGAGAGGAGGACTGGGCAGGGACCAGCCTTATTCACTAGACAGGACAGCAGAGAGTACTGGGCAGGGACCAGCCTTATTCAATAGACAGGACAGCAGAGAGTACTGGGCAGGGACCAGCCTTATTCAACAGACAGGACAGCAGAGAGTACTGGGCAGGGACCAGCCTTATTCACTAGACAGGACAGCAGAGAGTACTGGGCAGGGACCAGCCTTATTCACTAGACAGGACAGCAGAGAGGACTGGGCAGGGACCAGCCTTATTCACTAGACAGGACAGCAGAGAGTACTGGGCAGGGACCAGCCTTATTCACTAGACAGGACAGCAGAGAGTACTGGGCAGGGACCAGCCTTATTCACTAGACAGGACAGTAGGGAGGACAGGGCAGGGACCAGCCTTATTCACTAGACAGGACAGCAGAGAGGACAGGGCAGGGACCAGCCTTATTCACTAGACAGGACAGCAGAGAGTACTGGGCAGGGACAAGCCTTACTCACTAGACATGACAGTAGGGAGGACTGGGGAGGGACCAGCCTTATTCACTAGACAGGACAGCAGAGAGTACTGGGCAGGGACCAGCCTTATTCACTAGACAGGACAGCAGAGAGTACTGGGCAGGGACCAGCCTTATTCACTAGACAGGACAGCAGAGAGGACTGGGCAGGGACCAGCCTTATTCACTAGACAGGACAGCAGAGAGTACTGGGCAGGGACCAGCCTTATTCACTAGACAGGACAGCAGAGAGTACTGGGCAGGGACCAGCCTTATTCACTAGACAGGACAGTAGGGAGGACAGGGCAGGGACCAGCCTTATTCACTAGACAGGACAGCAGAGAGGACAGGGCAGGGACCAGCCTTATTCACTAGACAGGACAGCAGAGAGTACTGGGCAGGGACAAGCCTTACTCACTAGACATGACAGTAGGGAGGACTGGGGAGGGACCAGCCTTATTCACTAGACAGGACAGCAGAGAGTACTGGGCAGGGACCAGCCTTATTCACTAGACAGGACAGCAGAGAGTACTGGGCAGGGACCAGCCTTATTCACTAGACAGGACAGCAGAGAGTACTGGGCAGGGACAAGCCTTATTCAATAGACAGGACAGCAGAGAGGACTGGGCAGGGACAAGCCTTATTCAATAGACAGGACAGTAGGGAGGACAGGGCAGGGACCAGCCTTATTCACTAGACAGGACAGCAGAGAGGACAGGGCAGGGACCAGCCTTATTCACTAGACAGGACAGCAGAGAGGACTGGGCAGGGACCAGCCTTATTCAATAGACAGGACAGCAGAGAGTACTGGGCAGGGACCAGCCTTATTCACTAGACAGGACAGCAGAGAGTACTGGGCAGGGACCAGCCTTATTCACTAGACAGGACAGCAGAGAGGACTGGGCAGGGACAAGCCTTATTCACTAGACAGGACAGCAGAGAGTACTGGGCAGGGACCAGCCTTATTCACTAGACAGGACAGCAGAGAGGACAGGGCAGGGACAAGCCTTACTCACTAGACATGACAGTAGGGAGGACTGGGGAGGGACCAGCCTTATTCACTAGACTGGACAGCAGAGAGTACTGGGCAGGGACCAGCCTTATTCACTAGACAGGACAGCAGAGAGTACTGGGCAGGGACCAGCCTTATTCACTAGACAGGACAGCAGAGAGTACTGGGCAGGGACAAGCCTTATTCAATAGACAGGACAGCAGAGAGGACTGGGCAGGGACAAGCCTTATTCAATAGACAGGACAGTAGGGAGGACAGGGCAGGGACCAGCCTTATTCACTAGACAGGACAGCAGAGAGGACAGGGCAGGGACCAGCCTTATTCACTAGACAGGACAGCAGAGAGGACTGGGCAGGGACCAGCCTTATTCAATAGACAGGACAGCAGAGAGTACTGGGCAGGGACCAGCCTTATTCACTAGACAGGACAGCAGAGAGTACTGGGCAGGGACCAGCCTTATTCACTAGACAGGACAGCAGAGAGGACTGGGCAGGGACAAGCCTTATTCACTAGACAGGACAGCAGAGAGTACTGGGCAGGGACCAGCCTTATTCACTAGACAGGACAGCAGAGAGGACTGGGCAGGGACAAGCCTTATTCACTAGACAGGACAGCAGAGAGTACTGGGCAGGGACAAGCCTTATTCACTAGACAGGACAGCAGAGAGGACTGGGCAGGGACAAGCCTTATTCACTAGACAGGACAGCAGAGAGTACTGGGCAGGGACCAGCCTTATTCACTAGACAGGACAGCAGAGAGGACTGGGCAGGGACAAGCCTTATTCACTAGACAGGACAGCAGAGAGTACTGGGCAGGGACCAGCCTTATTCACTAGACAGGACAGCAGAGAGGACTGGGCAGGGACAAGCCTTATTCACTAGACAGGACAGTAGGGGTGACAGGGCAGGGACCAGCCTTATTCACTAGACAGGACAGCAGAGAGGACTGGGCAGGGACAAGCCTTATTCACTAGACAGGACAGTAGGGGTGACAGGGCAGGGACCAGCCTTATTCACTAGACAGGACAGTAGGGGTGACAGGGCAGGGACCAGCCTTATTGACTGGCCAGAGAGGGGAGGATTGGGCAGAGACCAACCTCATTGACTGGCCAGAGAGAGGAGGACTGGGCAGGGACAAGCCTTATTCACTAGACAGGACAGTAGGGGTGACAGGGCAGGGACCAGCCTTATTCACTAGACAGGACAGCAGAGAGTACTGGGCAGGGACAAGCCTTACTCACTAGACATGACAGTAGGGAGGACTGGGCAGGGACCAGCCTTATTCACTAGACAGGACAGCAGAGAGTACTGGGCAGGGACAAGCCTTACTCACTAGACATGACAGTAGGGAGGACTGGGCAGGGACCAGCCTTATTCACTAGACAGGACAGCAGAGAGTACTGGGCAGGGACAAGCCTTACTCACTAGACATGACAGTAGGGAGGACTGGGCAGGGACCAGCCTTATTCACTAGACAGGACAGCAGAGAGTACTGGGCAGGGACAAGCCTTACTCACTAGACATGACAGCAGAGAGTACTGGGCAGGGACCAGCCTTATTCAATAGACAGGACAGCAGAGAGTACTGGGCAGGGACCAGCCTTATTCACTAGACAGGACAGCAGAGAGTACTGGGCAGGGACCAGCCTTATTCACTAGACAGGACAGCAGAGAGGACTGGGCAGGGACCAGCCTTATTCACTAGACAGGACAGCAGAGAGTACTGGGCAGGGACCAGCCTTATTCACTAGACAGGACAGCAGAGAGTACTGGGCAGGGACCAGCCTTATTCACTAGACAGGACAGTAGGGAGGACAGGGCAGGGACCAGCCTTATTCACTAGACAGGACAGCAGAGAGGACAGGGCAGGGACCAGCCTTATTCACTAGACAGGACAGCAGAGAGTACTGGGCAGGGACAAGCCTTACTCACTAGACATGACAGTAGGGAGGACTGGGGAGGGACCAGCCTTATTCACTAGACAGGACAGCAGAGAGTACTGGGCAGGGACCAGCCTTATTCACTAGACAGGACAGCAGAGAGTACTGGGCAGGGACCAGCCTTATTCACTAGACAGGACAGCAGAGAGTACTGGGCAGGGACAAGCCTTATTCAATAGACAGGACAGCAGAGAGGACTGGGCAGGGACAAGCCTTATTCAATAGACAGGACAGTAGGGAGGACAGGGCAGGGACCAGCCTTATTCACTAGACAGGACAGCAGAGAGGACAGGGCAGGGACCAGCCTTATTCACTAGACAGGACAGCAGAGAGGACTGGGCAGGGACCAGCCTTATTCAATAGACAGGACAGCAGAGAGTACTGGGCAGGGACCAGCCTTATTCACTAGACAGGACAGCAGAGAGTACTGGGCAGGGACCAGCCTTATTCACTAGACAGGACAGCAGAGAGGACTGGGCAGGGACAAGCCTTATTCACTAGACAGGACAGCAGAGAGTACTGGGCAGGGACAAGCCTTATTCACTAGACAGGACAGCAGAGAGGACTGGGCAGGGACCAGCCTTATTCACTAGACAGGACAGCAGAGAGGACTGGGCAGGGACAAGCCTTATTCACTAGACAGGACAGCAGAGAGTACTGGGCAGGGACAAGCCTTATTCACTAGACAGGACAGCAGAGAGGACTGGGCAGGGACAAGCCTTATTCACTAGACAGGACAGCAGAGAGTACTGGGCAGGGACCAGCCTTATTCACTAGACAGGACAGCAGAGAGGACTGGGCAGGGACAAGCCTTATTCACTAGACAGGACAGTAGGGGTGACAGGGCAGGGACCAGCCTTATTCACTAGACAGGACAGCAGAGAGGACTGGGCAGGGACAAGCCTTATTCACTAGACAGGACAGTAGGGGTGACAGGGCAGGGACCAGCCTTATTCACTAGACAGGACAGCAGAGAGGACTGGGCAGGGACAAGCCTTATTCACTAGACAGGACAGTAGGGGTGACAGGGCAGGGACCAGCCTTATTCACTAGACAGGACAGCAGAGAGGACTGGGCAGGGACAAGCCTTATTCACTAGACAGGACAGTAGGGGTGACAGGGCAGGGACCAGCCTTATTCACTAGACAGGACAGTAGGGGTGACAGGGCAGGGACCAGCCTTATTGACTGGCCAGAGAGGGGAGGATTGGGCAGAGACCAACCTCATTGACTGGCCAGAGAGAGGAGGACTGGGCAGGGACAAGCCTTATTCACTAGACAGGACAGTAGGGGTGACAGGGCAGGGACCAGCCTTATTCACTAGACAGGACAGCAGAGAGTACTGGGCAGGGACAAGCCTTACTCACTAGACATGACAGTTGGGAGGACTGGGCAGGGACCAGCCTTATTCACTAGACAGGACAGCAGAGAGTACTGGGCAGGGACAAGCCTTACTCACTAGACATGACAGTAGGGAGGACTGGGCAGGGACCAGCCTTATTCACTAGACAGGACAGCAGAGAGTACTGGGCAGGGACAAGCCTTACTCACTAGACATGACAGTAGGGAGGACTGGGCAGGGACCAGCCTTATTCACTAGACAGGACAGCAGAGAGTACTGGGCAGGGACCAGCCTTATTCACTAGACAGGACAGTAGGGAGGACAGGGCAGGGACCAGCCTTATTCACTAGACAGGACAGCAGAGAGGACAGGGCAGGGACCAGCCTTATTCACTAGACAGGACAGCAGAGAGTACTGGGCAGGGACAAGCCTTATTCACTAGACAGGACAGTAGGGAGGAATGTGCAGGGACCAGCCTTATTCAGTAGACAGGACAGCAGAGAGTACTGGGCAGGGACCAGCCTTATTCACTAGAAAGGACAGCAGAGAGTACTGGGCAGGGACCAGCCTTATTCACTAGACAGGACCTCCCCACGTCTACCTTTGACTCATTCCTCTCTGCCTCCTTCTTTCCACTCCTCTCCTCTTTTGACCTCACCCTCTCACCTTCCCCCCTACTCACAAGGCAGGCAATACGCTCGACCTCATCTTTACTAGATGCTGTTCTTCCACTAACCTCATTGCAACTCCCCTCCAAGTCTCCGACCACTACCTTGTATCCTTTTCCCTCTCGCTCTCATCCAACACTTCCCACACTGCCCCTACTCGGATGTTATCGCGCCGTCCCAACCTTCGCTCTCTCTCCCCCGCTACTCTCTCCTCTTCCATCCTATCATCTCTTCCCTCTGCTCATACCTTCTCCAACCTATCTCCTGATTCTGCCTCCTCAACCCTCCTCTCTTCCCTTTTTGCATCCTTTGACTCTCTATGTCCCCTATCCTCCAGGCCGGCTCGGTCCTCCCCTCCCGCTCCGTGGCTCGATGACTCATTGCGAGCTCACAGAACAGAGCTCCGGGCAGCCGAGCGGAAATGGAGGAAAACTCGCCTCCCTGCGGACCTGGCATCATTTCACTACCTCCTCTCTACATTTTCCTCCTCTGTCTCTGCTGCTAAAGCCACTTTCTACCACTCTAAATTCCAAGCATCTGCCTCTAACCCTAGGAAGCTCTTTGCCACCTTCTCCTCCCTCCTGAATCCACCTCCCCGTCCCCCCCCTCCTCCCTCTCTGCAGATGACTTCGTCAACCATTTTGAAAAGAATGTCGACGACATCCGATCCTCGTTTGCTAAGTCAAACGACACCGCTGGTTCTGCTCACACTGCCCTACCCTGTGCTCTGACCTCTTTCTCCCCTCTCTCTCCAGATGAAATCTCGCTTCTTGTGACGGCCGGCCGCCCAACAACCTGCCCGCTTGACCCTATCCCCTCCTCTCTTCTCCAGACCATTTCCGGAGACCTTCTCCCTTACCTCACCTCGCTCATCAACTCATCCCTGACCGCTGGCTACGTCCCTTCCGTCTTCAAGAGAGCGAGAGTTGCACACCTTCTGAAAAAACCTACACTCGATCCCTCCGATGTCAACAACTACAGACCAGTATCCCTTCTTTCTTTTCTCTCCAAAACTCTTGAACGTGCCGTCCTTGGCCAGCTCTCCCGCTATCTCTCTCAGAATGACCTTCTTGATCCAAATCAGTCAGGTTTCAAGACTAGTCATTCAACTGAGACTGCTCTTCTCTGTATCACGGAGGCGCTCCGCACTGCTAAAGCTAACTCTCTCTCCTCTGCTCTCATCCTTCTAGACCTATCGGCTGCCTTCGATACTGTGAACCATCAGATCCTCCTCTCCACCCTCTCCGAGTTGGGCATCTCCGGCGCGGCCCACGCTTGGATTGCGTCCTACCTGACAGGTCGCTCCTACCAGGTGGCGTGGCGAGAATCTGTCTCCTCGCCACGCGCTCTCACCACTGGTGTCCCCCAGGGCTCTGTTCTAGGCCCTCTCCTATTCTCGCTATACACCAAGTCACTTGGCTCTGTCATAACCTCACATGGTCTCTCCTATCATTGCTATGCAGACGACACACAATTAATCTTCTCCTTTCCCCCTTCTGATGACCAGGTGGCGAATCGCATCTCTGCATGTCTGGCAGACATATCAGTGTGGATGACGGATCACCACCTCAAGCTGAACCTCGGCAAGACGGAGCTGCTTTTCCTCCCGGGGAAGGACTGCCCGTTCCATGATCTCGCCATCACGGTTGACAACTCCATTGTGTCCTCCTCCCAGAGCGCTAAGAACCTTGGCGTGATCCTGGACAACACCCTGTCGTTCTCAACCAACATCATGGCGGTGGCCCGTTCCTGTAGGTTCATGCTCTACAACATCCGCAGAGTACGACCCTGCCTCACACAGGAAGCGGCGCAGGTCCTAATCCAGGCACTTGTCATCTCCCGTCTGGATTACTGCAACTCGCTGTTGGCTGGGCTCCCTGCCTGTGCCATTAAACCCCTACAACTCATCCAGAACGCCGCAGCCCGTCTGGTGTTCAACCTTCCCAAGTTCTCTCACGTCACCCCGCTCCTCCGCTCTCTCCACTGGCTTCCAGTTGAAGCTCGCATCCGCTACAAGACCATGGTGCTTGCCTACGGAGCTGTGAGGGGAACGGCACCGCAGTACCTCCAGGCTCTGATCAGGCCCTACACCCAAGCAAGGGCACTGCGTTCATCCACCTCTGGCCTGCTCGCCTCCCTACCATTGAGGAAGTACAGTTCCCGCTCAGCCCAGTCAAAACTGTTCGCTGCTCTGGCCCCCCAATGGTGGAACAAACTCCCACACGACACCAGGACAGCGGAGTCAATCACCACCTTCCGGAGACACCTGAAACCCCACCTCTTCAAGGAATACCTAGGAAAGGATAAGTAATCCTTCTCACCCCCCCCCCTTAATGATTTAGATGCACTATTGTAAAGTGGCTGTTCCACTGGATGTCAGAAGGTGAATTCACCAATTTGTAAGTCGCTCTGGATAAGAGCGTCTGCTAAATGACTTAAATGTCTTAAATGTAGGACAGTAGTGAGTACTGGGCAGGGACCTGCCTTATTCACTGGGCAGGGTAGCAGGGAGGACTGGGCAGGGACCAGCCTTATTCACTGAGCAGGGTAGCAGGGAGGACTGGGCAGGGACCAGCCTTATTCACTGAGCAGGGTAGCAGGGAGGACTGGGCAGGGACCAGCCTTATTCACTGGGCAGGGTAGCAGGGAGGACTGGGCAGGGACCAGCCTTATTCACTGGGCAGGGACCAGCCTTATTCACTGGGCAGGGACCAGCCTTATTCACTGGGCAGGGTAGCAGGGAGGACTGGGCAGGGACCAGCCTTATTCACTGGGCAGGGTAGCAGGGAGGACTGGGCAGGGACCAGCCTTATTCACTGGGCAGGGACCAGCCTTATTCACTGGGCAGGGTAGCAGGGAGGACTGGGCAGGGACCAGCCTTATTCACTGGGCAGGGACCAGCCTTATTCACTGGGCAGGGTAGCAGGGAGGACTGTGCAGGGACCAGCCTTATTCACTGGGCAGGGACCAGCCTTATTCACTGGGCAGGTTAGCAGGGAGGACTGTGCAGGGACCAGCCTTATTCACTGGGCAGGGACCAGCCTTATTCACTGGGCAGGGTAGCAGGGAGGACTGGGCAGGGACCAGCCTTATTCACTGGGCAGGGACCAGCCTTATTCACTGGGCAGGGTAGCAGGGAGGACTGTGCAGGGACCAGCCTTATTCACTGGGCAGGGACCAGCCTTATTCACTGGGCAGGGTAGCAGGGAGGACTGGGCAGGGACCAGCCTTATTCACTGGGCAGGGACCAGCCTTATTCACTGGGCAGGGACCAGCCTTATTCACTGGGCAGGGTAGCAGGGAGGACTGTGCAGGGACCAGCCTTATTCACTGGGCAGGGACCAGCCTTATTCACTGGGCAGGGACCAGCCTTATTCACTGGGCAGGGACCAGCCTTATTCACTGGGCAGGGACCAGCCTTATTCACTGGGCAGGGACCAGCCTTATTCACTGGGCAGGGACCAGCCTTATTCACTGGGCAGGGACCAGCCTTATTCACTGGGCAGGGTAGCAGGGAGGACTGTGCAGGGACCAGCCTTATTCACTGGGCAGGGACCAGCCTTATTCACTGGGCAGGGACCAGCCTTATTCACTGGGCAGGGTAACAGGGAGGACTGGGCAGGGACCAGCCTTATTCACTGGGCAGGGACCAGCCTTATTCACTGGGCAGGGACCAGCCTTATTCACTGGGCAGGGTAGCAGGGAGGACTGGGCAGGGACCAGCCTTATTCACTGGGCAGGGTAGCAGGGAGGACTGGGCAGGGACCAGCCTTATTCACTGGGCAGGGACCAGCCTTATTCACTGGGCAGGGTAGCAGGGAGGACTGGGCAGGGACCAGCCTTATTCACTGGGCAGGGACCAGCCTTATTCACTGGGCAGGGTAGCAGGGAGGACTGTGCAGGGACCAGCCTTATTCACTGGGCAGGGACCAGCCTTATTCACTGGGCAGGTTAGCAGGGAGGACTGTGCAGGGACCAGCCTTATTCACTGGGCAGGGACCAGCCTTATTCACTGGGCAGGGTAGCAGGGAGGACTGGGCAGGGACCAGCCTTATTCACTGGGCAGGGACCAGCCTTATTCACTGGGCAGGGACCAGCCTTATTCACTGGGCAGGGTAGCAGGGAGGACTGTGCAGGGACCAGCCTTATTCACTGGGCAGGGACCAGCCTTATTCACTGGGCAGGGTAGCAGGGAGGACTGGGCAGGGACCAGCCTTATTCACTGGGCAGGGTAGCAGGGAGGACTGGGCAGGGACCAGCCTTATTCACTGGGCAGGGTAGCAGGGAGGACTGTGCAGGGACCAGCCTTATTCACTGGGCAGGGACCAGCCTTATTCACTGGGCAGGTTAGCAGGGAGGACTGTGCAGGGACCAGCCTTATTCACTGGGCAGCGACCAGCCTTATTCACTGGGCAGGGTAGCAGGGAGGACTGGGCAGGGACCAGCCTTATTCACTGGGCAGGGACCAGCCTTATTCACTGGGCAGGGTAGCAGGGAGGACTGTGCAGGGACCAGCCTTATTCACTGGGCAGGGACCAGCCTTATTCACTGGGCAGGGTAGCAGGGAGGACTGGGCAGGGACCAGCCTTATTCACTGGGCAGGGTAGCAGGGAGGACTGGGCAGGGACCAGCCTTATTCACTGGGCAGGGTAGCAGGGAGGACTGGGCAGGGACCAGCCTTATTCACTGGGCAGGGACCAGCCTTATTCACTGGGCAGGGACCAGCCTTATTCACTGGGCAGGGTAGCAGGGAGGACTGTGCAGGGACCAGCCTTATTCACTGGGCAGGGACCAGCCTTATTCACTGGGCAGGGACCAGCCTTATTCACTGGGCAGGGACCAGCCTTATTCACTGGGCAGGGACCAGCCTTATTCACTGGGCAGGGACCAGCCTTATTCACTGGGCAGGGACCAGCCTTATTCACTGGGCAGGGACCAGCCTTATTCACTGGGCAGGGTAGCAGGGAGGACTGTGCAGGGACCAGCCTTATTCACTGGGCAGGGACCAGCCTTATTCACTGGGCAGGGACCAGCCTTATTCACTGGGCAGGGTAACAGGGAGGACTGGGCAGGGACCAGCCTTATTCACTGGGCAGGGACCAGCCTTATTCACTGGGCAGGGACCAGCCTTATTCACTGGGCAGGGTAGCAGGGAGGACTGGGCAGGGACCAGCCTTATTCACTGGGCAGGGTAGCAGGGAGGACTGGGCAGGGACCAGCCTTATTCACTGGGCAGGGACCAGCCTTATTCACTGGGCAGGGTAGCAGGGAGGACTGGGCAGGGACCAGCCTTATTCACTGGGCAGGGACCAGCCTTATTCACTGGGCAGGGTAGCAGGGAGGACTGTGCAGGGACCAGCCTTATTCACTGGGCAGGGACCAGCCTTATTCACTGGGCAGGTTAGCAGGGAGGACTGTGCAGGGACCAGCCTTATTCACTGGGCAGGGACCAGCCTTATTCACTGGGCAGGGTAGCAGGGAGGACTGGGCAGGGACCAGCCTTATTCACTGGGCAGGGACCAGCCTTATTCACTGGGCAGGGACCAGCCTTATTCACTGGGCAGGGTAGCAGGGAGGACTGTGCAGGGACCAGCCTTATTCACTGGGCAGGGACCAGCCTTATTCACTGGGCAGGGTAGCAGGGAGGACTGGGCAGGGACCAGCCTTATTCACTGGGCAGGGTAGCAGGGAGGACTGGGCAGGGACCAGCCTTATTCACTGGGCAGGGACCAGCCTTATTCACTGGGCAGGGACCAGCCTTATTCACTGGGCAGGGTAGCAGGGAGGACTGTGCAGGGACCAGCCTTATTCACTGGGCAGGGACCAGCCTTATTCACTGGGCAGGGACCAGCCTTATTCACTGGGCAGGGACCAGCCTTATTCACTGGGCAGGGACCAGCCTTATTCACTGGGCAGGGACCAGCCTTATTCACTGGGCAGGGACCAGCCTTATTCACTGGGCAGGGACCAGCCTTATTCACTGGGCAGGGTAGCAGGGAGGACTGTGCAGGGACCAGCCTTATTCACTGGGCAGGGACCAGCCTTATTCACTGGGCAGGGACCAGCCTTATTCACTGGGCAGGGTAACAGGGAGGACTGGGCAGGGACCAGCCTTATTCACTGGGCAGGGACCAGCCTTATTCACTGGGCAGGGTAACAGGGAGGACTGGGCAGGGACCAGCCTTATTCACTGGGCAGGGACCAGCCTTATTCACTGGGCAGGGTAGCAGGGAGGACTGGGCAGGGACCAGCCTTATTCACTGGGCAGGGTAGCAGGGAGGACTGGGCAGGGACCAGCCTTATTCACTGGGCAGGGTAGCAGGGAGGACTGGGCAGGGACCAGCCTTATTCACTGGGCAGGGACCAGCCTTATTCACTGGGCAGGGTAGCAGGGAGGACTGTGCAGGGACCAGCCTTATTCACTGGGCAGGGACCAGCCTTATTCACTGGGCAGGGACCAGCCTTATTCACTGGGCAAGGTAGCAGGGAGGACTGGGCAGGGACCAGCCGTATTCACTGGGCAGTGTAGTAGGGAGGTCTGGGCCTCTGGGAAGGGACCATCCATATTCACTGGACAGGATAGCGGGGCTGTTGGGTTATTTGTAAAAGGAAGCAAATTCTTGCATTAGCTTCTCAGCGGGGACCGGTTGGGTCCAGGGTGGATCGGGGTTCTCCAGTGAATTTAATGAATAGTGCGGCGTTGATTGGCAGCTGAATGGCTGGACTGACAAAAAGCTTCAGTAAGGGGTCAGGAGTGAAATCAGCCCTCCGCATCCTAAACCATCTCTCTGTATAGTACCAGTTACAGAACCTATGTTTGCAAAAACACATTGAGTTCAATTGGTTTAAGCAGAGATCAAAACCTAGCTGGTAGGGAGCGACAAGGAGATCAGCTCAGGGGAGGAGAACAGGAGGAGAGGAGAAGAGGAGAAGAGGAGAGGAGGAGAGGAGGAGAGGAGAGGGGGAGAGGGGAGAGGGGAGGAGAGGGGAGGAGAGGGGAGAGGAGAAGAGGAAGAGGGGAGGAGAGGGGGAGAGGAGGAGAGGGTGAGAGGAGAAGAGGAGAGGAGGAGAGGAGGAGAGGAGGAGAGGATGGGAGGAGGAGAAGAGGAGAAGAGGAGAAGATGAGGAGAGGAGGAGAGGGGGAGAGGAGGATAGGAGGAGTTGGGAGAAGAGAAGAGGAGGAGGGGAGGAGAGGGGAGGGGAGGAGAGGAGAAGAGGAGGAGAGTAGAGAACACTGACCCAGGGTTGGGGGTTAGAGAGGATTAGAGAACACCGACCCAGGGTTGGGGGTTAGAGAGGATTAGAGAACACAGACCCAGGGTTGGGGGTTAGAGAGGATTAGAGAACACAGACCCAGGGTTGGGGGTTAGAGAGAATTAGAGGGTTGGGGGTTAGAGTAGACTAGAGTTGGGGTTAGAGAGGATTAGAGAACACAGACCCAGGGTTGGGGGTTAGAGAGGATTAGAGAATACAGACCCAGTGTTGGGGGTTAGAGAGGATTAGAGAACACTGACCCAGGGTTGGGGGTTAGAGAGGATTAGAGAACACAGACCCAGGGTTGAGGGTTGGAGAGGATTAGAGAACACAGACCCAGGGTTGGGGGTTAGAGAGAATTAGAGAACACAGACCCAGGGTTGAGGGTTGGAGAGGATTAGAGAACACAGACCCAGGGTTGGGGGTTAGAGTGGACTAAAGATGGAGGTAAGAGTGGACTAGAGATGGGGGTTAGAGTGGACTAGAGATGAAGGCTAGAGTGGGCTGGATATGGGGGTTAGAGTGGACTAGAGTTGGGGGTTAGAGTGGACAATAGTTGGGGGTTAGAGTGGACTAGAGTTGGGGGCTAGAGTGGACTAGAGTTGGGGGTTAGAGTGGACTAGAGTTGGGGGTTAGAGTGGACTAGAGATGGGGGTTAGAGTGGACTAGAGTTGGGGGTTAGAATCGACCATAGTTGAGGGCTAGAGTGGACTAGAGTTGGGGGTTAGAGAGTACTAAAGTTGGGAGTTAGAGAGGACTAAAGTTGGGGGTTAGAGAAGACTAGAGTTGGGGGTTAGATAGGACAAGAGTTGGGGGTTAGAGAGGACTAGAGTTGGGGGTTAGATTGGACTAGAGTTGGGGGTTAGATAGGACTAGAGTTGGGGGTTAGAGTGGACTAGAGTTGGGGGCTGGAGTGGACTAGAGTTGGGGGGTAGAGAGGACTAGAGTTGGGGGGTAGAGAGGACTAGAGATGGGGGTTAGAGAGTACTAAAGTTGGGGGTTAGAGAGGACTAGAGTTGGGGGCTAGAGTGGACTAGAGTTGGGGGGTAGAGAGGACTAGAGTTGGGGGTTAGAGAGGACTAGAGATGGGGGTTAGAGTTGACTATAGTTGGGGGTTATAGTGGACTATAGTTGGGGGTTAGAGTGGACTATAGTTGGGGGTTAGAGTGGACTAGAGTTGGGGGTTAAAGAGGACTAGAGTTGGGGGTTAGATTGGACTAGAGTTGGGGGTCAGAGAGGACTAGAGTTGGGGGTTATAGTGGACTAGAGTTGGGGGTTAGAGAGGACTAGAGTTGGGGGTTAGAGTGGACTAGAGTTGGGGGTTATAGAGGACTAGAGTTGGGGGTTAGAGAGGACTAGAGTTGGGGGCTAGAGTGGACTAGAGTTGGGGGTTAGAGAGGACTAGAGTTGGGGGTTAGAGAGGATTATAAGCCTCACATTAGCTCTGGTACTGCACTTTGCAGATATAATACACACCAAAAAACACAGCGTCGTAGTACATATGTATTATTTTATCACAGAGGTCAGAGGTCGGACCCCAGTGTATATATTTATCACAGAGGTCGGACCCCAGTGCATATATTTATTACAGAGGTCAGAGGTCGAACCCCAGTGTATATATTTATATTAGAGGACAGCTGTAGGACCCCAGTGTATATATTTATCACAGAGGTCAGAGGTCAGACCCCAGCATATATATTTATCACAGAGGACAGAGGTCAGAGGTCGGACTCCAGTGTATATATTTATCACAGAGGTCGGACCCCAGTGTATATAATTATCACAGAGGTCAGACCCCAGCGTATATATTTATCACAAAGGTCAGAGGTCAGACCAAAGTGTATATATTTATCATAGAGGACAAAGGTCGGACCCCAGTGTATATATTTATCACAGAGGTCAGAGGTCAGACCCCAGCATATATATTTATCACAGAGGTCAGATCCCAGTGTCTATATTTATCACAGAAGTAAGAGGTCAGACCCTGGTGTAAATATTTATCACAGAGGTCAGAGGTCAGACACCAGCGTATAAATTTATCACAAAGGTCAGAGGTCAGACCCCAGTGTATATATTTATCACAGAGGTCAAAGGTCAGTACCCCAGTGTATATACTTATCACAAAGGTCAGACCCCAGTGTACATATTTATCACAGAGGTCAGAGGTCGGACCCCAGCGAATATATTTATCACAGAGGTCAGACTCCAGCGAATATATTTATCACAAAGTTCAGAGGTCAGACCCCAGTGTATATATTTGTCACAGGTAAGGTAAGAGGTAAGGTCAAAGGTCAGACCCAAGTTTATATATTCATCACAGGTAAGGTAAGAGGTCAGACCCCAGAGAACATTAATTTAGACTGTATCAACTCATGAACCTATGAGTTTTAACAGGCCCTGAGTCCTCTGAACACATTACTTCAGTTATCAGCATGTTCTATTGCAGCCACTGGCATCTGTCCAGCAATCTCCATGGTAACTGGAGATGCTATCACATGATCAAAGTAATACAACTAAAGTGCTGGGCAGGATATTGAATGTGTAGTTGGACAGGAAATAACAGCGCTCCGTCATAATCTGCCATATAAAACATGTGTTCATCCACATACTGAGTCCCAATCTGATGGTCTCTCTCTCTCTCTCTCTCTCTCTCTCTCTCTCTCTCTCTCTCTCTCTCTCTCTCTCTCTCTCTCCCTCTCTCTCTCTCTCCTCCCCCCCCCCTCTCCCTCCCTCCCTCTACACTGCCAGTTTGGGTCTGTACTGCCAGTCTGGGTCTGTTAAGCCAGTCTGGGTCTGTGGTTCCTCTGGGTCTGTACCACCAGTCTGGGTCTGTTAAGCCAGTCTGGGTCTGTGGTTCCTCTGGGTCTGTACTGCCAGTCTGGGTCTGTGGTTCCACTGGGTCTGTACTGCCAGTCTGGGTCTGTACCACCAGTCTGGGTCTGTTAAGCCAGTCTGGGTCTGTGGTTCCTCTGGGTCTGTACTGCCAGTCTGGGTCTGTGGTTCCACTGGGTCTGTACTGCCAGTCTGGGTCTGTACCACCAGTCTGGGTCTGGTAAGCCAGTCTGGGTCTGTGGTTCCTCTGGGTCTGTACTGCCAGTCTGGGTCTGGTAAGCCAGTCTGGGTCTGTGGTTCCACTGGGTCTGTACTGCCAGTCTGCCAGTCTGGGTCTGCACTGTCAGTTTTGGTCTGTACTACCATTCTGGGTCTGTCCTGCCAGTCTGGGTCTGGTATGCAAGTCTGGGTCTGTGGTTCCACTGGGTCTGTACTGCCAGTCTGGGTCTGTGGTTCCACTGGGTCTGTACTGCCAGTCTGGGTCTGGTAAGCCAGTCTGGGTCTGTGGTTCCACTGGGTCTGTACTGCCAGTCTGGGTCTGGTAAGCCAGTCTGGGTCTGTGGTTCCACTGGGTCTGTACTGCCAG
The DNA here is from genome assembly GCF_036934945.1 of Oncorhynchus masou masou. Taxonomy (NCBI): domain Eukaryota; kingdom Metazoa; phylum Chordata; class Actinopteri; order Salmoniformes; family Salmonidae; genus Oncorhynchus; species Oncorhynchus masou. Next base: position 101,840,667 of record NC_088240.1, on the reverse strand, counting down.
TCTGGGTCTGTGGTTCCACTGGGTCTGTACTGCCAGTCTGGGTCTGGTATGCCAGTCTGGGTCTGTGGTTCCACTGGGTCTGTACTGCCAGTCTGGGTCTGTGGTTCCACTGGGTCTGTACTGCCAGTCTGGGTCTGTACCACCAGTCTGGGTCTGTACTGCCAGTCTGGGTCTGTACCACCAGTCTGGGTCTGTACTGCCAGTCTGGGTCTGTACTGCCAGTCTGGGTCTGTGGTTCCACTGGGTCTGTACTGCCAGTCTGGGTCTGGTAAGCCAGTCTGGGTCTGTGGTTCCACTGGGTCTGTACTGCCAGTCTGGGTCTGTGGTTCCACTGGGTCTGTACTGCCAGTCTGGGTCTGGTATGCCAGTCTGGGTCTGTGGTTCCACTGGGTCTGTACTGCCAGTCTGGGTCTGTGGTTCCACTGGGTCTGTACTGCCAGTCTGGGTCTGGTATGCCAGTCTGGGTCTGTGGTTCCACTGGGTCTGTACTGCCAGTCTGGGTCTACACCACAGCATCATTCCACTCTACGGTGTGTTTCTCTCCTATCTACACTATTTCTTCTCTCTACACCAAGTTAAGTAATAGAGCTCTCAGACCAGCTCACAGAGTAAAGCACAGAGTCTGTTGTGTAGTTTCAGATCCCTTTTAACACTCCTGCTTAACACTAAAGGGTGATTTTCATGAACCGAGGAAGTTTTATTAGAAAATCAGATATACATCTCAGATATTTCACTCTCCACTCCCTCATTTTTGAGGGTCCCTTCCCTCTCTCTTTTCCCTCTTCTCCCTGGTCTCCTCTCTGTATCTCTGACTGGGTTATTATAACCCTCCCTGGCCTCCTCTCTGTGTCTCTGACTGGGTTATTATAACCCTCCCTGGTCCCCTCTCTGTGTCTCTGACTGGGTTATTATAACCCTCCGTGGTCTCCTCTCTGTATCTCTGACGGGGTTATTATAACCCTCCGTGGTCTCCTCTCTGTGTCTCTGACTGGGTTATTATAACCCTCCGTGGTCTCCTCTCTGTGTCTCTGACTGGGTTATTATAACCCTCCCTGGTCTCCTCTCTGTATCTCTGACGGGGTTATTATAACCCTCCCTGGTCTCCTCTCTGTGTCTCTGACTGGGATATTATAACCCTCCCTGGTCTCCTCTCTGTGTCTCTGACGGGGTTATTATAACCCTCCCTGGTCTCCTCTCTGTGTCTCTGACGGGGTTATTATAACCCTCCCTGGTCTCCTCTCTGTATCTCTGACGGGGTTATTATAACCCTCCCTGGTCTCCTCTCTGTGTCTCTGACTGGGATATTATAACCCTCGCTGGTCTCCTCTCTGTGTCTCTGACGGGGTTATTATAACCCTCCCTGGTCTCCTCTCTGTGTCTCTGACGGGGTTATTATAACCCTCCCTGGTTTCCTCTCTGTATCTCTGACTGGGTTATTATAACCCTCCCTGGTCTCCTCTCTGTATCTCTGACTGGGTTATTATAACCCTCCCTGGCCTCCTCTCTGTGTCTCTGACTGGGTTATTATAACCCTCCCTGTTCTCCTCTCTGTGTCTCTGACTGGGTTATTATAACCCTCCCTGGCCTCCTCTCTGTGTCTCTGACTGGGTTATTATAACCCTCCTTGGTCTCCTCTCTGTGTCTCTGACTGGGTTATTATAACCCTCTCTGTTCTCCTCTCTGTGTCTCTGACTGGGTTATTATAACCCTCCCTGGTCTCCTCTCTGTGTCTCTGACTGGGTTATTATAACCCTCCCTGGCCTCCTCTCTGTATCTCTGATTGGGTTATTATAACCCTCCCTGGTCCCTCCCTGGTCTCCTCTCTGTGTCTCTGACTGGGTTATTATAACCCTCCCTGGCCTCCTCTCTGTGTCTCTGACTGGGTTATTATAACCCTCCCTGGTCTCCTCTCTGTGTCTCTGACTGGGTTATTATAACCCTCCCTGTTCTCCTCTCTGTGTCTCTGACTGGGTTATTATAACCCTCCCTGGCCTCCTCTCTGTATCTCTGATTGGGTTATTATAACCCTCCCTGGTCCCTCCCTGGTCTCCTCTCTGTGTCTCTGACTGGGTTATTATAACCCTCCCTGGCCTCCTCTCTGTGTCTCTGACTGGGTTATTATAACCCTCCCTGGTCTCCTCTCTGTGTCTCTGACTGGGTTATTATAACCCTCCCTGTTCTCCTCTCTGTGTCTCTGACTGGGTTATTATAACCCTCCCTGGTCTCCTCTCTGTGTCTCTGACTGGGATATTATAACCCTCCCTGGTCTCCTCTCTGTGTCTCTGACGGGGTTATTATAACCCTCCCTGGTCTCCTCTCTGTGTCTCTGACTGGGTTATTATAACCCTCCCTGGTCTCCTCTCTGTGTCTCTGACTGGGTTATTATAACCCTCCCTGGTCTCCTCTCTGTGTCTCTGACTGGGTTATTATAACCCTCCCTGTTCTCCTCTCTGTGTCTCTGACTGGGTTATTATAACCCTCCCTGGTCTCCTCTCTGTGTCTCTGACTGGGTTATTATAACCCTCCCTGGCCTCCTCTCTGTGTCTCTGACTGGGTTATTATAACCCTCCCTGGTCTCCTCTCTGTGTCTCTGACTGGGTTATTATAACCCTCCCTGGTCTCCTCTCTGTGTCTCTGACTGGGTTATTATAACCCTCCCTGGCCTCCTCTCTGTGTCTCTGACTGGGTTATTATAACCCTCCCTGGTCTCCTCTCTGTGTCTCTGACTGGGTTGTTATAACCCTCCCTGGTCTCCTCTCTGTGTCTCTGACTGGGTTATTATAACCCTCCCTGGTCTCCTCTCTGTGTCTCTGACTGGGTTATTATAACCCTCCCTGGTCTCCTCTCTGTGTCTCTGACTGGGTTATTATAACCCTCCCTGGTCTCCTCTCTGTGTCTCTGACTGGGTTATTATAACCCTCCCTGGTCTCCTCTCTGTGTCTCTGACTGGGTTATTATAACCCTCCCTGGTCTCCTCTCTGTGTCTCTGACTGGGTTATTATAACCCTCCCTGGTCTCCTCTCTGTGTCTCTGACTGGGTTATTATAACCCTCCCTGGTCTCCTCTCTGTGTCTCTGACTGGGTTATTATAACCCTCCCTGGTCTCCTCTCTGTGTCTCTGACTGGGTTATTATAACCCTCCCTGGTCTCCTCTCTGTATCTCTGATTGGGTTATTATAACCCTCCCTGGTCTCCTCTCTGTATCTCTGACTGGGTTATTATAACCCTCCCTGGTCTCCTCTCTGTGTCTCTGACTGGGTTATTATAACCCTCCCTGGTCTCCTCTCTGTGTCTCTGACGGGGTTATTATAACCCTCCCTGGTCTCCTCTCTGTGTCTCTGACTGGGTTATTATAACCCTCCCTGGTCTCCTCTCTGTGTCTCTGACTGGGTTATTATAACCCTCCCTGGTCTCCTCTCTGTGTCTCTGACGGGGTTATTATAACCCTCCCTGGTCTCCTCTCTGTGTCTCTGACTGGGTTATTATAACCCTCCCTGGTCTCCTCTCTGTGTCTCTGACTGGGTTATTATAACCCTCCCTGGTCTCCTCTCTGTGTCTCTGACTGGGTTATTATAACCCTCCCTGGTCTCCTCTCTGTGTCTCTGACTGGGTTATTATAACCCTCCCTGGTCTCCTCTCTGTGTCTCTGACTGGGTTATTATAACCCTCCCTGGTCCCTCCCTGGTCTCCTCTCTGTGTCTCTGACTGGGTTATTATAACCCTCCCTGTTCTCCTCTCTGTGTCTCTGACTGGGTTATTATAACCCTCCCTGGCCTCCTCTCTGTGTCTCTGACTGGGTTATTATAACCCTCCCTGGTCCCTCCCTGGTCTCCTCTCTGTGTCTCTGACTGGGTTATTATAACCCTCCCTGGTCTCCTCTCTGTGTCTCTGACTGGGATATTATAACCCTCCCTGGTCTCCTCTCTGTCTCTCTGACTGGGTTATTATAACCCTCGCTGGGTCTCCTCTCTGTGTCTCTGACTGGGATATTATAACCCTCCCTGGTCTCCTCTCTGTGTCTCTGACTGGGTTATTATAACCCTCCCTGGTCCCTCCCTGGTCTCCTCTCTGTGTCTCTGACTGGGTTATTATAACCCTCCCTGGTCCCTCCCTGGTCTCCTCTCTGTGTCTCTGACTGGGTTATTATAACCCTCCCTGGTCTCCTCTCTGTGTCTCTGACTGGGTTGTTATAACCCTCCCTGGTCTCCTCTCTGTGTCTCTGACTGGGTTATTATAACCCTCCCTGGTCTCCTCTCTGTGTCTCTGACTGGGTTATTATAACCCTCCCTGGTCTCCTCTCTGTGTCTCTGACTGGGTTATTATAACCCTCCCTGGTCTCCTCTCTGTGTCTCTGACGGGGTTATTATAACCCTCCCTGGTCTCCTCTCTGTGTCTCTGACTGGGATATTATAACCCTCCCTGTTCTCCTCTCTGTGTCTCTGACTGGGTTATTATAACCCTCCCTGGTCTCCTCTCTGTGTCTCTGACTGGGTTATTATAACCCTCCCTGGTCTCCTCTCTGTATCTCTGACTGGGATATTATAACCCTCCCTGGTCTCCTCTCTGTGTCTCTGACTGGGTTATTATAACCCTCCCTGGCCTCCTCTCTGTGTCTCTGACTGGGTTATTATAACCCTCCCTGGTCCCTCCCTGGTCTCCTCTGTGTGTCTCTGACTGGGTTATTATAACCCTCCCTGGTCTCCTCTCTGTGTCTCTGACTGGGTTATTATAACCCTCCCTGGTCTCCTCTCTGTGTCTCTGACTGGGTTATTATAACCCTCCCTGGTCTCCTCTCTGTGTCTCTGACTGGGTTATTATAACCCTCCCTGGTCTCCTCTCTGTGTCTCTGACTGGGTTATTATAACCCTCCCTGGTCTCCTCTCTGTGTCTCTGACTGGGTTATTATAACCCTCCCTGGTCTCCTCTCTGTGTCTCTGACTGGGTTATTATAACCCTCCCTGGTCTCCTCTCTGTGTCTCTGACTGGGTTATTATAACCCTCCCTGGTCTCCTCTCTGTGTCTCTGACTGGGTTATTATAACCCTCCCCTGGTCTCCTCTCTGTGTCTCTGACTGGGTTATTATAACCCTCCCTGGTCTCCTCTCTGTGTCTCTGACTGGGTTATTATAACCCTCCCTGGTCTCCTCTCTGTGTCTCTGACTGGGTTATTATAACCCTCCCTGGTCTCCTCTCTGTGTCTCTGACTGGGTTATTATAACCCTCCCTGGTCTCCTCTCTGTGTCTCTGACTGGGTTATTATAACCCTCCCTGGTCTCCTCTCTGTGTCTCTGACTGGGTTATTATAACCCTCCCTGGTCTCCTCTCTGTGTCTCCCTCCCTGGTCTCCTCTCTGTGTCTCTGACTGGGTTATTATAACCCTCCCTGGTCTCCTCTCTGTGTCTCTGACTGGGTTATTATAACCCTCCCTGGTCTCCTCTCTGTGTCTCTGACTGGGTTATTATAACCCTCCCTGGTCCCTCCCTGGTCTCCTCTCTGTGTCTCTGACTGGGTTATTATAACCCTCCCTGGTCTCCTCTCTGTGTCTCTGACTGGGTTATTATAACCCTCCCTGGTCTCCTCTCTGTGTCTCTGACTGGGTTATTATAACCCTCCCTGGTCTCCTCTCTGTGTCTCTGACTGGGTTATTATAACCCTCCCTGGCCTCCTCTCTGTGTCTCTGACTGGGTTATTATAACCCTCCCTGGCCTCCCTCTGTGTCTCTGGTCTCCCTGGTCTCTCTGTATCTCTGACTGGGTTGTTATAACCCTCCCTGGTCTCCTCTCTGTGTCTCTGACTGGGTTATTATAACCCTCCCTGGTCTCCTCTCTGTATCTCTGATTGGGTTATTATAACCCTCCCTGGTCTCTTGTTATAATTGTTTCTCCATATCTCAAGAACTCGAAGAACAAAAGAAAGAACAGACATGGGAACAGAGGAGAAGTAAGTGACAGTAGAGACGGAGCCTCATTTGCATTAAATTCATTCCATTCCCTTCTGAGCTATATTTAATCAGGGATTGGCCCCCGACCGGGGAGAGAGAGGTTTTATTTAGAAGTGTCCAGCCAGTCGCTACGGCCCCACGGCTCTCCTCTCCTCTCTCAGTCTAATTGATGTAAATGCAGAGCTGGGTGAGAGACGGAGTGGTGACCTCGTTATATAGAGGGGGATCAGCCCAATTAATCACACATCCTTTAGAGATGCTTAAAGCTAATAAATAGAGGGCCCAATCAGAGGCCCTGGTTCAGCCACTCATATGATTGGAGTGATTAGATGATTGGAGAGGATCAGATGAAAATGCTGTGGATAAGGAAGCTACCGCTAACACAACGCTATTTCAAAGGGAGCTACGCTTACACAATGCTACCCGCTAACACAACGTTAATTCAAAGGGAGCTACGCTAACACAATGCTAACCACTAACACAACGCTAATTCAAAGGGAGCTACGTTAACACAATGCTAATCACTAACACAATGCTAATTCAAAGGGAGCTACGCTAACACAATGCTAATTCAAAGGGAGCTACGCTAACACAATGCTAACCACTAACACAACGCTAATTCAAAGGGAGCTACGCTAACATAATGCTAACCACTAACACAACGCTAATTCAAAGGGAGCTACGCTGACACAATGCTAACCGCTAACACAACACGGCCAGATGAGTTTGTTCAGACAGTCAAGGAGGCGGCTGCTTTTTAATAACCGTTTAAGCATTTTACTGTAAATGGCTGCGTGTCAAATTCCCCTTGAAGCAGAAAAGCACTAATGATCTATTAAGAGCGGTATCCTCTCCTGGAAATAATGATCCCCATTCACAACCTCCTAATACTGATGGACCACTTTAGGGATTAGGTTTTTTAAGTATTTTTGTTCATTTTAAAGGGATTATTTATCATTGTGAAATGCTTTAGCAATGCTTTGGTTTAATTCTACATTTTGAAAACATTGTTTCAACCAAATTAATATGTTAACCCATTACAGTCTAAGCCCTATCTAAGAATTTGCCTTTACTGTTATTGGCACCTAAAACAAATTTTTACTGAATTACAGTTCATAGAAGGAAATCAGTCAATTGAAAACCATTCATTAGGCTCTCATGTATGGAATTCACATGACTGGGCAGGGGCACAGCCATGGGTAGGCCTGGGAGGGCACAGGCCCATCCACTGGGGAGCCAGGCACAGCCTGTCAGACTTTTATGTAAACATGTAAAGTGTTGGTCCCATGTTTCATGAGCTGAAATAAAATATCCCAAAACGTTCCATACTCACAAAAAGCTTATTTCTCTAAATCTTGTGCACAAATTTGTTTACATCCCTGTCAGTGAGCATTTTATCCTTTACCAAGATAAGCCATCCACCTGACAGGTGTGGCACATCAAGAAGCCCATTAAACAGCATGCCCATTACACAGGTAGACCTTGTGCTGGGGACAACACAAGCTAACACTTAGCTAACACTAGCTAAAACCAGGTATCATCAGGTATCACCAGGTAACACCAAGTAACACCAGATAACACCAGCTAACACCAGGGCACACCAGCTAACACCAGGTATTACCAGCTAACACCAGCTAACACCAGCTTACATCAGGTATCACCAGGTAACACCAAGTAACACCAGGTATCACCAAGTATCACCAGCTAACACGAGCTAACACCAGTTAACACCAGATATCACCAGCTAACACCTGCTAACACAAGCTAACACCAGGTAACACAAAGTATCACCAGCTAACACCAGGTAACACCAGCTAACACCAGTTAAAACAAAGTATGACCAGCTAACACTAGCTAACACCAAGTAACAACAGGTAAGGTACAACATAAAGGGGAAAGGGAGTGGAAAGACACAAATACAAACACCAGAGAGGAGAAAACCACCAGGAACAGAATTGAGGCCAAAGCCCATCTGGCGGTAATGAAATTAATTTGTCACCCTATTGTCTGGAACAAAAGAGCTAATTGAAATGAACCTGTCCCTTGTCCGTTGTCTGTCTTCGGCACCTTAAATATTCTCTAAGATATGCTGATTCTTACTGAGCCTGAATTATTCAGATGCCAATCCTCTGGAAAGCAGGAGGGCTCAACAGAGGAGAGGACACATGGAGTGTGTTTAGAACAGGCTCCTTTAGAGAGGATGTATTCATTCAAATCACAATACTTTATTTACGGACAATTTATCAGGACGCAGTGTATTCAAGCAGTCCTCTAAAATGATCATGTCCCACTTATGAGACAATTAGTATTCATACAGATGAATTAACCAAAAGGACTTTATACATTGATTACAGTTTTGTATCGCTTTGGTACTATTTTCACAAGTATGTGGTACAATTTCACAACCCCTTTTTAGGGGGTGGATCAGATTGAATATAGCAGATAGATTGTAGTTCCATCAATGTAATTGTCTGCATCTCTTCCAATCCCCCACATACTGTTTTGACACACACACACACACACACACACACACACACATACACACACACACACACACACACATACATTTATACACACATACACACATACACACATACATACATACATACATACATACATACATACATACATACATACATACATACATACATACATACATACATACATACATACATACATACACAGTTGAAGTCGGAAGTTTACATACACCTTAGCCAAATACATTTACAATCAGTTTTTCACAATTCCTGACATTTAACACTAGTAAAGATTATCTGTTTTAGGTTAGTTAGGATCACCACTTTATTTTAAGATGTGAAATGTCAGAATAACAGCAGAGAGAATGATTTATTTCAGATTTGATTTCTTTCATCACATTTCAGAAGTCAGGGTCAGAAGTTGACATACACAATCAGTGTTTGGTGGCATTGCCTTTAAATGATTTAACTTGGGTCAAATGTTTCGGGTAGCCTTCCACAAGCTTCCCACAAGAAGTTGGGTGAATTTTGGCCCATTCCTCCTGACAGAGCTGGTGTAACTGAGTCAGGATTGTAAGCCTCCTTGCTCTCAAACGCATTTTCAGTTCTGCCCACAAATGTTCTATAGGATTGAGGTCAGTGCTTTGTGATGGACACTCCAATACCTTGACGATGTTGTCCTTAACAATTTTGCCACAACTTTAGAAATATGCTTGGGGTCATTGTCCATTTAGAAGACCCATTTGCGACCAAGCTTTAACTTCCTGACTCATGTCTTGAGATGTTGCTTCAATATATCCACATAATTTTCCTCCCTCATGAATCCATCTATTTTGTGAAGTGTACCTGTCCCTCCTACAGCAAAGCACCCTCACAACATCATACTGCCATGCCCGTGCTTCACGGTTGGGATGGTGTTCTTCGGCTTGCAAGCCTCCCCCTTTTTCCTACAAATATAATGGTGGTCATTATGGCCAAACAGTTCTATTTTTGTTTCATCAGACCAGGGGACATTTCTCCCAAAAGTATGATCTTTGTCCCCATGTGTAGTTGCAAACCGTAGTATGGCTTTTTTTATGGCAGTTTTGAACCAGTGGCTTCTTCCTTGCTGAGAGGCCTTTCAGGTTATGTTGATATAGGACTCGTTTTACTGTGGATATAGATACTTTTGTACCTGTTTCCTTCAGCATCTTCACAAGGTCCTTTCCTGTTGTTCTGGGATTGATTTGCACTTTTCTCACCAAAGTACATTCATTTTTAGGAGACAGAACGCATCTCCTTCCTGAGTGGAATAACGGCTGCATGGTCCCATGGTGTTTATACTTGCATACTATTGTTTGTACAGATGAACGTGGTACCTTCAGGTGTTTGGAAATTGCTCCCAAGGATGACCCAGACTTATGGAAGTCTACTATTTTTTTCTGAGGTCTTGGCTGATTTCTTTTGATTTTCCCATGATGTCAAGCAAAGAGGCACTGAGTTTGAAAGTAGGCATTGAAATACATCCTCAGGTACACCTCCAATTGACTCAAATAATGTTAATTAGCCTATCAGAAACTTCTAAAACCATGATATCATTTTCTGGAATTTTCCAAGCTGTTTAAAGGTACAGTCAACTTAGTATATGTAACCTTCTGACCCACTGGAATTGTGATACAGTGAATTGTAAGATAAATAATCTGTCTGTAAACAATTGTTGAAAAAATTACTTGTCATGCACAAAGTAGATGTCCTAACCGACTTGCCAAAACTATAGTTTGTTAACAAGAAATTTGTGGAGTGGTTGAAAAACGAGTTTTAATGACTCCAACCTAAGTGTATGTAAACTTCAGACTTCAACTGTACATACATACATATACATACATATATTTACATATATCTTGTTTAAAATATATGTTCCTCTATTACTTTCTCTTACACCTTACTCCTCTATTACACCTTGCGGGCTACCGCAGAATTCTATGGCACGTTATTTTTAACTGCCATTGTTTCCATTAATGCTAGTTAGTGCAAGTTTGACCAGCAGAGGGCATCTTTAAGAAGCATTTGTTAGCCTTCTATATTGGCTGGACTAGAAAATGTAAAACCTTTTTTTGCAAGAACATAGTACATGGGATTGATTTTAACTTCTTCGATATAGGGGGCGCTCTTTTAAATTTTGGATAAAAAAACCCCGTTTTAAACAAGATATTTTGTCACGAAAAGATGCTCGACTATGCATATAATTGACAGCTTTGGAAAGAAAACACTGACGTTTCCAAAACTGCAAAGATATTGTCTGTGAGTGCCACAGAACTTATTCTACAGGCGAAACCAAGATGAAATTTCAAACAGGAAATGGCCCAGATTCTGAAGGCGCTGTGTGCCAATGTCTCCTTATATGGCTGTGAATGCGCCAGGAATGAGCCTACACTTTCTGTCATTTCCCCATGGTGTCTGTAGCATTGTGACGTATTTGTAGGCATATCATTGGAAGATTGACCATAAGAGACTACATTTACCAGGTGTCCGCTTGGTGTCCTCCGTCGAAATTATTGCGCAATCTCCAGCTGCGTCCACTTTTCCATTCGGTTCAGAGGAGAAAGGCAACTGCCACGAATGATATATCATCGAATAGATATGTGAAAAACACCTTGAGGATTGATTCTAAACAACGTTTGCCATGTTTCTGTCGATATTATGGAGTTATTTTGGAAAAAAGTTTGGCGCTGTATTGACTGAATTTTCGGGTTTTTTAGTAGCCAAACGTGATGAACAAAACGGAGCGATTTCTCCTACACCAATAATGTTTTTGGAAAAACTGAACATTTGCTATCTAACTGAGAGTCTCCTCATTGAAAACATCCAAAGTTCTTCAAAGGTAAACGATTTTATTTGAATGCTTTTCTTGTTTTTGTGAAAATGTTGCCTGCTGAATGCTAGGCTAATGCTATGCTAGCTATCAATACCTCTTACACAAATGCTTGTGTAGCGATGGTTGAAAAGCATATTTTGAAAATCTGAGATGACAGTGTTGTTAACAAAAGGCTAAGCTTGTAAGTGAATATATTTCTTTAATTTCATTTGCGATTTTCATGAATAGTTAACGTTGCATTATGCTAATGAGCTTGAGGCTATGAGCTTGAGGCTACACTCCCGGATACGGGATTGCTCGTCGCTAGAGGTTAATTAAAAACAAAACCCTCAGGGTTTCCGTTAGGATGGAACGGAAAATATCACGCTGTACAACGTGATGGTCGGAAGTAGGCTATAGTACTAAGAGCATAACATTTCCACACCCTAATTGTAGTCTAATCAATAATCAAACAGAGATGCAGTGAAAACAGTGGCCTATGATAAAAACGGTAAATCAATTCAAATTCAAAAGTGACTCCAACACACAAATGCTGCATACATTAAAAATAAATAAGACCTACACCAATTGTAACCTCTCTAGGGTATGTGGGATGCTAGCGTCCCACCTGGCCAACATCCAGTGAGATTGCAGTGCGCCAAATTCAAATACAGAAATGCTCATTATGAAAATTCAGAATATTTTACAACTATTTTACATAGGTTTAAAGATTAACTTCTTGTGAATCCAACCACGGTGTCAGATTTCAAAAATGCTTTACAGGGAAAGCATACCTTACAATTATTTGAGAACATAGCACAGCATACAAATCATTACAAACAGTAACCAGCCAAGTAGAAGAGTAACACAAGTCAGAAATATAGATAAAATTAATCACTTACCTTTGATGATCTTCATATTGTTGCACACAGAAGACATTCATTTATTCAATAAATGTTCATTTTGTTCGATAATGTCTCTCTTTATTTCCAAAAACCTCAGTTTTGTTTGCAGGTTTTCTTCAGTAATCCACAGGCTCAAACGCAGTCACAACAGGCAGACAAAAAAAATCTAAATTGTATCCATAAAGTTCATAGAAACATGTCAAACAATATTAATATTCAATCCCCAGGTTGTTTTTAGCCTAAATAATCGATAATATTTCAACCGGACAATAATGTTGTCAATATAAAAGGTAAACAAGAAAGGCACTCTCGGTCATGTACATGAAAAAGCTCTGTGACACGGCAGGGTCCACTCATTCAGGCTGCTCTTACTCCCTCATTTTTCAGAATACAAGCCTGAAACCATTTCTAAAGACAGTTGACGTCCAGTGGAAGGCGTAGGAACTGCAATTTGAGTCCTAAATCAATGGATACTGTAATGGCATTGAATAGAAAACTACAACAAACAAAAAACTCCAACTTCCTGAATGGATTTTTTTCAGGTTTTCGCCTGCCAAATCAGTTATGTTATACTCACAGACATATTTTAACAGTTGTGGAAACTTTAGAGTGTTTTCTATCCAAATTGGCTAATTTTATGCACCTATCTTCTGGACCTGAGTAGAAGGCAGTTTAATTTGGGCACGCTTTTCATCCAAAATTTATCCAAAATTCCAAATGCTGCCTCCTACCCTCGAGAAGTTAGAAGCACATTACTCAACACTAGCGAGACTCATGTCGCCTACGGTAGGCCTACAGTATATATAAACGTCTTTTTTTAAATGACACGCCTCTCCACCAATAATTATATTTAGAGATTAGGAGGATTCTAAATTAATATCAATTAGTATATTTGAGTTTAATCACAATATTTGTTGGATATTTGTTCTGTCTTTTATGGTAGATTAAATTGAAATACAACCAACTTTCTATGGATTGTTTTAAAATAGCGATATTTGGGAGATGATTTCCTTTTCAAATAACTGAAAGTGAGAGGTTGTCCTCTGAAGAAAGGGAAAAAGGCCATTATTGAACAAAGGGTGAGACATTCTTACTAATTTGCTAGAGAACCAGATTGGATTTAAGTATAACTTTTGTATGACTGAAGCCTTTAGTGAGGTCTAATGCTTTAATATTTAAAAATTTCTGCCCTCTGAATTCATATTCATTTTATAAATAGGCTTGTTCATTTTTTCTGGCTTGCCGTTCAAAAAAAGGACAATTATTTTCTCAAATAATAAAAACAAACCTGTTCGCTAGGTGTAGCCAAGACCATAAGCAAATAAACTGGTAAATATCTAAAGAGTTAATCAGGGTAAACAGGTATATAACAGAATAGTTAATCAGGGTAAACTGGTATATAACTAAAGAGTTAATCAGGGTAAACTGGTATATAACTAAATAGTTAATCAGGGTAAACTGGTATATAACTAAAGAGTTAATCAGGGTAAACTGGTATATAACATAAGACTTAATCAGGATGAACTGGTATATAACTAAAGAGTTAATCAGGGTAAACTGGTATATAACTAAAGAGTTAATCAGGGTAAACTGGTATATAACAGAAGAGTTAGTCAGGGTAAACTGGTATATAACTAAATAGTTAATCAGGGTAAACTGGTATATAACTAAAGAGTTAATCAGGGTAAACTGGTATATAACATAAGACTTAATCAGGATGAACTGGTATATAACTAAAGAGTTAATCAAGGTAAACTGGTATATAACAGAAGAGTAAATCAGGGTAAACTGGTATATAATTAAAGAGTCAGGGTAATGTCACGCCCTGGTCATAGATAGGCTTTTATTCTCTATTTTGGTAAGTCCAGGGTGTGACTGGGGTGGGCATTCTAGTTTCTTTATTTCTATGTTTTCTGTTTCTATGTTTTTGCCTGGTATGGTTCTCAATCAGGAACAGCTCTCTATCGTTGTCTCTGATTGGGAATCATACTTAAGCAGCCTGTTTAGCCACCTTAGTTGTGGGTTGTTGACTTTGTTAGTGGCCTATACAGCCCTAGTAAGCTTCACGTTTGTTTAGTTGCTTGTTTTTGTTGGCGAAATTCATAATAAAAAGAAATGTACCATCACCACGCCGCACCTTGGTCCGGTCATTTCCCTGATGACGTTCGTGACAGAACTACCAACCACAAACGGACCAAGCAGTGTGGTAAGGAGGTCTGGACATGGGAGGACATCGTGAATGGGAAAGGAACCTGGACGTGGGAGGAGATCCTGGCAGGAAAGGATTGCCTGCCGTGGGAGCAGGTGGAGGCAGCGAGTAAAAGGGCCCAGGATTACACAGGGTCACGGCTGGCACGAAAGACCGGGAGGCCACTCCCCACAAGAATTGGGGGGCACACAAGGATATTGGCTGAGAGGTTGGAGACCTGAGCCAACTCCTCGTGGTTACCGTAGGGAGCGTGGTACTGGTCAGGCACCGTGTTATTTGTTGGAGCGCACAGCATCTCCAGTGCACGTTCACATCCCGGTGCGCTACATTCCAGCTCCCCGCATCGGCCGGGCTAGAGTGGGCATCCAGCCAGGACAGATGGTGCCGGCTCAGAGCATCTGGCCGCCAGTGCTTCTCTACGGCCCAGGATATCTTGTACCGGCTCTGCGCACTGCGTCTCCAGTGCGTCTGCACAGCCCAGTGCGTCCTGTGCCAGCGCCACGCATTTACCGGGCGAAAATAACCATCCAGCCAGGAAGGGTTGTGCCAGCTCTATGCTCGAGACCTCCAGTGCGCCTCCACGGCCCAGTGTACCCGGTGCCTACTCCCAGAACCAGACCTCCTGTATGTCTTCCCAGCCTGGTGAGTCCTGTGTCTGCTCCCAGAACCAGGCCTCCTGTATGTCTCCCCAGCCTGGTGAGTCCTGTACCTGTTCCCAGAACCAGGCCTCCTGTATGTCTCCCCAGCCTGGTGAGTCCTGTGTCTGCTCCCAGAACCAGGCCTCCTGTATGTCTCCCCAGCCTGGTGAGTCCTGTGTCTGCTCCCAGAACCAGGCCTCCTGTATGTCTCCCCAGCCTGGTAAGCCCTGTGGCAGCTCCACGTACCAGGCTGCCTGTACGTCTCCTCACTCCAGTGATGATCCATGGCCCGAAGCCTCCAGTGAGGAGTCATGGCCCGAAGCCTCCATTGATGATCCATGGCCCGAAGCCTCCAGTGAGGAGTCATGGCCCGAAGCCTCCAGTGATGATCCATGGCACGATGCCTCCAGTGATGATCCATGGCACGAAGCCTCCAGTGATGATCCATGGCACAAAGCCTCCAGTGATGATCCATGAGGCATACCTGATGGTCGTATGAGGCATACCTGACAGATACTTGGAGAATCACCTTGACATACAAGGCCTGCCAGCTTGTCAGCCAGGCTCAATAACATAACACCTGAACATCAGACTAAACATTCCTTAGAAAGTAGAGGGTTGTGACTGACTTTTGCTTGGCACCAGCTAGTAGCTACAACTGATATGTTCCTTCAGAAGGGAGGAAAACAAAGCTAGTAGCTACAACTGATCTGTTCCTTCAGAAGGGAGGAAAACACAGCTAGTAGCTACAACTGATCTGTTCTTTCAGAAAGGAGGAAAACACAGCTAATAGCTACAACTGATCTGTTCTTTCAGAAAGGAGGAAAACACAGCTAGTAGCTACAACTGATCTGTTCCTTCAGACTGGAGGAAAACACAGCTAATAGCTACAACTGATATGTTCCTTCAGACTGGAGGAAAAGACAACTAATAGCTACAACTGATCTGTTCTTTCAGAAGGGAGGAAAACACAGCTAATAGCTACAACTGATCTGTTCCTTCAGACTGAAGGTAAACACAGCTAATAGCTACAAATGATCTGTTCCTTCAGACTGAAGGTAAACACAGCTAATAGCTACAAATGATCTGTTCCTTCAGAAGGGAGGAAAACACAGCTAGGAGCTACAACTGATCTGTTCTTTCAGAAGGGAGGAAAACAAGGCTAGGAGCTACAACTGATCTGTTTTTTCAGAAGGGAGGAAAACACAGCTAGGAGCTACGACTGATCTGTTTTTTCAGAAGGGAGGAAAACACAGCTAGGAGCTACGACTGATCTGTTTTTTCAGAAGGGAGGAAAACACAGCTAGGAGCTACAACTGATCTGTTCTTTCAGAAGGGAGGAAAGCAACATATCACTGTTTTCTTCCTGACACAACAGACCTGCCTCTTTTTTTCCAGTGTTTTCTGACGTGCTGCCTGTTTTCACCTTTCGCCTGTCTGTTTTCTAGGCGTTTTATTTCCTGCTGAAAGGTCTCAGTGGTCCTCAGATCTGACGTGATGAGAGGGATGAGTGGAAGGGAGGAGAGGTGGAAAGGAGGGACTCAGAGGGTTTCATGGCACACACAAATGGATATTGTTTTTGACATCTTGTGAAGTTGTCTCTATCCGTGGTACCTAGGGGGAGGACCGGCCCTGCCAGGCCCTTGCTCTCAGCCCACCTGCATTTTTAATGTTCAGCCCAACAAATGCAGGGCAGCATGATGTTGTCACCTTGGCATATTTTATCACTGATCAAACATTAGTCGGCAGCTGTTGTAAACTTGTAACTGTCTCTTCAGCAGAGGCAGCAGCCTCAGAAGCATGTCTTCTACCCAGCTGGCTTTCTCTTCTCTCCTCTCCGAGCCTCTCAGAGCCGAGAGCTGCGCTAGCTGCCTTTGTTTAAAAGCCTTTTTCTCCTGTTGAGATTTCTCCCCGCACGCTTTGTGTCCTTGGGCTGTTAATCTGTCTGTTGAAATGTGATGCATCTATCTGCTTATAGAAAATAACAGGAAATATTTGTTCATCTTTTGGGATGTCTTAAAAAAATATTTTGGACTGTTTAAATAACGGAATGCTGCTGTCAGAAACAGTATCACTTCAAATACCCGGTGTAGCGCTCACAGAATTTCAAAACCTGTTTTGGAGTGCAACATGTACCTGGTTCTATCTGCAATGTTTAATTCTAAACCGCATAAATTATAACGTCCCTCTCAGATGTCCTACAATGAGTAAAAATCACCAAGAATGTGGGAGAAACATTTTCTGTATTTTGACACAACACATTTTGTATTTTACAAAATGGGGCTTGCATATTCCAATTTCTCTGCTATATTTATTTGGAATAGTTTACAGTACCTTCAGTATACAGCAGTGGAGGCTGATGAGGGGAGAATGGCTCAAAATAATGTACGGAACACCACAATGGAATGGCATCAGACACCTGGAAACCATATGTTTGATCTATTTGATACCATTCCACGTTTTCAGCTCCAGTCATTACCATGAGCCCGTACTCCCCAATTAAGGCGCCACCAACCTCCTGTGGAATACAGTCACTCTCACTGCCACACACACAATTGGATGTGTTACATTATGTGTTACTGGTAATTTTAATAACTTTATATTTAGAATTAAAGCGATATAGTGAGCACAGCCAGGCTGAATGTGTTACTAGTAATTTTAATAACTTATATATAGAATTAAAGCGATATAGTGAGTACAGCCAGGCTGAATGTGTGAGTGTTATTTTTAATAACTTTATATTTAGAATTAAAGCGATATAGTGAGTACAGTCAGACTGAATGTGTTACTAGTAATTTTAATAACTTTATATTTAGAATTAAAGCGATATAGTGAGTACAGTCAGACTGAATGTGTTAGGGTTATTTTTAATAACTTATATTTAGAATTAAAGCGATATAGTGAGTACAGACAGGCTGAATGTGTTACTAGTAATTTTAATAACTTTATATTTAGAATTAAAGCGATATAGTGAGTACAGTCAGACTGAATGTGTTAGGGTTATTTTTAATAACTTTATATTTAGAATTAAAGCGATATAGTGAGTACAGTCAGACTGAATGTGTTAGGGTTATTTTTAATAACTTTATATTTAGAATTAAAGCGATATAGTGAGTACAGCCAGGCTGAATGTGTTAGGGTTATTTTTAATAACTTTATATTTAGAATTAAAGCGATATAGTGAGTACAACCAGGCTGAATGTGTTAGGGTTATTTTTAATAACTTTATATTTAGAATTAAAGCGATATAGTGAGTACAGTCAGGCTGAATGCGTGAGGGTTATTTTTAATAACTTTATATTTAGAATTAAAGCGATATAGTGAGTACAGTCAGACTGAATGTGTTAGGGTTATTTTTAATAACTTATATTTAGAATTAAAGCGATATAGTGAGTACAGTCAGACTGAATGTGTGAGGGTTATTTTTAATAACTTTATATTTAGAATTAAAGCGATATAGTGAGTACAGCCAGGCTGAATGTGTTACTAGTAATTTTAATAACTTTATATTTAGAATTAAAGCGATATAGTGAGTACAGCCAGGCTGAATGTGTTACTAGTAATTTTAATAACTTTATATTTAGAATTAAAGCGATATAGTGAGTACAGCCAGGCTGAATGTGTTACTAGTAATTTTAATAACTTTATATTTAGAATTAAAGCGATATAGTGAGTACAGACAGGCTGAATGTGTTACTAGTAATTTTAATAACTTTATATTTAGAATTAAAGCGATATAGTGAGTACAGCCAGACTGAATGTGTGAGGGTTATTTTTAATAACTTTATGTTTAGAATTAAAGCGATATAGTGAGTACAGTCAGGCTGAATGAACACTCACCGTAAAGTCTAACATTCTGTTGAGAGCCACAACACACACACACACAAATTATCAGTTAAATCAGAAATAGTAGACTCTTGGAAAACAAATCTGCCAAGGATTTTAATGTGAAAATTGTAAGAATACATGTGTATTATACATGTATATTGGAGGTAAAGCATCACTCCAAACAAAAAATAAATATTTGATTGGTTCATTAAATATGTGAAAACCTCCAGTGGATGCTGCTGTAATTGCTTGCGACAGGGTGTCTCTGTCTCACAAAGCCAGAGGTTTGGACGGCTCACTGGAGGATTTACCTTTGGCAGCCGCTAAATAATTTTGATTTCTAATTTATTTTTGACACCGGCACACGATGAGTCCCCCAGCAAAGTGCCTTGTTGGCAATGATTGATTACCCAATTTCTAATTAAAACTGATCCAATCACTTATGATGCACAGTGAGACAAACTAACTGAAGTGAACTGTCAGCACATTGATTGATGATCCCACCAATCCTGACTTTGTTTGTACTAATGTTCAGATGCTTGTTACCAGCTGCAAAGCTACCTAGGACAATGCTGTCTGTCAGTCTACAACCTCTACACCCTGTCACAACAAACACATCTTTCTGAGGGGGAATGTATTCTGAGGGACAGAGAGAGATTTGTTGGGTTGCTGGCCCTATTAAAGTTGGACACTCGTCCATGGCCCCGGGCCCAGGGCAGAGTAAACTGGGATGAGAGGAGAGGAGCACTGCATCATGACTGAAACCCCCAGGATGACAGATGAAACAGCCAGGTTTCTAAACACCAAAAACCCCTTGTTTAAACACTAGCCACCCCGTCTATCTTCTATTCACCCCTTCTATCTTCTAAAGACTACCCACCCCTTCTATCTTCTATTCACCCCTTCTATCTTCTAAAGACTACCCACCCCTTCTATCTTCTATTCACCCCTTCTATCTTCTAAAGACTACCCACCCCTTCTATCTTCTATTCACCCCTTCTATCTTCTAAACAATACCCACCCTTTCTATCTTCTATTAGTCCTAAATGTTTCAAAAACATTGTATTTGTGAGAAATCATTCATTAAACCCTAAACTTCAACTAAATATTGTAATGAACAATGTGGAAATTGAGCAAGTTGAGGTGACTAAACTGCTTGGAGTAACACTGGATTGTAAACTGTCATGGTCAAAACATATTGATACAACAGTAGCTAAGATGGGGAGAAGTCTGTCTATAATAAAGCACTGCTCTACCTTCTTAACAGCACTATACACACAGAGAGCAAACATTAATAAAATGCATATCAATCTCTCCTGGCTGAAAGTAGAAGAGATATTGACTTCATCACTTCCTATAGTTGTGAGAGTTATTGACATGTTGAAAGCACCGAGCTGTCTGTTTAAATGACTAGCACACAAATCAAATCAAACTTTATTTGTCACATGCGCCGAATACAACAAGTGTAGACCTTACCATGCTTACTGACAAGACCTAGTTCAAGAAGAGTTAAGAAAATATTTACCAAAAAGACTGAAGTAAAAATAATAATAAAAAGTAACACAATAAGAATAACGAGGCTATATACAGGGGGTACCGGTACCGGGTCAGTGTGAGGGCTATATACAGGGGGTACCGGTACCGGGTCAGTGTGGAGGCTATATACAGGGGGCACCGGTACAGAGTCAATATGGAGGCTATATACAGGGGGTACCGGTACCGAGTCAGTGTGAGGGCTATATACAGGAGGTACCGGTACCGGGTCAGTGTGGAGGCTATATACAGAGGACACCGGTACCGGGTCAGTGTGAGGGCTATATACAGGGGTACCGGTACCGGGTCAGTGTGAGGGCTATATACAGGGGGTACCGGTACCGGGTCAGTGTGGAGGCTATATACAGGGGGTACCGGTACCGAGTCAGTGTGAGGGCTATATACAGGAGGTACCGGTACCGGGTCAGTGTGAGGGCTATATACAGGGGGTACCGGTACCGAGTCAGTGTGAGGGCTATATACAGGGGGTACCGGTACCGAGTCAGTGTGAGGGCTATATACAAGGGGGTACCGGTACCGGGTCAGTGTGAGGGCTATATACAGGGGGTACCGGTACCGAGTCAGTGTGAGGGCTATATACAGGGGGTACCGGTACCGAGTCAGTGTGGAGGCTATATACAGGGGGTACCGGTACCGGGTCAGTGTGGAGGCTATATACAGGGGATAACGGTACCGAGTCAGTGTGAGGGCTATATACAGGAGGTACCGGTACCGGGTCAGTGTGAGGGCTATATACAGGGGGTACCGGTACCGAGTCAGTGTGAGGGCTATATACAGGAGGTACCGGTACCGGGTCAGTGTGAGGGCTATATACAGGGGGTACCGGTACCGGGTCAGTGTGAGGGCTATATACAGGGGGTACCGGTACAGAGTCAATGTGGAGGCTATATACAGGGGGTACCGGTACCGGGTCAGTGTGGAGGCTATATACAGGGGATAACGGTACCGAGTCAGTGTGAGGGCTATATACAGGGGGTACCGGTACCGAGTCAGTGTGGAGGCTATATACAGGGGGTACCGGTACCGAGTCAGTGTGGAGGCTATATACAGGGGATAACGGTACCGGGTCAGTGTGAGGGCTATATACAGGGGGTACCGGTACCGGGTCAGTGTGGAGGCTATATACAGGGGTACCGGTACCGGGTCAGTGTGAGGGCTATATACAGGGGGTACCGGTACCGGGTCAGTGTGGAGGCTATATACAGGGGATAACGGTACCGAGTCAGTGTGAGGGCTATATACAGGAGGTACCGGTACCGGGTCAGTGTGAGGGCTATATACAGGGGGTACCGGTACCGAGTCAGTGTGAGGGCTATATACAAGGGGGTACCGGTACCGGGTCAGTGTGAGGGCTATATACAGGGGGTACCGGTACCGGGTCAGTGTGAGGGCTATATACAGGAGGTACCGGTACCGGGTCAGTGTGAGGGCTATATACAGGGGGTACCGGTACCGGGTCAGTGTGAGGGCTATATACAGGGGGTACCAGTACCGGGTCAGTGTGAGGGCTATATACAGGAGGTACCGGTACCGGGTCAGTGTGAGGGCTATATACAGGAGGTACCGGTACCGGGTCAGTGTGAGGGCTATATACAGGGGTACCAGTACCGGGTCAGTGTGAGGGCTATATACAGGGGGTACCAGTACCGGGTCAGTGTGAGGGCTATATACAGGGGGTACCGGTACCGGGTCAGTGTGAGGGCTATATACAGGGGGTACCAGTACCGGGTCAGTGTGAGGGCTATATACAGGGGGTACCGGTACCGGGTCAGTGTGAGGGCTATATACAGGGGGTACCGGTACCGAGTCAGTGTGGAGGCTATATACAGGGGGTACCGGTACCGGGTCAGTGTGAGGGCTATATACAGGGGATACCGGTACCGGGTCAGTGTGAGGGCTATATACAGGGGGTACCGGTACCGGGTCAGTGTGAGGGCTATATACAGGGGGTACCGGTACCGAGTCAGTGTGAGGGCTATATACAGGGGGTACCGGTACCGAGTCAGTGTGGAGGCTATATACAGGGGGTACCGGTACCGAGTCAGTGTGAGGGCTATATACAGGGGGTACCGGTACCGAGTCAGTGTGGAGGCTATATACAGGGGGTACCGGTACCGAGTCAGTGTGGAGGCTATATACAGGGGGTACCGGTACCGAGTCAGTGTGGAGGCTATATACAGGGGGTACCGGTACCGGGTCAGTGTGGAGGCTATATACAGGGGGTACCGGTACCGAGTCAGTGTGAGGGCTATATACAGGGGGTACCGGTACAGAGTCAGTGTGGAGGCTATATACAGGGGGTACCGGTACCGGGTCAGTGTGAGGGCTATATACAGGGGGTACCGGTACCGGGTCAGTGTGAGGGCTATATACAGGGGGTACCGGTACAGAGTCAGTGTGGAGGCTATATACAGGGGGTACCGGTACCGGGTCAGTGTGGAGGCTATATACAGGGGGTACCGGTACCGAGTCAGTGTGAGGGCTATATATAGGGGGTACCGGTACCGGGTCAGTGTGAGGGCTATATACAGGGGGTACCGGTACCGGGTCAGTGTGGAGGCTATATACAGGGGGTACCGGTACCGGGTCAGTGTGAGGGCTATATACAGGGGGTACCGGTACCGAGTCAGTGTGAGGGCTATATACAGGGGGTACCGGTACCGGGTCAGTGTGAGGGCTATATACAGGAGGTACCGGTACCGAGTCAGTGTGGAGGCTATATACAGGGGGTACCGGTACCGAGTCAGTGTGGAGGCTATATACAGGGGGTACCGGTACCGGGTCAGTGTGAGGGCTATATACAGGGGGTACCGGTACCGGGTCAGTGTGAGGGCTATATACAGGGGGTACCGGTACCGGGTCAGTGTGAGGGCTATATACAGGAGGTACCGGTACCGAGTCAGTGTGGAGGCTATATACAGGGGGTACCGGTACCGAGTCAGTGTGGAGGCTATATACAGGGGGTACTGGTACCGAGTCAGTGTGGAGGCTATATACAGGGGGTACCGGTACCGAGTCAGTGTGGAGGCTATATACAGGGGGTACCGGTACCGAGTCAGTGTGGAGGCTATATACAGGGGGTACTGGTACCGAGTCAGTGTGGAGGCTATATACAGGGGGTACCGGTACCGAGTCAGTGTGGAGGCTATATACAGGGGGTACCGGTACCGGGTCAGTGTGAGGGCTATATACAGGGGGTACCGGTACCGGGTCAGTGTGAGGGCTATATACAGGGGGTACCGGTACCGAGTCAGTGTGAGGGCTATATACAGGGGACACCGGTACCGAGTCAGTGTGAGGGCTATATATAGGGGGTACCGGTACCGGGTCAGTGTGAGGGCTATATACAGGGGGTACCGGTACCGGGTCAGTGTGAGGGCTATATACAGGGGATACCGGTACCGGGTAAGTGTGAGGGCTATATACAGGGGGTACCGGTACCGGGTCAGTGTGAGGGCTATATACAGGGGGTACCGGTACCGGGTCAGTGTGGAGGCTATATACAGGGGGTACCGGTACCGGGTCAGTGTGGAGGCTATATACAGGGGGTACCGGTACCGGGTCAGTGTGGAGGCTATATACAGGGGGTACCGGTACCGGGTCAGTGGGAGGGCTATATACAGGAGGTACCGGTACCGGGTCAGTGTGGAGGCTATATACAGGGGGTACCGGTACCGGGTCAGTGGGAGGGCTATATACAGGAGGTACCGGTACCGGGTCAGTGTGGAGGCTATATACAGGGGGTACCGGTACCGGGTCAGTGTGGAGGCTATATACAGGGGGCACCGGTACCGGGTCAGTGTGAGGGCTATATACAGGGGATACCGGTACCGGGTCAGTGTGAGGGCTATATACAGGGGGTACCGGTACCGGGTCAGTGTGAGGGCTATATACAGGGGATACCGGTACCGAGTCAATGTGGAGGCTATATACAGGGGGCACCGGTACCGGGTCAGTGTGGAGGCTATATACAGGGGGTACCGGTACCGGGTAAGTGTGAGGGCTATATACAGGGGGTACCGGTACCGGGTCAGTGTGAGGGCTATATACAGGGGGTACCGGTACCGGGTCAGTGGGAGGGCTATATACAGGGGGTACCGGTACCGGGTCAGTGTGAGGGCTATATACAGGGGGTACCGGTACCGGGTCAGTGTGGAGGCTATATACAGGGGGTACCAGTACCGGGTCAGTGTGAGGGCTATATACAGGGTGTACCGGTACCGAGTCAGTGTGAGGGCTATATACAGGGGGTACCAGTACCGTGTCAGTGTGAGGGCTATATACAGGAGGTACCGGCACCGGGTCAGTGTGGAGGCTATATACAGGGGGTACCGGTACCGGGTCAGTGTGAGGGATATATACAGGGGGTACCGGGTCAGTGTGAGGGCTATATACAGGGGGTACCGGTACCGGGTTAGTGTGAGGGCTCTATACAGGGGGTACCGGTAACGGGTCAGTGTGGAGGCTATATACAGGGGGTACCAGTACCGGGTCAGTGTGGAGGCTATATACAGGGGGTACCGGTACCGGGTCAGTGTGAGTGCTATATACAGGGGTACCGGTACCGAGTCAGTGTGGAGGCTATATACAGGGGGTACCGGTACCGGGTCAGTGTGAGGGCTATATACAGGGGTACCGGTACCGGGTCAGTGTGAGGGCTATATACAGGGGGTACCGGTACCGAGTCAATGTGGAGGCTATATACAGGGGGTACCGGTACCGGGTCAGTGTGGAGGCTATATACAGGGGGTACCGGTACCGGGTCAGTGTGAGGGCTATATACAGGGGGTACCGGTACCGGGTCAGTGTGAGGGCTATATACAGGGGTACCGGTACCGAGTCAGTGTGGAGGCTATATACAGGGGTACCGGTACCGGGTCAGTGTGGAGGCTATATACAGGTGGTACCGGTACCGAGTCAGTGTGAGGGCTATATACAGGGGGTACCGGTACAGAGTCAGTGTGAGGGCCATATACAGGTGGTACCGGTACCGGGTCAGTGTGAGGGATATATACAGGGGGTACCGGTACCGAGTCAGTGTGAGGGCTATATACAGGGGGTACCGGTACAGAGTCAGTGTGAGGGATATATACAGGTGGTACCGGTACCGGGTCAGTGTGAGGGATATATACAGGGGGTACCGGGTCAGTGTGAGGGCTATATACAGGGGGTACCGGTACCGGGTTAGTGTGAGGGCTCTATACAGGGGGTACCGGTAACGGGTCAGTGTGGAGGCTATATACAGGGGGTACCAGTACCGGGTCAGTGTGGAGGCTATATACAGGGGTACCGGTACCGGGTCAGTGTGAGTGCTATATACAGGGGGTACCGGTACCGAGTCAGTGTGGAGGCTATATACAGGGGGTACCGGTACCGGGTCAGTGTGAGGGCTATATACAGGGGGTACCGGTACCGGGTCAGTGTGAGGGCTATATACAGGGGGTACCGGTACCGAGTCAATGTGGAGGCTATATACAGGGGGTACCGGTACCGGGTCAGTGTGGAGGCTATATACAGGGGGTACCGGTACCGGGTCAGTGTGAGGGCTATATACAGGGGGTACCGGTACCGGGTCAGTGTGAGGGCTATATACAGGGGTACCGGTACCGAGTCAGTGTGGAGGCTATATACAGGGGGTACCGGTACAGAGTCAGTGTGAGGGCCATATACAGGTGGTACCGGTACCGGGTCAGTGTGAGGGCTATATACAGGGGGTACCGGTACCGAGTCAGTGTGCGGGGTACAGGTTAGTTGAGGTCATTTGTACATGTAGGTGGGGGTGAAGTGACTATGCATAGATAATAAACTAAGAGAAGCAGCAGTGTAAAAAAGGGGAGGGGTCAATGTAATGGTCCAGTGGTGATTTGATTAATTGTTCAGCAGACTGATGGCTTGCGGGTAGAAGCTGTTCAGCAGTCTTATGGCTTGGGGGTAGAAGCTGTTCAGCAATCTGATGGCTTAGGGGTAGAAGCTGTTCAGCAGTCTGATGGCTTGGGGGTAGAAGCTGTTCAGCAGCCTGATGGCTGGGAGGTAGAAGCTGTTCAGCAGTCTTATGGCCTGGAGGTAGAAGCTGTTCAGCAGTCTTATGGCCTGGTGGTAGAAGCTGTTCAGCAGTCTGATGGCTTTGGGGTAGAAGCTGTTCAGCAGTCTGATGGCCTGGGGGTAGAAGCTGTTCAGCAGTCTGATGGCCTGGCGGTAGAAGCTGTTCAGCAGTCTGATGGCTTGGGGGTAGACGCTGTTCAGCAGTCTGATGGCTTGGGGGTAGAAGCTGTTCAGCAGTCTTATGGCTTGGGGGTAGACGCTGTTCAGCAGTCTGATGGCTTGGGGGTAGAAGCTGTTCAGCAGTCTGATGGCTTGGGGGTAGACGCTGTTCAGCAGTCTGATGGCTTGGGGGTAGAAGCTGTTCAGCAGTCTGATGGCCTGGTGGTAGACGCTGTTCAGCAGTCTGATGGCCTAGGTCGTAGAAGCTGTTCAGCAGTCTGATGGCCTGGTGGTAGACGCTGTTCAGCAGTCTGATGGCCTAGGTCGTAGAAGCTGTTCAGCAGTCTGATGGCTTGGGGGTAGAAGCTATCGAGGAGCCTTCTGGTCCCAGACTTTACGATCTTATACCACTTGCTGTGCTGTGGCAGAGAAAACAGTCTATAACTTGGGAGACTGGAGTCTCAGACAATTTTTTGGGCTTTTCTCTGACACCGCCTATTATATAGGTCCTGGATGGCAGAGATCTTGACCCCAGTGATATACTGGGCCATACTCACCACCCTCTTACCATGACTGGCCTACTCTGGTCAGTTTACCGTGGACCACAATCCTATAGAGAGATGTCTCACACCCACCAGAGGGGAAGAGATGGAGAGGTATGGAGATGGGGAGGGTTTATGACACCTCAGGACCATTGGAAATCTAAGGCAGCAGACATTTGTTTGTCCTCTCACTATGGAGAACGTTATAACGAAAACATTGTAACTTTAAGAGTTTTCCTAGTATGTGCTTGATGTTTGCATATTGTACGTTGCGTGGAAAATGTCCAGATCAAAGAGAATGTTTTTGTAAAGATGAAATGTGAAGTTAGTTGTTTATATTGGATCTGAGTAAAATCCAGACCTTCTCGTAACTTGGTACGCCCAGAGAATTGCCCTAAAGGCAGAAACGCCCATTTCTGACCCAAGGGTATAAAACATGTGAGTTAAGAATTAACATATTAGACTAAGTGACCCTGAGCTGCAGCCAAGGTCTGAGTGGTCAGCAAACCCAAAACACAACACAAGGTTGAAGAAGACAACGGAACCTTTTAACAACCTGTGCTACGGACGAGTAGCTGTATCTAAAGGGAGTGAATTCAAGCAGGCCCAGCGGTCACCACTCTCCAAGGAATCCTATGTCTACACTGTTTTCGTTCCCACGCTGGAACCATCTACACGGCTGATTATCCCTACTCCAAAAAAACCTTTTCAGAGCAAGGGCAAGGGAACATAGCACGAAGAAAAAGGACACTGACATCGTGAGGAGAAACGAGAGAGTTACACCCGGTAAGAGAAGACGGACCATCATCAGCGAAGTCGGAATCCTGTCCACTCAGAGACACCACATCGGAGACCTTCAACACATAAATACATCATTCTGACCCATAAGAGCGGCAGTTCGGGGAAAGGTTAGGGTTAAAATAGGCAAAGCTGACAAATGCACCCGTGTGTTTTTCTCTCGTGCACTCTCTCTCTCTTGAAATCCCCATCTTGTGTAACACATGTTATATTGTGTTGGCCCGCTAGGGACCTGTTTTATCGTACTAAGTTCTAATCAATAGTCTAGAATGTGTTTGACTAGTTTCACTTATAAACACCATGGAACCATGCAGCCGTCATGCCAGTCAGGGAGGAGACGCGTTCTGTCTCCTAGAGATGAACGTATTTTGGTGTGAAAAGTGCAAATCAATCCCAGAACAACAGCAAAGGACCTTGTAAAGATGCTGGAGGAAACAAGTAAAAAGTATCTTTATCCACAGCATAACGAGTCCTATATATGAGTCCTATATCGACATAACCTGAAAAACCACTCAGCAAGGAAGAAGCCACTGCTCCAAAACCGCCATAAAAAAGCCAGACTATGGTTTGCAACTGCACATGAGGACAAAGATCGTACTTTTTGGAGAAATGTCCTCTGGGTGTCTAAGTGTTTGTGATATTGTGTGTATGTGTGTCTAAGTTTTTGTGATATTGTGTGTGTGTGATATTGTGTGTGTGTGATATTGTGTGTGTGATATTGTGTGTGTGTGTGATATTGTGCGTGATAGTGTGTGTGTGTGTGATATTGTGTGTGTGCGTGTGTGTGTGTGTGATATTGTGTGTGTGTGATATTGTGTGTGATATTGTGTGTGTGTGTGTGATATTGTGTGTGTGTATGATATCGTGTGTGATATTGTGTGTGATATTGTGTGTGATATTGTGTGTGATATTGTGTGTGTGTGTGTGTGTGTGTGATATTGTGTGTGTGTGATATTGTAACTAACTGTTCTGCCTTATTATTATTCGACCATGCTGGTCGTTTATGAACATTTGAACATCTTGGCCATGTTCTGTTATAATCTCCACCCGGCACAGCCAGAAGAGGACTGGCCACCCCACATAGCCTGGTTCCTCTCTAGGTTTCTTGCTAGGTTTTGGCCTTTCTAGGGAGTTTTTCCTAACCACCGTGCTTCTACACCTGCATTGCTTGCTGTTTGGGGTTTTAGGCTGGGTTTCTGTACAGCACTTTGAGATATCAGCTGATGTACGAAGGGCTATATAAATAGATTTGATTTGATTTGTGTAAGTGTCTAAGTGTTTGTGGTAAAGTTAGTGTGATATTGTCTGTGTGTGATATTGTGTGTGTGTGTGATATTGTGTGTGTGTGATATTGTGTGTGATATTGTGTGTGTGTGTGATATTGTGTGTGTGTGATATTGTGTGTGAGTGTCTAAGTGTTTGTGATAAAGTTAGTGAAGATGTGAATTATTTGACACATATCAAATAACTAAGAACTGACACCGGACAACATGAATCAAAACTTTGTAATTTCCTGAAGAATTCCTCATTAAATGATTAATTCCTCAACTACAGGCAGCCGTTAAAGAGGGCTTGTGCTTCCTGCTGCTAAGAATTTGTCATTGTCTGAAGTCTAGATTGATATATTTATTATTTATCAGATTAATCATGGCTGGAGAGGCTGGGATCCTGGTTGGGCTCATAGGGCTCCTACACTTACAGTTAGGAGGGGAGGGAGAGGAGAGAGGGAGGGGAGAGAGAGGGAGACAGAGAGATGGAGAGGAGAGAGGGAGGGGAGGGAGAGGAGAGAGAGAGGGAGGGGCGAGAGGGAGGGGAGAGAGAGGGAGGGGAAAGAGAGGGAGGGGAAAGAGAGGGAGAGAGATAGAGGGAGAGGAGAGAGGAAGGGGAGAGATAGGGAGGGAGAGGGAGAATGAGAGAGGGAGAGGAAAGAGGGGGGGGGAGAGAATGTGTGAGAGGGAGGTAGAGAGAGAGAAGGAGAGATGGAGGGGAGAGAGAGAGAGATGGAGGGAGGCAGCTGAATGTGAATATTGTAGAGCATGGTGGTTATTATTGCAGGGTAGTCACCAGCTCACTAGAGGGCCTGAACACACCAGCATCATGTAAAGAGTTTAGCCTGGAGCAGTGGTTACCCTGTGCTGGGATTGAGAGAGAGAGAGCGAGAGAGAGAGAGAGAGAGAGAGAGAGAGAGAGAGAGAGAGAGAGAGAGAGAGAGAGAGAAAGGGGTAGTGTTGTCATTGATCTGACTCCTGCCGGAGGTCATCAAGTCCTGGGGTCACCTCTGTTTACGGAAAGGTCTAAAGAATACCTTGAGGACAGGATTGGCAATATCAACCTTACACTGTGGCACATCTAACTAATCAACAACAGAAACTGTTTAATATCCATCCAACCAAAGGCTTTGAACCATGTAACCCCTCACCATTCTGAGGCTAAACAGCCTACTCAATGAAAACCATTGTTGGAAGCAGGATTTGTGCCATGCTGTTGGCAGAACAAGAGATGTATAAACACTGGCCAAGGGCCTGAATATCTCCGGATGTGGAACATTCAGGACATCAGAACCAAAGTGGATACAATGTTGTAATGTTACTGTTGTGGATCATTCCACTTATTACAGTTAATACCATTGTACTGACTGTCAAAGTGAGTCCCAAAGCTCCTGGTCCCGTAACAGAGGTGAAAATCATCTCCATGGTAACCTAACCCCAGGCTCCTGGTCCTGTAACAGAGGTGTAAATCATCACCGTGATAACCTCTCCTGGTCCTGTAACAGAGGTGTAAATCATCACTGTGGTAACCTCTCCTGGACCTGTAACAGAGGTGTAAATCATCACCGTGGTAACCTCTCCTGGACCTGTAACAGAGGTGTAAATCATCACCGTGGTAACCTCTCCTGGTCCTGTAACAGAGGGGTAAATCATCACCGTGGTAACCTCTCCTGGTCCTGTAACAGAGGTGTAAATCATCACTGTGATAACATCTCCTGGTCCTGTAACAGAGGTGTAAATCATCGCCGTGATAACCTCTCCTGGTCCTGTAACAGATGTGTAAATCATCACCGTGGTAACCTCTCCTGGAACCGTAACAGAGGTGTAAATCATCACCGTGGTAACCTCTCCTGGACCTGTAACATAGGTGTAAATCATCATCGTGGTAACCACTCCTGGTCCTGTAACAGAGGTGTAAATCATCACCGTGGTAACCTCTCCTGGTCCTGTAACAGAGGTGTAAATCATCATCGTGGTAACCTCTTCTGGTCCTGTAACAGAGGTGTAAATCATCACCGTGATAACCTCTCCTGGTCCTGTAACAGAGGTGTAAATCATCACCGTGGTAACCTCTCCTGGTCCTGTAACAGAGGTGTAAATCATCACAGTGATAACCTCTCCTGGTCCTGTAACAGAGGTGTAAATCATCACCGTGATAACCTCTCCTGGTCCTGTAACAGAGGTGTAAATCATCACCGTGGTACCCTCTCCTGGTCCTGTAACAGAGGGGTAAATCATCACCGTGGTAACCTCTCCTGGACCTGTAACAGGGGTGTAAATCATCACCGTGGTAACCTCTCCTGGACCTGTAACAGAGGTGTAAATCAT
This sequence comes from Oncorhynchus masou masou, assembly GCF_036934945.1. NCBI lineage: Eukaryota > Metazoa > Chordata > Actinopteri > Salmoniformes > Salmonidae > Oncorhynchus > Oncorhynchus masou. Next base: position 101,809,146 of record NC_088240.1, on the reverse strand, counting down.
CACAGTGATAACCTCTCCTGGTCCTGTAACAGAGGGGTAAATCATCACCGTGATAACCTAACCCCAGGCTCCTGGTCCTGTAACAGAGGTGTAAATCATCACCGTGGTAACCTCTCCTGGACCTGTAACAGAGGTGTAAATCATCACCGTGGTAACATCTCCTGGACCTGTAACATAGGTGTAAATCATCATCGTGGTAACCTCTCCTGGTCCTGTAACAGAGGTGTAAATCATCACCGTGGTAACCTCTCCTGGACCTGTAACAGGGGTGTAAATCATCACTGTGATAACCTCTCCTGGTCCTGTAACAGAGGTGTAAATCATCACAGTGATAACCTCTCCTGGTCCTGTAACAGAGGTGTAATCATCACTGTGATAACCTCTCCTGGTCCTGTAACAGAGGTGTAAATCATCACAGTGATAACCTCTCCCGGTCCTGTAACAGAGGTGTAAATCATCACCGTGATAACCTCTCCTGGTCCTGTAACAGAGGTGTAAATCATCTCCATGGTAACCTAACCCCAGGCTCCTGGTCCTGTAACAGAGGTGTAAATCATCACCGTGATAACCTCTCCTGGTCCTGTAACAGAGGTGTAAATCATCACAGTGATAACCTCTCCTGGTCCTGTAACAGAGGTGTAAATCATCTCCATGGTAACCTAACCCCAGGCTCCTGGTCCTGTAACAGAGGTGTAAATCATCACAGTGATAACCTCTCCTGGTCCTGTAACAGAGGTGTAAATCATCACAGTGATAACCTCTCCTGGTCCTGTAACAGAGGTGTAAATCATCTCCATGGTAACCTAACCCCAGGCTCCTGGTCCTGTAACAGAGGTGTAAATCATCACCGTGATAACCTCTCCTGGTCCTGTAACAGAGGTGTAAATCATCACAGTGATAACCTCTCCTGGTCCTGTAACAGAGGTGTAAATCATCTCCATGGTAACCTAACCCCAGGCTCCTGGTCCTGTAACAGAGGTGTAAATCATCACAGTGATAACCTCTCCTGGTCCTGTAACAGAGGTGTAAATCATCACAGTGATAACCTCTCCTGGACCTGTAACAGAGGTGTTAATCATCACCGTGATAACCTCTCCTGGTCCTGTAACAGAGGTGTAAATCATCACAGTGATAACCTCTCCTGGACCTGTAACAGAGGTGTAAATCATCACCGTGATAACCTCTCCTGGTCCTGTAACAGAGGTGTTAATCATCACAGTGATAACCTCTCCTGGACCTGTAACAGAGGTGTAAATCATCACCGTGATAACCTCTCCTGGTCCTGTAACAGGGGTGTAAATCATCACAGTGATAACCTCTCCTGGTCCTGTAACAGAGGTGTTAATCATCACAGTGATAACCTCTCCTGGTCCTGTAACAGAGGTGTAAATCATCACAGTGATAACCTCTCCTGGTCCTGTAACAGAGGTGTAAATCATCACAGTGATAACATCTCCTGGACCTGTAACAGAGGTGTAAATCATCACCGTGGTAACCTCTCCTGGTCCTGTAACAGAGGTGTTAATCATCACCGTGATAACCTCTCCTGGTCCTGTAACAGAGGTGTAAATCATCACCGTGATAACCTCTCCTGGTCCTGTAACAGAGGTGTAAATCATCACCGTGATAACCTCTCCTGGACCTGTAACAGAGGTGTAAATCATCACCGTGGTAACCTCTCCTGGTCCTGTAACAGAGGTGTAAATCATCACCGTGATAACCTCTCCTGGTCCTGTAACAGAGGTGTAAATCATCACCGTGATAACCTAACCCCAGGCTCCTGGTCCTGTAACAGAGGTGTAAATCATCACCGTGGTAACCCCTCCTGGTCCTGTAACAGAGGGGTAAATCATCACCGTGGTAACCTCTCCTGGTCTTGTAACAGAGGTGTAAATCATCACCGTGATAACCTCTCCTGGTCCTGTAACAGAGGTGTAAATCATCACCGTGGTAACCTCTCCTGGTCCTGTAACAGAGGTGTAAATCATCACCGTGATAACCTCTCCTGGACCTGTAACAGAGGTGTAAATCATCACCGTGGTAACCTCTCCTGGACCTGTAACAGAGGGGTAAATAATCACCGTGGTAACCTCTCCTGGTCCTGTAACAGAGGTGTAAATCATCACCGTGATAACCTAACCCCAGGCTCCTGGTCCTGTAACAGAGGTGTAAATCATCGCTGTGATAACCTCTTCTGGTCCTGTAACAGAAGTGTAAATCATCACCGTGGTAACCTCTCCTGGTCCTGTAACAGAGGTGTAAATCATCACCGTGGTAACCTCTCCTGGTCCTGTAACAGAGGTGTAAATCATCACCGTGATAACCTAACCCCAGGCTCCTGGTCCTGTAACAGAGGTGTAAATCATCACTGTGATAACCTCTCCTGGTCCTGTAACAGAGGTGTAAATCATCACCGTGATAACCTCTCCTGGTCCTGTAACAGAGGTGTAAATCATCACCGTGATAACCTCTCCTGGTCCTGTAACAGAGGTGTAAATCATCACCGTGATAACCTCTCCTGGACCTGTAACAGAGGTGTAAATCATCACCGTCGTAATCTCTCCTGGTCCTGTAACAGAGGTGTAAATCATCACCGTGGTAACCTCTCCTGGACCTGTAACATAGGTGTAAATCATCATCGTGGTAACCTCTCCTGGACCTGTAACAGAGGTGTAAATCATCACAGTGGTAACCTCTCCTGGACCTGTAACAGAGGTGTAAATCATCACCGTGATAACCTAATCCCAGGCTCCTGGTCCTGTAACAGAGGTGTAAATCATCACCTAGGTAACCTCTCCTGGACCTGTAACAGAGGTGTAAATCATCACCGTGATAACCTAACCCCAGGCTCCTGGTCCTGTAACAGAGGTGTAAATCATCACCGTGGTAACCTCTCCTGGACCTGTAACAGAGGTGTAATTCATCACTGTGATAGCCTCTCCTGGTCCTGTAACAGAGGTGTAAATCATCACCGTGATAACCTCTCCTGGTCCTGTAACAGAGGTGTAAATCATCACCGTGATAACCTCTCCTGGTCCTGTAACAGAGGTGTAAATCATCACCGTGATAACCTCTCCTGGTCCTGTAACAGAGGTGTAAATCATCACCGTGATAACCTCTCCTGGTCCTGTAACAGAGGTGTAATTCATCACTGTGATAGCCTCTCCTGGTCCTGTAACAGAGGTGTAAATCATCACCGTGATAACCTCTCCTGGTCCTGTAACAGAGGTGTAAATCATCACCGTGATAACCTCTCCTGGTCCTGTAACAGAGGTGTAAATCATCACCGTGATAACCTCTCCTGGACCTGTAACAGAGGTGTAAATCATCACCGTGGTAACCTCTCCTGGACCTGTAACATAGGTGTAAATCATCATCGTGGTAACCTCTCCTGGACCTGTAACAGAAGTGTAAATCATCACCGTGATAATCTAACCCCAGGCTCCTGGTCCTGTAACAGAGGTGTAAATCATCACCGTGGTAACCTCTCCTGGACCTGTAACAGAGGTGTAAATCATCACTGTGATAACCTCTCCTGGTCCTGTAACAGAGGTGTAAATCATCACCGTGATAACCTCTCCTGGTCCTGTAACAGAGGTGTAAATCATCACAGTGATAACCTCTCCTGGTCCTGTAACAGAGGTGTAAATCATCACAGTGATAACCTCTCCTGGACCTGTAACAGAGGTGTAAATCATCACCGTGATAACCTCTCCTGGTCCTGTAACAGAGGTGTAAATCATCACAGTGATAACCTCTCCTGGTCCTGTAACAGAGGTGTAAATCATCACCGTGGTTACCTCTCCTGGTCCTGTAACAGAAGTGTAAATCATCACCGTGATAACCTCTCCTGGTCCTGTAACAGAGGTGTAAATCATCACCGTGATAGCCTCTCCTGGTACTGTAACAGAGGGGTAAATCATCACCGTGATAACCTAACCCCAGGCTCCTGGTCCTGTAACAGAGGTGTAAATCATTACCATGGTAACCTCTCCTGGTCTTGTAACAGAGGTGTAAATCATCACTGTGATAACCTCTCCTGGTCCTGTAACAGAGGTGTAAATCATCACCGTGGTAACCTGTCCTGGACCTGTAACAGAGGTGTAAATCATCGCTGTGATAACCTAACCACAGGCTCCTGGCCCTGTAACAGAGGTGTAAATCATCACCGTGATAACCTCTCCTGGTCCTGTAACAGAGGTGTAAATCATCACCGTGGTAACCTCTCCTGGTCCTGTAACAGAGGGGTAAATCATCACCGTGGTAACCTCTCCTGGTCCTGTAACAGAGGTGTAAATCATCACCGTGATAACCTCTCCTGGTCCTGTAACAGAGGTGTAAATCATCACCGTGGTAATCTCTCCTGGTCCTGTAACAGAGGTGTAAATCATCACCGTGAAAACCTCTCCCGGTCCTGTAACAGAGGTGTAAATCATCACAGTGATAACCTCTCCTGGACCTGTAACAGAGGTGTAAATCATCACGTGGTAACCTCTCCTGGTCCTGTAACAGAGGTGTAAATCATCACCGTGATAACCTCTCCCGGTCCTGTAACAGAGGTGTAAATAATCACCGTGATAACCTCTCCTGGTCCTGTAACAGAGGTGTAAATCATCACAGTGATAACCTCTCCTGGTCCTGTAACAGAGGTGTAAATCATCACCGTGATAACCTCTCCTGGTCCTGTAACAGAGGTGTAAATAATCACCGTGATAACATCTCCTGGTCCTGTAACAGAGGTGTAAATCATCACCGTGGTAACCTCTCCTGGACCTGTAACAGAGGTGTAAATCATCACCATGATAACCTAACCCCAGGCTCCTAGTCCTGTAACAGAGGTGTAAATCATCACTGTGGTAACCTCTCCTGGTCCTGTAACAGAGGTGTAAATCATCACCGTGATAACCTCTCCTGGACCTGTAACAGAGGTGTAAATCATCACGTGGTAACCTCTCCTGGTCCTGTAACAGAGGTGTAAATCATCACCGTGATAACCTCTCCTGGTCCTGTAACAGAGGTGTAAATCATCACCGTGGTAACCTCTCCTGGTCCTGTAACAGAGTTGTAAATCATCACAGTGATAACCTCTCCTGGACCTGTAACAGAGGTGTAAATCATCACCGTGATAACCTCTCCTGGTCCTGTAACAGAGGTGTAAATCATCACCGTGGTAACCTCTCCTGGTCCTGTAACAGAGGTGTAAATCATCACCGTGGTAACCTCTCCTGGACCTGTAACAGAGGTGTAAATCATCACCGTGATAACCTCTCCTGGACCTGTAACAGAGGTGTAAATCATCACCGTGGTAACCTCTCCTGGTCCTGTAACAGAGGTGTAAATCATCACCGTGATAACCTCTCCTGGACCTGTAACAGAGGTGTAAATCATCACCGTGGTAACCTCTCCTGGACCTGTAACAGAGGTGTAAATCATCACCGTGGTAACCTCTCCTGGACCTGTAACAGAGGTGTAAATCATCACGTGGTAACCTCTCCTGGACCTGTAACAGAGGTGTAAATCATCACCGTGATAACCTCTCCTGGTCCTGTAACAGAGGTGTAAATCATCACCGTGGTAACCTCTCCTGGTCCTGTAACAGAGGTGTAAATCATCACCGTGATAACCTCTCCTGGACCTGTAACAGAGGTGTAAATCATCACCGTGGTAACCTCTCCTGGTCCTGTAACAGAGGTGTAAATCATCACCGTGATAACCTAACCCCAGGCTCCTGGTCCTGTAACAGAGGTGTAAATCATCAGAGTGATAACCTCTCCTGGACCTGTATCAGAGGTGTACATCATCACCGTGGTAACCTCTCCTGGTCCTGTAACAGAGGTGTAAATCATCACCGTGGTAACCTCTCCTGGTCCTGTAACAGAGTTGTAAATCATCACAGTGATAACCTCTCCTGGACCTGTAACAGAGGTGTAAATCATCACCGTGATAACCTCTCCTGGTCCTGTAACAGAGGTGTAAATCATCACCGTGGTAACCTCTCCTGGTCCTGTAACAGAGTTGTAAATCATCACCGTGGTAACCTCTCCTGGTCCTGTAACAGAGTTGTAAATCATCACAGTGATAACCTCTCCTGGACCTGTAACAGAGGTGTAAATCATCACCGTGATAACCTCTCCTGGACCTGTAACAGAGGTGTAAATCATCACCGTGATAACCTCTCCTGGTCCTGTAACAGAGGTGTAAATCATCACCGTGGTAACCTCTCCTGGTCTTGTAACAGAGGTGTAAATCATCACCGTGGTTACCTCTCCTGGTCCTGTAACAGAGGTGTAAATCATCACCGTGGTAACCTCTCCTGGACCTGTAACAGAGGTGTAAATCATCACCGTGGTAACCTCTCCTGGACCTGTAACAGAGGTGTAAATCATCACCGTGATAACCTCTCCTGGACCTGTAACAGAGGTGTAAATCATCACCGTGGTAACCTCTCCTGGACCTGTAACAGAGGTGTAAATCATCACCGTGATAACCTCTCCTGGACCTGTAACAGAGGTGTAAATCATCACCGTGGTAACCTCTCCTGGTCCTGTAACAGAGGTGTAAATCATCACCGTGATAACCTAACCCCAGGCTCCTGGTCCTGTAACAGAGGTGTAAATCATCAGAGTGATAACCTCTCCTGGACCTGTATCAGAGGTGTACATCATCACCGTGGTAACCTCTCCTGGTCCTGTAACAGAGGTGTAAATCATCACCGTGGTAACCTCTCCTGGTCCTGTAACAGAGGGGTAAATCATCACCGTGGTAACCTCTCCTGGTCCTGTAACAGAGGGATAAATCATCACCGTGGTAACCTCTCCTGGTCCTGTAACAGAGGGGTAAATCATCACCATGATAACCTCTCCTGGTCCTGTAACAGAGGTGTAAATCATCACCGTGATAACCTCTCCTGGTCCTGTAACAGAGGTGTAAATCATCACTGTGATAACCTCTCCTGGACCTGTAACAGAGGTGTAAATCATCACCGTGATAACCTCTCCTGGTCCTGTAACAGAGGTGTAAATCATCACCATGATAACCTCTCCTGGTCCTGTAACAGAGGTGTAAATCATCACCGTGATAACCTCTCCTGGTCCTGTAACAGAGGGGTAAATCATCACCGTGGTAACCTCTCCTGGTCCTGTAACAGAGGTGTAAATCATCACCGTGGTAACCTCTCCTGGTCCTGTAACAGAGGTGTAAATCATCACCGTGGTAACCTCTCCTGGTCCTGTAACAGAGGTGTAAATCATCACCGTGGTAACCTCTCCTGGTCCTGTAACAGAGGTGTAAATCATCACCGTGATAACCTCTCCTGGTCCTGTAACAGAGGTGTAAATCATCACCGTGGTAACCTCTCCTGGTCCTGTAACAGAGGGGTAAATCATCACCATGATAACCTCTCCTGGTCCTGTAACAGAGGTGTAAATCATCACCGTGGTAACCTCTCCTGGTCCTGTAACAGAGGTGTAAATCATCACCGTGGTAACCTCTCCTGGTCCTGTAACAGAGGGGTAAATCATCACCATGATAACCTCTCCTGGTCCTGTAACAGAGGGGTAAATCATCACCGTGATAACCTCTCCTGGTCCTGTAACAGAGGTGTAAATCATCACAGTGATAACCTCTCCTGGACCTGTAACAGAGGGGTAAATCATCACCGTGGTAACCTCTCCTGGTCCTGTAACAGAGTTGTAAATCATCACAGTGATAACCTCTCCTGGACCTGTAACAGAGGTGTAAATCATCACCGTGATAACCTCTCCTGGTCCTGTAACAGAGGTGTAAATCATCACCGTGGTAACCTCTCCTGGTCCTGTAACAGAGTTGTAAATCATCACCGTGGTAACCTCTCCTGGTCCTGTAACAGAGTTGTAAATCATCACAGTGATAACCTCTCCTGGACCTGTAACAGAGGTGTAAATCATCACCGTGATAACCTCTCCTGGACCTGTAACAGAGGTGTAAATCATCACCGTGATAACCTCTCCTGGTCCTGTAACAGAGGTGTAAATCATCACCGTGGTAACCTCTCCTGGTCTTGTAACAGAGGTGTAAATCATCACCGTGGTTACCTCTCCTGGTCCTGTAACAGAGGTGTAAATCATCACCGTGGTAACCTCTCCTGGACCTGTAACAGAGGTGTAAATCATCACCGTGGTAACCTCTCCTGGACCTGTAACAGAGGTGTAAATCATCACCGTGATAACCTCTCCTGGACCTGTAACAGAGGTGTAAATCATCACCGTGGTAACCTCTCCTGGACCTGTAACAGAGGTGTAAATCATCACCGTGATAACCTCTCCTGGACCTGTAACAGAGGTGTAAATCATCACCGTGGTAACCTCTCCTGGTCCTGTAACAGAGGTGTAAATCATCACCGTGATAACCTAACCCCAGGCTCCTGGTCCTGTAACAGAGGTGTAAATCATCAGAGTGATAACCTCTCCTGGACCTGTATCAGAGGTGTACATCATCACCGTGGTAACCTCTCCTGGTCCTGTAACAGAGGTGTAAATCATCACCGTGGTAACCTCTCCTGGTCCTGTAACAGAGGGGTAAATCATCACCGTGGTAACCTCTCCTGGTCCTGTAACAGAGGGATAAATCATCACCGTGGTAACCTCTCCTGGTCCTGTAACAGAGGGGTAAATCATCACCATGATAACCTCTCCTGGTCCTGTAACAGAGGTGTAAATCATCACCGTGATAACCTCTCCTGGTCCTGTAACAGAGGTGTAAATCATCACTGTGATAACCTCTCCTGGACCTGTAACAGAGGTGTAAATCATCACCGTGATAACCTCTCCTGGTCCTGTAACAGAGGTGTAAATCATCACCATGATAACCTCTCCTGGTCCTGTAACAGAGGTGTAAATCATCACCGTGATAACCTCTCCTGGTCCTGTAACAGAGGGGTAAATCATCACCGTGGTAACCTCTCCTGGTCCTGTAACAGAGGTGTAAATCATCACCGTGGTAACCTCTCCTGGTCCTGTAACAGAGGGGTAAATCATCACCATGATAACCTCTCCTGGTCCTGTAACAGAGGTGTAAATCATCACCGTGGTAACCTCTCCTGGTCCTGTAACAGAGGTGTAAATCATCACCGTGGTAACCTCTCCTGGTCCTGTAACAGAGGGGTAAATCATCACCATGATAACCTCTCCTGGTCCTGTAACAGAGGGGTAAATCATCACCGTGATAACCTCTCCTGGTCCTGTAACAGAGGGGTAAATCATCACCGTGGTAACCCCTTCTGGTCCTGTAACAGAGGGGTAAATCATCACCGTGGTAGCCTAGCCTCAGGCTAGAAATGTAGATCTAGCTACTCAGCTCTGTTATCACCAGGTGGATATTCAGCACTTCATATGCTAACATGAATGTCGGTGTGTCCGTGTATTTCATTCATTAATGTGTTGTGAGGACAGTTAAATGGTTCCTGTACATACATCTTTAATTCCACTACTAGACTCTGGGCTCTCTCTCTGTCTGACATTGTTTCAATGAGGAGCGTAGTGGAGCAGTTTAATAGAGAAAGCAGCTCTACTCACTACAGCATGTTAATTGAAGCATTGAGAGTGAAATTGTTTTTTTAAACTATTATCTCACTGTGTATCTGCTGAATGGATCTGGCTGACAATTGGAGCTATAATTGTACATCACAGCAGATATTGAGATGAAAAGCAAGATGGCGCCCTATCACACACACTCTCTGCCAATCCAATCAAAATGGGTTCATGTCAGTGTGAAAAACCCATTTGTGTTCAAAAACAAAACATTTCCCATTTTGTAATGGGCTAAATCACTGGGTTATCGGCAGCCATGCACAGCCAGACCTCATGAAGAGGCTCCTACACCCAGGGCTCATAGAGGGCGCACACTGCCATTGAATGGGGGAGGGGGGAGTCAAAAGGGTTCCTTTTAAAGTGGAAGAAGCCATTTTGAGGGATGATTTGGATTCAAATCTTCAGGGACTAACCCCTTGACATAAAGTCATAGTGTATTGGAGTTTTAGCCCTAAATTCATACATCAATTATTTACCGTCAACGCAGATTGTATAAGTGTAGGAAATTACAAGGGATGGTATTTTCTCTCAGGCAGAAAGAATGTGATACAACGGATACACCCCACCTAATGTGTATGCCCACTGTCCACCCAGCAGAATTATTTATGCATTAGAAAACAGTGTGCCGGGACCAGAAGAGGCAGACACATTATTTGAACCCTTTCATAACACACATCAATATTTAATGTGAAATAAATAAAGGATGTTGGTGTTGTTTGGAGGACAGATGTAGCTGATCGCTCGGCTGGCTACGGGGAGCACGGGGATGCTACACATACCCCTCAGTAAAACCCTCCATCTCTTTTTAATCATCCACTTAGTGCATTGTGGGTAGAGGAGCTGTCAAGGTGAGACGGCAGCTTCTTGGAGAGCAGAAGCCCCTAACCCTGGAACTGGAGCCTGAGCTGGATGGCTTTGTCTCTAAATGTGTTATTAAGCTATTGTTTCATTGGATAGCACCACTGTAGCCTGCCTGGGCGGATGTGACTGGAAACCTGACATTCAACTCTCAACTCTGTCTGCCTCTCTCATTCTGTCCAAGGTTGACCCCAGTCACATTGTTCAAAGAAACAGAACTGTCTATTTTATCATTAGCCTCCTGTATTTCTAGTCCTTCTACATTCTGACTGAGTGGAAGAAACACGAAAGGCTTTGTATTACAGCAAGACGTTGGTTCTTTAACATTTTATTCACTATTTAAACTGAGGGAAACTACATTCGCCCCAAACTGAAAGCGCCAACCACCGCATTTAACCATGGAAAGTTGACTGGGAATATGGCTGAATATAAACAGTGTAGATAATCAATCCGCGCATGGCAATCAAACAAGCAAAATGTCAGTATATAAAGACAAAGTGGAGTCGCGATTCAACGGCTAGTCACGAGACCTTTTTGGCAGGGTCTACAGACAATGATGAACTACAAAAGAAAAGCCAGCCTCATCGCGGACAATGTCGTCTTGCTACAGACAAACTAAACACCTTCTTTGCCTGCTTTGATGATAATACAGTGCCACCGCCACGGGCCGCCACCAAGGACTGTGGGCTCTCCTTCACCGTGGCCAACGTGGGTAAGACTTTTAAACATGTTAACCCTAGCAAGGCTGCCGGTCCAGACGGCATCCCTAGCTGCGTCCTCAGAGCATGTGCAGACCAGCTGACTGGTGTGTTTACGGACATTTTCAATCTCTCCCTATCCCAGTCTGCTGTCTCCACATGCATCAAGATGGACATCATTGTTCCTGTTCTCAAGAATGCAAAGGTAACTGAACTAAATTACTATCGCCCATTAGCACACACTTCTGTCATCATGAAGTGCTTTGAGAGACTTGTCAAGGATCATATCACCTCCACCCTACCTGTCACCCAAGACACACTTCAATTTGCTTACCGCCCAAATAGGTCCACAGACGATGCAATCTCCATCACACTGCCCAATCCCATCTGGACAAGAGGAATACCTATGTAAGAATGCTGTTCGTTGTCAATAGCTCAGCATTCAACACCATAGTACCCTCCACGCTCATCATTAAGCTTGCAGCCCTGGGTCTCAACCCCGTCCTGTGCAATTGGGTCCTGGACTTCCTGACGGGCCACCCCCAGGTGGTGAAGGTAGGAAACAACATCTCCACTTTGCTGATCCTCAACACTGGGGCCCCACAAAGGTGCATGCTCAGCCCCTTCCTGTACTCAATCTAACTGCACTGTCCCATTTACAATAGCTATTACAATGAAAGAATACCATGCTATTGTTTGAGGACAATGCACAGTTACGAACAGGAAAATGCATTAATAAACTAGTCTTGATGAACAGAAATGCAATGGTTCATTGGATCAGTCGAAAACTTTGTAGATACACTGCTGCCATCTAGTGGCCAAAATCTAAAATGCGTCTGGGCTGGAATAATACCTTATGGTTTTTCTCTTGCATTTCAAAGATGATGGTACAAAAAATGTAATTGTATTATCTTTTACCAGATATAATGTGTTATATTCTCCAACATGAAATTTACATTTCCACAAACTTCAAAGTGTTTCTTTTCAAATGTTATCAAGAATATGCATACCCTTGCTTCAGGTCCTGAGCTACAGGCAGTTAGATTTGGGTATGTCATTTTAGGCGAATATTGAAAAAAATTGTCCGATCCTTAAGAGGTTTTTAATGGAAGTGCCTCATGTTTTGAAAGCGCTGCGTTCCAATGCATCCCTATTGAGCAGTGAATGGGCTATCAACCAGATTACTTTTTCTTCCTATTCCCCAAGGTGTCTACAGCATTGTGACGTAGTTTTACGCATTTATGTTGAAGAATACCCGTAAGCAGCTACATTGCGCAAGTGGTCACCTGATGCTCCCAGAGTGATTCTCACATAAAATACAGAGGTAGCCATTACTCCAATCGGTCCTACTGAAAAACTAATTGGTGGATATATTATCGAATAGATATTTGAAAAACAACTTGAGGATTGACTATAAACAACGTTTGCCTGTTTCTGTCGATATTATGGAGCTAATTTGTAATATTTTTAGGTGTTTTCGGGACTGCAATTTCCGGGCGATTTCTCAGCCAAACATGAAGAACAAACGGAGCTATTTCGCCTACAAAAATAATATTTTGGGAAAAATGGAACATTGGCTATCTAACTGGGAGTGTTGTGAGTGAAAACATCCGAAGCTCATCAACGGTAAACGATTTAATTTGATTGCTTTTCTGATTTCCATGACCAAGTTACCTTGCAACCAAAACATGCGGACTCTCCTTCACTGCAGCCGAGGTGAGTAAAACATTTAAACATGTTAACCCTCGCAAGGCTGCAGGCCCAGACGGCATCCCCAGCCGCGCCCTCAGAGCATGCGCAGACCAGCTGGCTGGTGTGTTTACGGCCATATTCAATCAATCCCTATCCCAGTCTGCTGTTCCCACATGCTTCAAGAGGGCCACCATTGTTCCTGTTCCCAAGAAAGCTAAGGTAACTGAGCTAAACGACTACCGCCCCGTAGCACTCACTTCCGTCATCATGAAGTGCTTTGAGAGACTAGTCAAGGACCATATCACCTCCACCCTACCTGACACCCCAGACCCACTCCAATTTGCTTACCACCCAAATAGGTCCACAGACGATGCAATCTCAACCACACTGCACACTGCCCTAACCCATCTGGACAAGAGGAATACCTATGTGAGAATGCTGTTCATCGACTACAGCTCGGCATTTAACACCATAGTACCCTCCAAGCTCGTCATCAAGCTCGAGACCCTGGGTCTCGACCCCACCCTGTGCAACTGGGTACTGGACTTCCTGACGGGCCGCCCCCAGGTGGTGAGGGTAGGCAACAACATCTCCACCCCGCTGATCCTCAACACTGGGGCCCCACAAGGGTGCGTTCTGATCCCTCTCCTGTACTCCCTGTTCACCCACGACTGCGTGGCCACGTACGCCTCCAACTCAATCATCAAGTTTGCGGACAACACAACAGTGGTAGGCTTGATTACCAACAACGACGAGACGGCCTACAGGGAGGAGGTGAGGGCCCTCGGAGTTTGGTGTCAGGACAATAACCTCACACTCAACGTCAACAAAACTAAGGAGATGATTGTGGACTTCAGGAAACAGCAGAGGGAACACCCCCTATCCACATCGATGGAACAGTAGTGGAGAGGGTAGGAAGTTTTAAGTTCCTCGGCATACACATCACAGACAAACTGAATTGGTCCACCCACACAGACAGCATCATGAAGAAGGCGCAGCAGCGCCTCTTCAACCTTAGGAGGCTGAAGAAATTTGGCTTGTCACCAAAAGCACCAAAAGATTTGATTTGATATTTCACCTGTGATTTTCATGAATAGGAATATTTTCTAGGAATGTTTATGTCCGTTGCGTTATGCTAATTAGTGTCAGTGGATGATTACGGTCCCTCATGCGGGATGGGGAGTCACTAGAGGCTAACAACATGACACTGGTGACAATGTAAGCGGATTACTCAACACTTTACACGTCTGCTACTACAGCGAGTGAAATTACTGCAACCCTTAACAAAGATCTGCAGTCAGTTTCAGAATGGGTGGCAAGAAATAAGTTTGTCCTAAATATTTCAAAATCTAAAAGCATTGTATTTAGGACAAGTCATTCACTAAATTAATAATCTGGAAATTGAGCAGGATGAGGTGACTAAAATGCTTGGAGTAACCCTAGATTGTAAACTGTCATGGTCAAAACATGTTGATACAACCGTAGCTAAGATGGGGAGAAGTCTGTCCATAATAAAGCACTGCTCTGCCTTCTTAACAACTCTATCAACAAGGCAGGTCGTACAGGCCCTTTTTTCTACCATCTTAACAACACTATCAACAAGGCAGGTCCTACAGGCCCTAGTTTCTACCTTCTTAACAACACTATCACCAAGGCAGGTCCTACAGGCCCAAGTTTCTACCTTCTTAACAACACTATCAAAAAGGCAGGTCCTACAGGCCCTAGTTTCTACCTTCTTAACAACACTATCACCAAGGCAGGTCCTACAGGCCCAAGTTTCTACCTTCTTAACAGCTCTATCAACAAGGCAGGTCCTACAGGCCCTGGTTTTGTCGCACCTGGACTACTGTTCAGTCATGTGGTCAGGTGCCACAAAGAAGACAGCACGGCTAGCCCTTAACCAACATTAATAATATGCATGTACATTTCTCATGGCTCAAAGTGGAGAAGACACTGACTTCACTACATCACTACTTGTTTTTGTAAGAAGTGTTGACAAGCTGAATGTACTGAGTGGTCTGTTTAAACTACTAGCACACATCTCAGACACCCCTACATACCCCACAAGACATGCTGCCAGAGGTCTGTTTAAACTACTAGCACACATCTCAGACACCCATACATACCCCACAAGTCATGCCGCCAGTGGTCTCTTCACAATCCCAGACTATGGGAGGCGCACAGTACTACATAGGGCCAGGACTACATGGAACTCTATTCCACATCAGGTAACTGATACAAGCAGTAGAATCAGATTTTAAAAAACAGATAAAAATACACCTTCTAGAACAGAGGAGACTGTGACGACACACATACACATAGGCACATACACACACATATATATTATAACACAGGTACTATACACACATGTACACATGGATGTTGTATTGTAGAATGTGATAGTAGAGTAGGGTCCTGAGGGCACACACTTAATGTGTTGTGGAAAGTGTTGTGAATTGTAACGTCATTCAATATTTGTAACTGTATTTAATAAATCCTGTTAAGGCTATGCACAATACTGCCCCCTTTGGAGGAATTGCGTGCCCAGAGTAAACAGAAAACAAATCTGTCCAAAATTGCTAATATATGCATATAATTTACATTTAAGTCATTTAGCAGACGCTCTTATCCAGAGCGACTTACAAATTGGTGAATTCACCTTCTGACATCCAGTGGAACAGCCACTTTACAATAGTGCATCTAAATCATTTAAGGGGGGGGGGGGTGAGAAGGATTACTTATCCTATCCTAGGTATTCCTTGAAGAGGTGGGGTTTCAGGTGTCTCCGGAAGGTGGTGATTGATATAATAATTATTATTGAATAGAAAACACTCTAAAGCTTCTAAAACCGTTCGAATTATGTCTGTATGTAAAGCAGAACTCACAGGGCAGCCATTCTCCCAAACTCTCTCTCTCATCAGGAAAGTTACCCCAACTTTGACGTCATCGCCCCCACCCTTCCCAAGCAGCTACGGATCTGGGAACAGTTTCTGTGTGTTCAGCGTGCCGTGTTCTTTCAATGGGGCGGGTATTGGAGAAAATCCCGCCAGCTTTGACCGGCTGGCGGGTAAAATAGTGACGTGTCACTGGAAAATATCTGTGCGTCCTGGCGCAATTGTATACAGCCTATTCTTTTGTTCCATTTCGTTTGAGAAGAGTTGCGTTCATTTGGTCGAATCGCCAATTGTTTTGTATGCTTAGAACATCCTAAAGCTTGATTCTGCATTTAGTTTGACCAGTTTAGTCGACATATAATATGTAATTTTGAAGTTTTGATGCGCAACTGTTCGTGACCAGCAGTAATTTTTGGTAGCATTTCAGCTGGAACTTGCAGCATATGCTAATACAAAGACACACGACTTGAAACCAAACGATGTTTTGGGTAAGTATGACTTCTTCCACTACATTCTGATCGAAGATCATCAAAGGTAAGGGAATATTTATGTTGTAATTTTGTGTTTCTGTTGACTCCAACGTAGCGGAGGATTATTGCTTATGTCTGAGCGCCGTCTCAGATTAGTGCCTAGTGAACGAATTCTGTAACGTTAAAAATAAATGTAACACAGCGGTTGCATTAAGAAGCAGTGTATCTTTCTAACTATATGTAGAACATGTATATTTAGTCAATGTTTATGATGTGTATTGCTCTTATCTGGCATTATCTGGCGAAGCTATCTATAATTTCTCCGGACATTTTTATAGCATTTTTTGAACATGGCTCAATGTAAACAGAGATTTATGGATATAAATTGCATATTATTGAAAAAAACATAAATGTACTGTGTAACATGTCCTATTACTGTTATCTGATGAAGATTTTCAAAAGGTTAGTGAATTATTTTTCTTTTAATCCTGCGTTTGTGATTGTGTTTTTTGCTTGACAATATGGCTACATATTGTATGTGTCCTCGTGGTGGTTTGATATACATATGTGCTATTTTTTCGCCGTAAAACATTTTAGAAATCTGACTCGCTGGGTAGATGAACAAGGTGTTTATCTTTCATTTGAGCTTTTGGACTTGTTAATGTGTGGAGGTTAAATATTTCTAAGAATATTTTTGCATTCTGTGCGCCATCTTTTGAGTTGAGCTTGGGGGGGGGGGGGTGCCCTTGGGGAACGTGCACCGTGATGTCATAACTTTGTTAATGTTGCTGGACCCCAGGAAGAGTAGCTGTTGCCCAGACAGTAGCTAATGGAGATCCTTAATAACTACAAAATACAAACTCAAACTCTTTGTACGTACGTATAAGTTATAGCCACATTCCAGCAGCATTATAATGACAGAGACAGAAGTCATGTTAAGCATGTAGCATGCAGCCACAGCTCATTATCATGTCCTCAACAAAACCTACATCTCCAGCAGGCGCTTTGTAAAAACCAATACGCCATATGGAAATAGTACTGTCAAACTGTCAATGGTTAATACAGGCCCCGTTGGCTACATACAGTCGTGTTGGTGTTCTATCGGCCTGTTGGCTGTGGCTGGCAGCAGGCTGCCACTCTCAACCAGTCTCTGATGTTCCTTGGTGCACTCAGCCCAGCTCCATCCCCCGGCTCCAGCTCTCCAGCAGGCCCAGGTCTGGTGGGTCCACAGGGGACCAGTCATCAGATGATAATCCACTGGAATGGGAGGAAGCACTGAAATGTTCAAATTGCCACAAAGTGCATCTCATTCCATGAATTGGGACTGACGGAGAGGAGAGCCTGGTGTGGCTGTAGTAGCAGTAGCAGCAGAATTTATAGTAGCAGTATCGGTAGTAGTTATAGTAGTAGCAAGAGCAGCAGTAGTTTTAGTGAAGGGGAATAGTAACAGAATTAGCAGCCGTAGTTATATTAGCAGTAGCAGTAGAATCAGCAGTAGCAGTAGTAGTAGAATCAGCAGTAGTAGTAGTAGTGGTAGTAGTAGTAGCAGTACTTATAGTAGCAGTATCGGTAGTAGTTATAGTAGTAGCAAGAGCAGCAGTAGTTTTAGTGAAGGGGAATAGTAACAGAATTAGCAGCCGTAGTTATATTAGCAGTAGAATCTGCAGTAGCAGTAGTAGTAGAATCAGCAGTAGTAGTAGTAGTGGTAGTAGTAGTAGCAGTACTTATAGTAGCAGTATCGGTAGTAGTTATAGTAGTAGCAAGAGCAGCAGTAGTTTTAGTGAAGGGGAATAGTAACAGAATTAGCAGCCATAGTTATATTAGCTGTAGCAGTAGAATCTGCAGTAGCAGTAGTAGTAGAATCAGCAGTAGTAGTAGTAGTGGTAGTAGTAGTAGCAGTACTTATAGTAGCAGTATCGGTAGTAGTTATAGTAGTAGCAAGAGCAGCAGTAGTTTTAGTGAAGGGGAATAGTAACAGAATTAGCAGCCATAGTTATATTAGCAGTAGCAGTAGAATCAGCAGTAGCAGTAGTAGTAGAATCAGCAGTAGTAGTAGTGGTAGTAGTAGTAGCAGTACTTATAGTAGCAGTATCGGTAGTAGTTATAGTAGTAGCAAGAGTAGCAGTAGTTTTAGTGAAGGGGAATAGTAACAGAATTAGCAGTCGTAGTTATATTAGCAGTAGCAGTAGAATCTGCAGTAGCAGTAGTAGTAGAATCAGCAGTAGTAGTAGTAGTGGTAGTAGTAGTAGCAGTACTTATAGTAGCAGTATCGGTAGTAGTTATAGTAGTAGCAAGAGCAGCAGTAGTTTTAGTGAAGGGGAATAGTAACAGAATTAGCAGCCATAGTTATATTAGCAGTAGCAGTAGATTCAGCAGTAGTAGTAGTAGTGGTAGTAGTAGTAGCAGTACTTATAGTAGCAGTATCGGTAGTAGTTATAGTAGTAGCAAGAGCAGCAGTAGTTTTAGTGAAGGGGAATAGTAACAGAATTAGCAGCCGTAGTTATATTAGCAGTAGCAGTAGAATCTGCAGTAGCAGTAGCAGTAGAATCAGCAGTAGTAGTAGTAGTGGTAGTAGTAGTAGCAGTACTTATAGTAGCAGTAGCAGTAGTCCGTATAGAAGAAGTGGCAGTAGCAGTACTTATAGTAGCAGCAGTAGTAGCAGTAGTAGAAGTAGAACCAGCAGTAGTAGCAGTGGTGGTAGTAGTACTAGCAGCAGCAGTAGTAGTAGTACTAGCAGTAGAACAAGCAGCAGTACTTATAGTAGCAGTAGCAGCAGTACTTATAGTAGCAGTAGCAGTAGTCCGTATAGAAGTGGCAGTAGCAGTACTTATAGTAGCAGCAGTAGTAGCAGTAGTAGAAGTAGAACCAGCAGTAGTAGCAGTGGTGGTAGTAGTACTAGCAGCAGCAGTAGTAGTAGTACTAGCAGTAGAACAAGCAGCAGTACTTATAGTAGCAGTAGCAGCAGTGCTTATAGTAGCACTTTCGCACTTATTAGTAGCACTCGCACTAGCTGTAGCGGTAGCAGCAGTAGTACCAGCAGTAGTAGTAGAAGTACTAGCAGAAGCATCAGTAGTTATAGTAGCAGTACTAGCAGTATAAGTAGTAGTAGTAGTAGTACTTGCAGTGACAGCAGTAGTTATAAAAGCAGTAGCAGCAGTAGTACTACCAGTAGTAGTAGCAGTAGTACTAGTAGTACTAGCAGTAGCACTAGCTGTAGCGGTAGTACTAGCAGAAGCAGCAGTAGTTGTAGTACTGCAATAGTAGCAGTAGTAGTAGTAGTGCTAGCATTAGCAGCAGTTATAGTTGTACTGCCAGTAGCAGCAGTAGTAGTAGTAGTACTGCCAGTAGCAGCAGTAGTAGTACTAGCAGTAGCAGCAGTAGTAGTACTAGCAGTAGCAGCAGTAGTTATAGTAGCAGTAGTAGGACCAGCAGTAGCATTACTAGCAGTAGTAGTAGTAGTAGTAGCAGTAGCACTTATAGTAGCAGTAGCAGCAATAGCAGCAGTAACAGAAGTGCTTATAGTATCAGCAGTAGCAGCAGTTCTTATAGTAGCAGTAGCAGCAGTACTTCTAATAGCAGCAGTAGCAGCAGTTATTATATTAGTAGTAGCAGCAGTAGTTATAGTAGTAGTATAAGAAATTAGTTTTGTAATTGTTAGTTTGATTACTTGTTGGTTATTACTGCATGGTCGGAACTGGAAGCACAAGCATTTCGCTACACTCGCATTAACATCTGCTAACCATGTGTATGTGACAAATAAAATTTGATTTGATAGTAGCAGCAGTAGCAGCAGTAGCAGCAGCAGTAGTAGAGGTAGCATCAGTACTTAGAGTAACATTAGCAACAGTACTTATAGTATCAGTAGCACCATTAGTTAGAGGTGGAAGCAGAAGAACTAGCAGCAGTAAAATAATAGTACTGGCAGTAGCAGCAGTAATTGTAGTAGCAGTAATACTAGTAGTAGTAGTACTAGTACTAGCAGTAGTTGCAGTAGTTATAGTAGCAGTATTAGCAGTAGTACTAGAATTAGTAGCAGAAGTAGTACTACCAGTAGCAGTAGCAGCACTAGCACTAGCTGTAGCGGTAGCAGCAGTAGTACTAGCAGTAGTAGTAGTAGTAGTACTAGCAGTAGTTGCAGTAGTTATAGTAGCAGTATTAGCAGTAGTACAAGAATTAGTAGCAGAAGTAGTACTACCAGTAGTATTAGTAGCACTCGCACTAGCTGTAGCGGTAGCAGCAGTAGTACTAGCAGAAGCAGCAGTAGTTGTAGTACTGGCAATAGTAGCAGTAGCAGCAGTACTTCTAGTAGCAGCAGAAGCAGCAGTACTTATAGTTGCAGGAGTAGCAGCAGTTCTTATATTAGTAGTAGCAGCAGTAGCAGTAGTAGTAGCAGTAGCAGCCGTACTTATAGTAGCAGTAGCAGCAGTAGTTATAGTACCTGCAGTAGCAGCAGTACTTATAGTAGTAGTAGCAGCAGTAGCAGCAGTAGTAGCAGCAGTAGTAGAGGTAGCAGCAGTACTTAAAGTAACATTAGCAACAGTACTTATAGTATCAGTAGCACCATTAGTTAGAGGTGGAAGCAGAAGAACTAGCAGCAGTAAAATAATAGTACTGGCAGTAGCAGCAGTAGAAGTAGTATTAGCAGTAGCAGCAGTAATTGTAGTAACAGTAATACTAGCAGTAGTAGTAGTACTAGCAGTAGTTGCAGTAGTTATAGTAGCAGTATTAGCAGTAGTACTAGAATTAGTAGCAGAAGTAGTACTACCAGTAGCAGTAGTAGCACTAGCACTAGCTGTAGCGGTAGCAGCAGTAGTACTAGCAGTAGTAGTAGTAGTACTAGCAGTAGTTGCAGTAGTTATAGTAGCAGTATTAGCAGTAGTACTAGAATTAGTAGCAGAAGTAGTACTACCAGTAGTATTAGTAGCACTAGCACTAGCTGTAGTGGTAGCAGCAGTAGTACTAGCAGTAGTAGTAGAAGTACAAGCAGAAGCATCAGTAGTTATAGTAGCAGTACTAGCAGTATAAGTAGTAGTAGTAGAAGTACTTGCAGTGACAGCAGTAGTTATAAAAGCAGTAGCAGCAGTAGTACTACCAGTAGTAGTAGCAGTAGTACTAGTAGTACTAGCAGTAGCAGCTGTAGTAGTAGTAGTACTAGCTGTAGCTGTAGTACTAGCAGAAGCAGCAGTAGTTGTAGTACTGGCAATAGTAGCAGTAGCAGCAGTACTTCTAGTAGCAGCAGTAGCAGCAGTACTTATAGTTGCAGCAGTAGCAGCAGTTCTTATATTAGTAGTAGCAGCAGTAGCAGTAGTAGTAGCAGTAGCAGCCGTACTTAAAGTAGCAGTAGCAGCAGTAGTTATAGTACCTGCAGTAGCAGCGGTACTTATAGTAGTAGTAGCAGCAGTAGCAGCAGTAGTAGCAGCAGTAGTAGAGGTAGCAGCAGTACTTAAAGTAACATTAGCAACAGTACTTATAGTATCAGTAGCACCAGTAGTTAGAGGTGGAAGCAGAAGAACTAGCAGCAGTAAAATAATAGTACTGGCAGTGGCAGCAGTAATTGTAGTAGCAGTAATACTAGTAGTAGTAGTAGTAGTACTAGCAGTAGTTGCAGTAGTTATAGTAGCAGTATTAGCAGTAGTACTAGAATTAGTAGCAGAAGTAGTACTACCAGTAGCAATAGCAGCACTAGCACTAGCTGTAGCGGTAGCAGCAGTAGTACTAGCAGTAGTAGTAGTAGTACTAGCAGTAGTTGCAGTAGTTATAGTAGCAGTATTAGCAGTAGTACAAGAATTAGTAGCAGAAGTAGTACTACCAGTAGTATTAGTAGCACTCGCACTAGCTGTAGCGGTAGCAGCAGTAGTACTAGCAGAAGCAGCAGTAGTTGTATTACTGGCAATAGTAGCAGTAGCAGCAGTACTTCTAGTAGCAGCAGTACTTATAGTTGCAGCAGTAGCAGCAGTTCTTATATTAGTAGTAGCAGCAGTAGCAGTAGTAGTAGCAGTAGCAGTAGCAGCCGTACTTATAGTAGCAGTAGCAGCAGTAGTTATAGTACCTGCAGTAGCAGCGGTACTTATAGTAGTAGTAGCAGCAGTAGCAGCAGTAGTAGTATCAGCAGTAGTAGAGGTAGCAGCAGTACTTAAAGTAACATTAGCAACAGTACTTATAGTATCAGTAGCACCATTAGTTAGAGGTGGAAGCAGAAGAACTAGCAGCAGTAAAATAATAGTACTGGCAGGAGCAGCAGTAGAAGTAGTATTTGCAGTAGCAGCAGTAATTGTAGTAGCAGTAATACTAGCAGTAGTAGCAGTAGTACTAGCAGTAGTTGCAGTAGTTATAGTAGCAGTATTCGCAGTAGTACTAGAATTAGTAGCAGAAGTAGTACTACCAGTAGCAGTAGCAGCACTAGCACTAGCTGTAGCGGCAGCAGCAGTAGTACTAACAGTTGTAGTAGCAGTATTAGCAGTAGTACTAGAATTAGTAGCAGAAGTGGTACTACCAGTAGTAGTAGTAGCACTAGCACTAGCTGTACCAGTAGCAGCAGTAGTACTTGCAGTAGTAGTAGTAGTACTAGCAGTAGTTATATTAGCAGAATTAGCAGTAGTACTAGAATTAGTAGCAGAAGTAGTACTACCAGTAGTAGTAGTAGCACTAGCGCTAGCTGTAGCGGTAGCAGCAGTAGTACTAGCAGTAGTAGTAGAAGTACTAGCAGAAGCATCAGTAGTTATAGTAGCAGTACTAGCAATACAAATACTAGTAGTAGTACTTTCAGTGACAGCAGTAGTTATAAAAGCAGTAGCAGCAGTAGTACTACCAGTAGTAGTAGCAGTAGTACTAGTAGTACTAGCAGTAGCAGCAGTAGTAGTAGTAGTACTAGCTGTAGCGGTAGTACTAGCAGAAGCAGCAGTAGTTGTAGTACTGGCAATAGTAGCAGTAGTAGTAGTAGTGCTAGCATTAGCAGCAGTTATAGTAGTACTGCCAGTAGCAGCAGTAGCAGTAGTATTGACCAGCAGGACTACCTGTCATTGACCAGCAGGACTACCTGTTATTGACCAGCAGGACTACCTGTTATTGACCAGCAGGACTACCTGTTATTGACCAGCAGGACTACCAGTCATTGACCAGCAGGACTACCTGTCATTGACCAGCAGGACTACCTGTTATTGACCAGCAGGACTACCTGTTATTCACCAGCAGGACTATCTGTTGTTGATCAGCAGGACTATCTGTTATTGACCAGCAGGACTACCTGTTATTGACCAGCAGGACTACCTGTTATTGATCAGCAGGACTACCTGTTATTGATCAGCAGGACTACCTGTTATTGACCAGCAGGACTATCTGTTATTGATCAGCAGGACTATCTGTTATTGACCAGCAGGACTATCTGTTATTGATCAGCAGGACTACCTGTTATAGACCAGCAGGACTATCTGTTATTGATCAGCAGGACTATCTGTTATTGATCAGCAGGAACACCTGTTATAGACCAGCAGGACTATCTGTTATTGATCAGCAGGAACACCTGTTATAGACCAGCAGGACTATCTGTTATTGATCAGCAGGAACACCTGTTATAGACCAGCAGGACTATCTGTTATTGATCAGCAGGACTATCTGTTATTGATCAGCAGGACTATCTGTTATTGATCAGCAGGAACACCTGTTATAGACCAGCAGGACTATCTGTTATTGATCAGCAGGACTATCTGTTATTGACCAGCAGGACTATCTGTTATTGATCATCAGGACTATCTGTTATTGACCAGCAGGACTATCTGTTATTGATCAGCAATCACCGTGGTACACAGAAAATACCCGAGCTCTGAAGCAAGCTTCCAGAAAATTGGAACGGAAATGGCGCCACACCAAACTGGAAGTCTTCAGACTAGCTTGGAAAGACAGTACCGTGCAGTAACGAAGAGCCCTTACTGCTGCTCGATCATCCTATTTTTCTAACTTAATTGAGGAAAATAAGAACAATCCGAAATTCCTTTTTGATACTGTCGCAAAGTTAACTAAAAAGCAGCATTCCCCAAGAGAGGATGACTTTCACTTTAGCAGTGATAAATTCATGAACTTCTTTGAGGAAAAGATTATGATTATTAGAAAGCAAATTACGGACTCCTCTTTAAATCTGCATATTCCTTCAAAGCTCAGTTGTCCTGAGTCTGCACAACTCTGCCAGGACCTAGGATCAAGAGAGACGCTCAAGTGTTTTAGTACTACATCTCTTGACACAATGATGAAAATAATCATGGCCTCTAAACCTTCAAGCTGCATACTGGACCCTATTCCAACTAAACTACTGAAAGAGCTGCTTCCTGTGCTTGGCCCTCCTATGTGGAACATAATAAACTGCTCTCTATCCACCGGATGTGTACCAAACTCACTAAAGGTGGCAGTAATAAAGCCTCTCTTGAAAAAGCCAAACCTTGACTCAGAAAATATAAAAAACTAATCGGCCTATATCGAATCTTCCATTCCTCTCAAAATTTTTAGAAAAGGCTGTTGCGCAGCAACTCACTGCCTTCCTGAAGACAAGCAATGTATACGAAATGCTTCAGTCTGGTTTTAGACCCCATCATAGCACTGAGACGGCACTTGTGAAGGTGGTAAATGACATCTTAATGGCATCGGACCGAGGCTCTGCATCTGTCCTCGTGTTCCTAGACCTTAGTGCTGCTTTTGATACCATCAATCACCACATTCTTTTGGAGAGATTGGAAACCCAAATTGTTCTACACGGACAAGTTCTGGCCTGGTTTGGATCTTATCTGTCGGAAAGATATCAGTTTGTCTCTGTGAATGGCTTGTCCTCTGACAAATCAACTGTAAATTTTGGTGTTCCTCAAGGTTCCGTTTTAGGACCACTATTGTTTTCACTATATATTTTACCTCTTGGGGATGTTCTTCGAAAACATAATGTTAACTTTCACTGCTATGCGGATGACACACAGCTGTACATTTCAATAACACATGGTGAAGCCCCAAAATTGCCCTTGCTAGAAGCATGTGTTTCACACATAAGGAAGTGGATGGCTGCAAACTTTCTACTTTTAAACTCGGACAAAACAGAGATGCTTGTTCTAGGTCCCAAGAAACAAAGAGATCTTCTGTTGAATCTGACAATTAATCTTAATGGTTGTACAGTCGTCTCAAATAAAACTGTGAAGGACCTCGGCGTTACTCTGGACCCTGATCTCTCTTTTGAAGAACATATCAAGACCATTTCAAGGACAGCTTTTTTCCATATACGTAACATTGCAAAAATCAGAAACTTTCTGTCCAAAAATGATGCAGAAAAGTTAATCCATGCTTTTGTCACTTCTAGGTTAGAATACTGCAATGCTCTACTTTCCGGCTACCCGGATAAAGCACTAAATAAACTTCAGTTAGTGCTAAATACGGCTGCTAGAATCCTGACTAGAACCAAAAAAAATGATCATATTACTCCAGTGCTAGCCTCTCTACACTGGCGTCCTGTCAAAGCAAGGGCTGTTCTCAAGGTTTTACTGCTAACCTACAAAGCATTACATGGGCTTGCTCCTACCTATCTCTCTGATTTGGTCCTACCAACATACCTACACGTACGCTACGGTCACAAGACGCAGGCCTCCTAATTGTCCCTAGAATTTCTAAGCAAACAGCTGGAGGCAGGGCTTTCTCCTATAGAGCTCCATTTTTATGGAACGGTCTGCCTACCCATGTCAGAGACGCAAACTCGGTCTCAACCTTTAAGTCTTTACTGAAGACTCATCTGGTCATATGATTGAGTGTAGTCTGGCCCAGGATTGGGAAGGTGAACGGAAAGGCTCTGGAGCAACGAACCGCCCTTGCTGTTTCTGCCTGGCCGGTTCCCCTCTTTCCACTGAGATTCTCTGCCTCTAACCCT
Organism: Oncorhynchus masou masou; assembly: GCF_036934945.1. Taxonomy (NCBI): domain Eukaryota; kingdom Metazoa; phylum Chordata; class Actinopteri; order Salmoniformes; family Salmonidae; genus Oncorhynchus; species Oncorhynchus masou. Next base: position 101,783,079 of record NC_088240.1, on the reverse strand, counting down.
ATTAGTCACTGGCTTACTGGGGCTCTCTCATGCCATCCCTGGAAGGGGTGCGTCACCTGAGTGGGCTGATTCACTGATGTGGTCATCCTGTCTGGGTTGGCGCCCCCCCTTGGGTTGTGCCGTGGCGGAGATCTTTGTGGGCTATACTCAGCCTTGTCTCAGGATGGTAAGTTGGTGGTTGAAGATATCCCTCTAGTGGTGTGGGGGCTGTGCTTTGGTAAAGTGGGTGGGGTTATATCCTTCCTGTTTGGCCCTGTCTGGGGGTGTCCTCGGATGGGGCCACAGTGTCTCCTGACCCCTCCTGTCTCACCTCCAGTATTTATGCTGCAGTAGTTTATGTGTCGGGGGGCTAGGGTGAGTTTGTTATATCCGGAGTACTTCTCCTGTCCTATTCGGTGTCCTGTGTGAATCTAAGTGTGCGTTCTCTAATTCTCTCCTTCTCTCTTTCTTTCTCTCTCTCGGAGGACCTGAGCCCTAGGACCATGCCCCAGGACTACCTGACATGATGACTCCTTGCTGTCCCCAGTCCACCTGGCTGTGCTGCTGCTCCAGTTTCAACTGTTCGGCCTTATTATTATTCGACCATGCTGGTCATTTATGAACATTTGAACATCTTGGCCATGTTCTGTTATAATCTCCACCCGGCACAGCCAGAAGAGGACTGGCCACCCCACATAGCCTGGTTCCTCTCCAGGTTTCTTCCTAGGTTTTGGCATTTCTAGGGAGTTTGTCCTAGCCACTGTGCTTCTACACCTGCATTGCTTGCTGTTTGGGGTTTTAGGCTGGGTTTCTGTACAGCACTTTGAGATATCAGCTGATGTACGAAGGGCTATGTAAATATATTTGAATTGATTTGATTTGATCAGCAGGACTATCTGTTATTGACCAGCAGGACTATCTGTTATTGGCTAGCATTCTAACTATTTTTGACCAGCACTGTTGCAACTCAGAGCTTAAAACCTGTTTACGCGAGGCGTCCCTTCGGGGAACGGCACCTCCCCCCGTTCAGGGGAACGGTGGCGCATGGAATGCAGAAATATTCTTAGAAATATTTAACCTCCACACATTAACAAGTCCAATAGCTCAAATGAAAGATAAACACCTTGTTCATCTACCCAGCGAGTCAGATTTCTAAAATGTTTTACGGCGAAAACATAGCACATATTTATGTCAAACCACCACAAGACACAGACAATATGCAGCCATTTTGTAGAACAAAAGATGCAATCACAAACGCAGGATTAAAAGAAAAATAATTCACTAACCTTTTGAAAATCTTCATCAGATGACAGTAATAGGACATGTTACATAGTACATTTATGTTTTTTTCAATAATATGCAATTTATATCCATAAATCTCCATTTACATTGACGCCATGTTCAAAAAATGCTAAAAAATGTCCGGAGAAATTATAGATAGCTTTGCCAGATAATGCCAGATAAGAGCAATACACATCATATACTTTGACTAAATATACATGTTCTACATATAGTTAGAAAGATACACTGCTTCTTAATGCAACCGCTGTGTTGCATTTATTTTTAACGTTACAGAATTCGTTCACTAGGCAATAATCTGAGGCGGCGCTCAGACGTAAGCAATATTTCTCCGCTGTGTTGGAGTCAACAGAAATACAAAATTACAACATAAATATTCCCTTACCTTTGATGGTCTTCGATCAGAATGTAGTGGAAGGAGTCATACTTACCCAATACATCGTTTGGTTTCAAGTTGTGTGTCTTTATATTAGCATATGCTAACAGCTTCAGCTGAAATGCACCCAAAATGACTTCTGGTCCTGCACAGTTGCGCATCAAAACTTCAAAATTACATATTATATGTCGACTAAACTGGTCAAACTAGGTGCAGAATCAAGCTTTAGGATGTCATTTAACGTACAAAACAATTGCCGATTCGACCGGACAAAAGCAGCTCCTCTCAGGCAATCTGGAACGAAGGAATGACTGTTTACCATTCGTGCCAGAACGCGTGTCTATTTTCTCGCGACACCTAGTATTTTGTCTGCCAAAAGGTCAAAGCTTGCGGGATTTTCCCAATTACACACTCTATTGGAAGAAGACATCTCTCGGAAGACACAGAAACTGATCCCAGATCCATAGCTGGTTGGGAAGGGTGGGGGCGATGACGTCAAATTTGGCCCAACTTTCCTGATGAGAGAAATAGTTTGGGAGATTGGCTGCCCTGTGTGTTCTGCTTTACATACAGACATAATTCAAACGGTTTTAGAAGCTTTAGAGTGTTTTCTATTCAATAATTATTATTATATGCATATATTAGCAATTTTGGACAGATTGTTTTTCTGTTTACTATGGGCACGCAATTCATCCAAAGGGGGCAGTATTGTCCCGAGTCTTAACAGGTTTAAAAACTTCAATGTATCCTGTAATTATATCTGTGACCCTTTGCATGTGACTAATAAACTCATCTAATCATCCATGTTATTCAATTATTGCACCCACACTGCTCGCGCGCGCCAACGAGCGCCTGCGTTGCCAAGGGCTAAAATAGAAGTCATTCCTATTTCTGATGCAGATTGCGCTGCAAGTCCTGCCTTTCCCATCTCCTCATTGGTTTAGAGAAGCAGGTACCCATGTGCCATCTTCTCATTGGTTATACCCACGTGGTTGATTTGAAAGATGAACTGTTTTGCCGGTCGTTGTGGTACTACTATGAAAGTTTAGATGCCAGTCACCATATTAAGTTCAAAGATGAAAAAGCCTGGAGGGAGGAGAGATGACTAGAAATGATTCGGTTGACCGTTTTATGGTTGGATTAATTGTCGGAGTAGAGGACCTTGTGCATTTCAGGTAAAATAACAACTCAATGTTTATATCCCAGGACAAATTAGCTATCAACAGGAAGCTAGCTAAATAGGACAAATTAGCTAGCATGTGCAAGCTATCGAGCTAAATTGCCATACATCTTTAATGCTTTTTGACCTGGCCCCAAATTAATGTAATTGGTTCAGATTTTGTTTTGATATTTTAACCTGCGTGTCGTGATCGCGTTTGGTGTGGGGGGACAAAATTAATGTATGCACGATGGCACACGATGGCGCACACAGCCGGTTTGGGTTCCGTGTTAGACTACACCTGTCATTTACGAAGCAAGTAACAAATTACATTTGATTTGATATTTATTTTAGCTGCGGAACTTGACAAGGATGCCAACTGTCTCCAATTAAATGCATTTTCCCCATGGGAATTCTGACATACCACATTCATCAAAATAAACATCATCGGTGAGAGTGGTGCTAACACCACAAGTTGATATCAGACAATGTGATGTGATGATATCTGAAAAATAAGGCGTTGATAATTCATGGTAGATGTTTATTCTCTAACGTATTATAGGTAAGTCTATACAGTAGCTATGAGGTTTAGAGGCCAAAGTGTTAAACTAAGACAGCCTTCTCCCGCTCCCTCCAATTTACACAGAGGTCCCTCTCCCTTCATACCAAGCTGCTCATTGGCTCACAGCCCTTAACAAAGTGTTTTCTGAATATAGACCCCTTTACTCCAGAACAATAAATACAGCCACTATCTCAGAGACCAATACAACCTCCTCTACTCCAGAACAATACATACAGCCACTATCTCCAGCACCCAAAAACCTCCTCTACTCCAGAACAATACAGCCACTATCTCAGAACTCAACAACCTCCTCTACTCCAGAACAATACAGCCACTCTCTCCAGAACCAACACCCTCTTGTAAAAAAGAGAAGCTTGTGAGAAAATATGATGAGTGTGTCACAAATCCAACCGGAACATTTGTTACGCACACCTGGCCCCTATTCCCACTGATTGGATTTGTATATATGTGCCCTTTGGCTTCCATTGTGCTGTCCATTATTGTTACAATGCCCGTTGTTGCGTGTGAGTACCTGTGCTGTCTGTTTTGGGCCTTCGTGCCCTTGTGGATTGGGCAGATGATTACGGGTCTGGTCCCGTGTGTTAATCATTGTGAGCTTGTGTTATTTATTCGAGGTTCTCCTCGCTCTTTTGTTTGTGTTTCAACCCTGTGTTTTGTATAGTGTGTGTTTGGTCTTTGTCCCCGTGCCTTGACACGGAATGCCGTAATGTTAGGTATAATAAAAATCAGATTATGCATTCCTGCTTCTGTCTCCCGATCCTTCATGCCAACGTGACATAGTGTTTATTTTGACTCCTTAAAATATGTAGAACAGCCCTCCCAGGATAAATGTGGTTGTCAGAGGGAGATACCTATAGATTGAAATCCTGCAGATCCATGTTTCAGAGCACCTATATATTGCTCTGTGAAGCTCTGAGACGGGACAGATTCCTTTTTAAATGGGCCAGTTTTCCTCTCAGATCTTTCGAACCTACTCAGGCTCTCAGCGTAGTACAATAACGTCTCTCTGTGCTTTCTCTCTTCCCCCACTTATAATCAGTGAGATACAGTTCTAGGCAGAGTGGATGCCTTTATCTCTGTGTTCCTACAAGCTGCTCTGAATAAAGAAGTCATTATCTGCAGGCCCACAAAGCCTCCAGACGTCCGTATTCAACATGTTCTGTACATGATGTATTGATCAATCTGCAGTGACTAATAGCGGCCCGATGAAAGGCTCGAGATGGAGTTAACGTATCTGCCCATGCAAACTGCAAATGAAGCACTCAGTGGCACAAAAGGTCTGGTCCAGTGAATTATAATTAGGACCTACAACAATAAAAGTCAAGCGCTTTCTCCCCTATTTAATTTACCACGCCCTATGACAGCCTGGAGAATGGAGGCGGAGGAGGAGGGTCATGTCCCTTTGCCCTCTTGCCTTTCATGGGAAAAGAGGTACTATGAAGTCCAGAGAAACACAGTATTTAAGAATAGACTTGAGTATACAAAACATTAAGAACACCTGCTCTTTCCATGACATAGACTGACCAGGTGATTCCAGGTTGAAAGAGATGATCCCTTATTGATTTCACTTGTTAAATACACTTAAATCAGTGTAGATGAAGGGGAGGAAACGGGTAAAAAAAAAAGATTTTTTAAGCCTTGAGATAATTGAGACATGGATTGTGTATGTGTGTCATTCAGAGGGTGAATGGGTAAGACAACATTTAAGTGCCTTTGAATGGGGTATGGTTATAGGTGCCAGGCATACCGGTTTGTGTCAAGAACTGCAAAGCTGGCGGGTTTTCCATGCTCAACAGTTTCCCCTGTGCATCAAGAATGGTCCACCACCCAAAGAACATCCAGCCAACTTGACACAACCGTGTGAAGCATTGGAGTCAACATGTGCCAGCATCCCTGTGGAACGCTTCCGACACCTTGTAGAGTCCATGTCCCAGCAAACTGAAGCAGTTCTGAGGGGAAGGGGGTTGTGTGAAACTCAATGTTAGGAAAGTGTTCCTAATGTCTGGTATATTTCAGAAGCTTTTATATGTCAATTAGTCTGTGTTACTTTGCTATTGTACTAGATGTGACTTTATATACATTGTGACTTTATATACATTGTGAATCCTAAATAAGGGTCCTAGTCTTTTAGTGAAAAAACAATGAAAGAATTGGGACTGAAATTAGAAATGTTTCATTTCAGTGCCAACATGTCCAGCTCTGCTAAAGGCTGTAGAGAGAATAAACAGAATAGAAATTAGATAGAGGGTCTGCCAGAGACACGATTAACCCCAAGAAGAGGTGATCCTCTCAGGCAGGACTGACTAGTTTGGCTACCGACTCACAAACATATGTTCACACACAGGACTGCTTAAGCTGGAAGCTAATGTTTTTTTGTTGTTGCTCCAGCTGGGTTAGGGTTAGGGTTAGGGTTGTTGCTCCAGCTGGGTTAGGGTTAGGGTTGTTGCTTCAGCTAGCTATATATTACAGACCTTTTTGACACTTAAAAAGGTGAATAACAAGCTGAATTCACTAAGCAGCGAAGCCACCAGAGGAACCTAATTCTGCTCATCATTAGTTTTGTTCTATCGGTACAATGACAGACACAGGATCCAGCCCCAGGGATATATATTACCCACAATGGGAGCAGATAAAAGTCTACATTAGCCCATATGTAACTCCGGTGTCAGGCTCACACAGCCTAGCCACCACCAGAGGTGTTCATCTCTCTCTTTATGAATAATGCTATGTATATTACTCACTGACACAAAGCGCTTCCAATTTATGGTCCCTAACCTCACAGCGTGAGGACCAATTCATATCTTTCAGAATGCACGCTCTCAGCTATACATTGAGGGGGATCTGTGGGTATCTGATATGCACAGAGGAGAGTTTAGAGACAATGGCTCCACGGTAAATGTTGTGATTTTAGAAGCACTCGAGGCACGGCCCACCTACTGCCACTTGAGAACACGCCTCTCTCTTCCTTAATTCTCTGCAATTCATTGGCAGCTGTAGCTAACAAAGAATATGTTTGACAGCCCAAAAATCAACCAAGCTGTTCTTAAAAGCAACAACCTACACAGTCGTCTCTTAGCAAGTCCTCAGCCAACTCTAGATGTTGCTCCACAACAACCTACACAGTCGTCTCCTACCAAGTCCTCAGCCAACTCTAGATGCTGCTCCATAACAACCTACACAGTCGTCTCTTACCAAGTCCTCAGCCAACTCTAGATGCTGCTCCACAACAACCTACAGTCGTCTCTTACCAAGTCCTCAGCCAACTCTAGATGCTGCTCCACAACTATGTCTGCTGATAACATCCTACACAGTCGTCTCTTACCAAGTCCTCAGCCAACTCTCGATGCTGCTCCACAACAAACTACACAGTCGTCTCTTACTATGTCCACAGCCAACTTTAGATGCTGCTCCACAACAACCTACACAGTCATCTCTTACCAAGTCCTCAGCCAACTCTAGATGTTGCTCCACAACAACCTACAGTCGTCTCTTACCAAGTCCTCAGCCAACTCTAGATGCTGCTCCACAACAACCTACACAGTCGTCTCTTACCAAGTCCTCAGCCAACTCTAGATGCTGCTCCACAACAACCTACATAGTCGTCTCTTACCAAGTCCTCAGCCAACTCTAGATGCTGCTCCACAACAACCTACACAGTAGTGTCTTACCAAGTCCTCAGCCAACTCTAGATGTTGCCCCACATCAACCTACACAGTCGTCTCTTACCAAGTCCTCAGCCAACTCTAGATGCTGCTCCACAACAACCTACACAGTCATCTCTTACCAAGTCCTCAGCCAACTTTAGATGCTGCTCCACAACAACCTACATAGTCGTCTCTTACCAAGTCCTCAGCCAACTCTAGGTGCTGCTCCATAACCTACACAGTCGTCTCATACCAACTCCTCAGCCAACTCTAGATGCTGCTCCATAACAACCTACACAGTCGTCTCTTACCAAGTCCTCAGCCAACTCTAGATGCTGCACCACAACAACCAACACAGTCGTCTCTTACCAAGTCCTCAGCCAACTCTAGATGCTGCTCCACAACAACCTACACAGTCGTCTCTTACCAAGTCCTCAGCCAACTCTAGGTGCTGCTCCATAACCTACACAGTCGTCTCATACCAACTCCTCAGCCAACTCTAGATGCTGCTCCATAACAACCTACACAGTCGTCTCTTACCAAGTCCTCAGCCAACTCTAGATGCTGCTCCATAACAACCTACACAGTCGTCTCTTACCAAGTCCTCAGCCAACTCTAGATGCTGCTCCATAACAACCTACACAGTCGTCTCTTACCAAGTCCTCAGCCAACTTTAGATGCTGCTCCATAACAACCTACACAGTCGTCTCTTACCAAGTCCTCAGCCAACTCTAGATGCTGCACCACAACAACCTACACAGTCGTCTCTTACCAAGTCCTCAGCCAACTCTAGATGTTGCTCCACAACAACCTACACAGTCGTCTCTTACCAAGTCCTCAGCCAACTCTAGATGTTGCTCCACAACAACCTACACAGTCGTCTCTTACCAAGTCCTCAGCCAACTCTAGATGCTGCTCCATAACAACCTACACAGTCGTCTCTTACCAAGTCCTCAGCCAACTCTAGATGCTGCTCCACAACAACCTACACAGTCGTCTCTTACCAAGTCCTCAGCCAACTCTAGTTGTTGCTCCACAACAACCTACACAGTCGTCTCTTACCAAGTCCTCAGCCAACTCTAGATGCTGCTCCATAACAACCTACACAGTCGTCTCTTACCAAGTCCTCAGCCAACTCTAGATGCTGCTCCACAACAACCTACACAGTCGTCTCTTACCAAGTCCTCAGCCAACTCTAGATGCTGCTCCATAACAACCTACACAGTCGTCTCTTACCAAGTCCTCAGCCAACTCTAGATGCTGCTCCATAACAACCTACACAGTCGTCTCTTACCAAGTCCTCAGCCAACTCTAGATGCTGCTCCATAACAACCTACACAGTCGTCTCTTACCAAGTCCTCAGCCAACTCTAGATGCTGCTCCATAACAACCTACACAGTCGTCTCTTACCAAGTCCTCAGCCAACTCTAGATGCTGCTCCATAACAACCTACACAGTCGTCTCTTACCAAGTCCTCAGCCAACTCTAGTTGTTGCTCCACAACAACCTACACAGTCGTCTCTTACCAAGTCCTCAGCCAACTCTAGATGCTGCTCCATAACAACCTACACAGTCGTCTCTTACCAAGTCCTCAGCCAACTCTAGATGCTGCTCCACAACAACCTACACAGTCGTCTCTTACCAAGTCCTCAGCCAACTCTAGATGCTGCTCCATAACAACCTACACAGTCGTCTCTTACCAAGTCCTCAGCCAACTCTAGATGCTGCTCCATAACAACCTACACAGTCGTCTCTTACCAAGTCCTCAGCCAACTCTAGATGCTGCTCCATAACAACCTACACAGTCGTCTCTTACCAAGTCCTCAGCCAACTCTAGATGCTGCTCCATAACAACCTACACAGTCGTCTCTTACCAAGTCCTCAGCCAACTCTAGATGCTGCTCCATAACAACCTACACAGTCGTCTCTTACCAAGTCCTCAGCCAACTCTAGATGCTGCTCCATAACAACCTACACAGTCGTCTCTTACCAAGTCCTCAGCCAACTCTAGATGCTGCTCCATAACAACCTACACAGTCGTCTCTTACCAAGTCCTCAGCCAACTCTAGATGCTGCTCCATAACAACCTACACAGTCGTCTCTTACCAAGTCCTCAGCCAACTCTAGATGCTGCTCCATAACAACCTACACAGTCGTCTCTTACCAAGTCCTCAGCCAACTCTAGATGCTGCTCCATAACAACCTACACAGCTGCTCCATAACAACCCACACGTCTCTTACCAAGTCCTCAGCCAACTCTAGATGCTGCTCCATAACAACCTACACAGTCGTCTCTTACCAAGTCCTCAGCCAACTCTAGATGATGCTCCATAACAACCTACAGTCGTCTCTTACCAAGTCCTCAGCCAACTCTAGATGCTGCTCCATAACAACCTACACAGTCGTCTCTTACCAAGTCCTCAGCCAACTCTAGATGCTGCTCCATAACAACCTACACAGTCGTCTCTTACCAAGTCCTCAGCCAACTCTAGATGCTGCTCCATAACAACCTACACAGTCGTCTCTTACCAAGTCCTCAGCCAACTCTAGATGCTGCTCCATAACAACCTACACAGTCGTCTCTTACCAAGTCCTCAGCCAACTCTAGATGCTGCTCCACAACAACCTACACAGTCGTCTCTTACCAAGTCCTCAGCCAACTCTAGGTGCTGCTCCATAACCTACACAGTCGTCTCATACCAACTCCTCAGCCAACTCTAGATGCTGCTCCATAACAACCTACACAGTCGTCTCTTACCAAGTCCTCAGCCAACTCTAGATGCTGCTCCACAACAACCTACACAGTCGTCTCTTACCAAGTCCTCAGCCAACTCTAGGTGCTGCTCCATAACAACCTACACAGTCGTCTCATACCAACTCCTCAGCCAACTCTAGATGCTGCTCCATAACAACCTACACAGTCGTCTCTTACCAAGTCCTCAGCCAACTCTAGATGCTGCTCCATAACAACCTACACAGTCGTCTCTTACCAAGTCCTCAGCCAACTTTAGATGCTGCTCCATAACAACCTACACAGTCGTCTCTTACCAAGTCCTCAGCCAACTCTAGATGCTGCTCCACAACAACCTACACAGTCGTCTCTTACCAAGTCCTCAGCCAACTCTAGATGTTGCTCCACAACAACCTACACAGTCGTCTCTTACCAAGTCCTCAGCCAACTCTAGATGCTGCTCCATAACAACCTACACAGTCGTCTCTTACCAAGTCCTCAGCCAACTCTAGATGCTGCTCCACAACAACCTACACAGTCAACTCTAGATCTCTTAACAACCAAGTCCTCAGCCAACTCTAGATGCTGCTCCACAACAACCTACACAGTCGTCTCTTACCAAGTCCTCAGCCAACTCTAGATGCTGCTCCATAACAACCTACACAGTCTAGATCTCTTACCAAGTCCTCAGCCAACTCTAGATGCTGCTCCACAACAACCTACACAGTCGTCTCTTACCAAGTCCTCAGCCAACTCTAGATGCTGCTCCACTAACAACCTACACAGTCGTCTCTTACCAAGTCCTCAGCCAACTCTAGATGCTGCTCCATAACAACCTACACAGTCGTCTCTTACCAAGTCCTCAGCCAACTCTAGATGCTGCTCCATAACAACCTACACAGTCGTCTCTTACCAAGTCCTCAGCCAACTCTAGATGCTGCTCCATAACAACCTACACAGTCGTCTCTTACCAAGTCCTCAGCCAACTCTAGATGCTGCTCCATAACAACCTACACAGTCGTCTCTTACCAAGTCCTCAGCCAACTCTAGATGCTGCTCCATAACAACCTACACAGTCGTCTCTTACCAAGTCCTCAGCCAACTCTAGATGCTGCTCCATAACAACCTACACAGTCGTCTCTTACCAAGTCCTCAGCCAACTCTAGAGTAACAACCTACACAGTCGTCTCTTACCAAGCCAACTACCAAGTCCTCAGCCAACTCTAGATGCTGCTCCATAACAACCTACACAGTCGTCTCTTACCAAGTCCTCAGCCAACTCTAGATGCTGCTCCATAACAACCTACACAGTCGTCTCTTACCAAGTCCTCAGCCAACTCTAGATGCTGCTCCATAACAACCTACACAGTCGTCTCTTACCAAGTCCTCAGCCAACTCTAGAGATGCTGCTCCATAACAACCTACACAGTCGTCTCTTACCAAGTCCTCAGCCAACTCTAGATGCTGCTCCATAACAACCTACACAGTCGTCTCTTACCAAGTCCTCAGCCAACTCTAGATGCTGCTCCATAACAACCTACACAGTCGTCTCTTACCAAGTCCTCAGCCAACTCTAGATGCTGCTCCATAACAACCTACACAGTCGTCTCTTACCAAGTCCTCAGCCAACTCTAGATGCTGCTCCATAACAACCTACACATGTCCTGCCAACTCTGCTCCATAACAACCTACACAGTCGTCTCTTACCAAGTCCTCAGCCAACTCTAGATGCTGCTCCATAACAACCTACACAGTCGTCTCTTACCAAGTCCTCAGCCAACTCTAGATGCTGCTCCATAACAACCTACACAGTCGTCTCTTACCAAGTCCTCAGCCAACTCTAGATGCTGCTCCATAACAACCTACACAGTCGTCTCTTACCAAGTCCTCAGCCAACTCTAGATGCTGCTCCATAACAACCTACACAGTCGTCTCTTACCAAGTCCTCAGCCAACTCTAGATGCTGCTCCATAACAACCTACACAGTCCAAGTCCTCAGCCAACTCTAGAACCATAACAACCAGTCGTCTCTTACCAAGTCCTCAGCCAACTCTAGATGCTGCTCCATAACAACCTACACAGTCGTCTCTTACCAAGTCCTCAGCCAACTCTAGATGCTGCTCCATAACAACCTACACAGTCGTCTCTTACCAAGTCCTCAGCCAACTCTAGATGCTGCTCCATAACAACCTACACAGTCGTCTCTTACCAAGTCCTCAGCCAACTCTAGATGCTGCTCCTAACAACCTACACAGTCGTCTCTTACCAAGTCCTCAGCCAACTCTAGATGCTGCTCCATAACAACCTACACAGTCGTCTCTTACCAAGTCCTCAGCCAACTCTAGATGCTGCTCCATAACAACCTACACAGTCGTCTCTTACCAAGTCCTCAGCCAACTCTAGATGCTGCTCCATAACAACCTACACAGTCGTCTCTTACCAAGTCCTCAGCCAACTCTAGATGCTGCTCCATAACATAACAACCTCAGCCACAGTCAGTCGTCTCTTACCAAGTCCTCAGCCAACTCTAGATGCTGCTCCATAACAACCTACACAGTCGTCTCTTACCAAGTCCTCAGCCAACTCTAGATGCTGCTCCATAACAACCTACACAGTCGTCTCTTACCAAGTCCTCAGCCAACTCTAGATGCTGCTCCATAACAACCTACACAGTCGTCTCTTACCAAGTCCTCAGCCAACTCTAGATGCTGCTCCATAACAACCTACACAGTCGTCTCTTACCAAGTCCTCAGCCAACTCTAGATGCTGCTCCACAACAACCTACACAGTCGTCTCTTACCAAGTCCTCAGCCAACTCTAGATGCTGCTCCATAACAACCTACACAGTCGTCTCTTACCAAGTCCTCAGCCAACTCTAGATGCTGCTCCATAACAACAACCTACCAAGTCCTCAGCCAACTCTAGATGCTCTTAACAACCCAAGTCCTCAGCCAACTCTAGATGCTGCTCCACAACAACCTACACAGTCTAGATGCTCTCTTACCAAGTCCTCAGCCAACTCTAGATGCTGCTCCACCTAACAACCTACACAGTCGATGCTGCTCCATAACAACCAAGTCCTCAGCCAACTCTAGATGCTGCTCCACAACAACCTACACAGTCGTCTCTTACCAAGTCCTCAGCCAACTCTAGATGCTGCTCCATAACAACCTACACAGTCAGTCTCTTACCAAGTCCTCAGCCAACTCTAGATGCTGCTCCATAACAACCTACACAGTCGTCTCTTACCAAGTCCTCAGCCAACTCTAGATGCTGCTCCATAACAACCTACACAGTCGTCTCTTACCAAGTCCTCAGCCAACTCTAGATGCTGCTCCATAACAACCTACACAGTCGTCTCTTACCAAGTCCTCAGCCAACTCTAGATGCTGCTCCATAACAACCTACACAGTCGTCTCTTACCAAGTCCTCAGCCAACTCTAGATGCTGCTGTCTCTACCAAGTCCTCAGCCAACTCTAGATGCTGCTCCATAACAACCTACACAGTCGTCTCTTACCAAGTCCTCAGCCAACTCTAGATGCTGCTCCATAACAACCTACACAGTCGTCTCTTACCAAGTCCTCAGCCAACTCTAGATGCTGCTCCACAACAACCTACACAGTCGTCTCTTACCAAGTCCTCAGCCAACTCTGCTCCATAACAACCTACACAGTCGTCTCTTACCAAGTCCTCAGCCAACTCTAGATGCTGCTCCATAACAACCTACACAGTCGTCTCTTACCAAGTCCTCAGCCAACTCTAGATGCTGCTCCACAACAACCTGCGTCCACCAAGTCCTCACAACTCCTCCACAACAACACAGTCGTCTCTTACCAAGTCCTCAGCCAACTCTAGATGCTGCTCCATAACAACCTACACAGTCGTCTCTTACCAAGTCCTCAGCCAACTCTAGATGCTGCTCCATAACAACCTACACCGTCTCTTACCAAGTCCTCAGCCAACTCTAGATGCTGCTCCATAACAACCTACACAGTCTCTTACCAAGTCCTCAGCCAACTCTAGATGCTGCTCCATAACAACCTACACAGTCGTCTCTTACCAAGTCCTCAGCCAACTCTAGATGCTGCTCCATAACAACCTACACAGTCGTCTCTTACCAAGTCCTCAGCCAACTCTAGATGCTGCTCCATAACAACCTACACAGTCGTCTCTTACCAAGTCCTCAGCCAACTCTAGATGCTGCTCCATAACAACCTACACAGTCGTCTCTTACCAAGTCCTCAGCCAACTCTAGATGCTGCTCCACCTAACAAAGTCCTCAGCCAACTAGATGCTGCTCCATAACAACCTACACAGTCGTCTCTTACCAAGTCCTCAGCCAACTCTAGATGCTGCTCCATAACAACCTACACAGTCGTCTCTTACCAAGTCCTCAGCCAACTCTAGATGCTGCTCCATAACAACCTACACAGTCGTCTCTTACCAAGTCCTCAGCCAACTCTAGATGCTGCTCCACAACAGCCAACTCTAGATGCTGCACCACAACAACCTACACAGTCCTCAGCCAACTCTAGATCTGCTACCAAGTCCTCAGCCAACTCTAGATGCTGCTCCATAACAACCTACACAGTCGTCTCTTACCAAGTCCTCAGCCAACTCTAGATGCTGCTCCATAACAACCTACACAGTCGTCTCTTACCAAGTCCTCAGCCAACTCTAGATGCTGCTCCATAACAACCTACACAGTCGTCTCTTACCAAGTCCTCAGCCAACTCTAGATGCTGCTCCATAACAACCTACACAGTCGTCTCTTACCAAGTCCTCAGCCAACTCTAGATGCTGCTCCATAACAACCTACACAGTCGTCTCTTACCAAGTCCTCAGCCAACTCTAGATGCTGCTCCATAACAACCTACACAGTCGTCTCTTACCAAGTCCTCAGCCAACTCTAGATGCTGCTCCATAACAACCTACACAGTCTAGATGCTCTCTAACAACCCAAGTCCTCAGCCAACTCTAGATGCTGCTCCATAACAACCTACACAGTCGTCTCTTACCAAGTCCTCAGCCAACTCTAGATGCTGCTCCATAACAACCTACACAGTCGTCTCTTACCAAGTCCTCAGCCAATAAGTCGTCTCTTACCAAGTCCTCAGCCAACTCTAGATGCTGCTCCATAACAACCTACACAGTCGTCTCTTACCAAGTCCTCAGCCAACTCTAGATGCTGCTCCATAACAACCTACACAGTCGTCTCTTACCAAGTCCTCAGCCAACTCTAGATGCTGCTCCATAACAACCTACACAGTCGTCTCTTACCAAGTCCTCAGCCAACTCTAGATGCTGCTCCATAACAACCTACACAGTCGTCTCTTACCAAGTCCTCAGCCAACTCTAGATGCTGCTCCATAACAACCTACACAGTCGTCTCTTACCAAGTCCTCAGCCAACTCTAGATGCTGCTCCATAACAACCTACACAGTCGTCTCTTACCAAGTCCTCAGCCAACTCTAGATGCTGCTCCATAACAACCTACACAGTCGTCTCTTACCAAGTCCTCAGCCAACTCTAGATGCTGCTCCATAACAACCTACACAGTCGTCTCTTACCAAGTCCTCAGCCAACTCTAGATGCTGCTCCATAACAACCTACACAGTCGTCTCTTACCAAGTCCTCAGCCAACTCTAGATGCTGCTCCATAACAACCTACACAGTCGTCTCTTACCAAGTCCTCAGCCAACTCTAGATGCTGCTCCATAACAACCTACACAGTCGTCTCTTACCAAGTCCTCAGCCAACTCTAGATGCTGCTCCATAACAAACAACCTACCAAGTCCTCAGCCACTCTAGATGCTGTCAGTCGTCTCTTACCAAGTCCTCAGCCAACTCTAGATGCTGCTCCATAACAACCTACACAGTCGTCTCTTACCAAGTCCTCAGCCAACTCTAGATGCTGCTCCATAACAACCTACACAGTCGTCTCTTCAAGTCCTCAGCCAACTCTAGATGCTTACCAAGTCCTCAGCCAACTCTAGATGCTGCTCCATAACAACCTACACAGTCGTCTCTTACCAAGTCCTCAGCCAACTCTAGATGCTGCTCCATAACAACCTACACAGTCGTCTCTTACCAAGTCCTCAGCCAACTCTAGATGCTGCTCCATAACAACCTACACAGTCGTCTCTTACCAAGTCCTCAGCCAACTCTAGATGCTGCTCCATAACAACCTACACAGTCTCTTACCAAGTCCTCAGCCAACTCTAGATGCTGCTCCATAACAACCTACACAGTCGTCTCTTACCAAGTCCTCAGCCAACTCTAGATGCTGCTCCATAACAACCTACACAGTCGTCTCTTACCAAGTCCTCTAGATGCTGCCAACTCAGCCAACTCTAGATGCTGCTCCATAACAACCTACACAGTCGTCTCTTACCAAGTCCTCAGCCAACTCTAGATGCTGCTCCATAACAACCTACACAGTCGTCTCTTACCAAGTCCTCAGCCAACTCTAGATGCTGCTCCATAACAACCTACACAGTCGTCTCTTACCAAGTCCTCAGCCAACTCTAGATGCTGCTCCATAACAACCTACACAGTCGTCTCTTACCAAGTCCTCAGCCAACTCTAGATGCTGCTCCATAACAACCTACACAGTCGTCTCTTACCAAGTCCTCAGCCAACTCTAGATGCTGCTCCATAACAACCTACACAGTCGTCTCTTACCAAGTCCTCAGCCAACTCTAGATGCTGCTCCATAACAACCTACACAGTCGTCTCTTACCAAGTCTAGATGCTGCTCCATAACCTCTTACCAAGTCCTCAGCCAACTCTAGATGCTGCTCCATAACAACCAACTCTAGATGCTGCTCCATAACAACCTACACAGTCGTCTCTTACCAAGTCCTCAGCCAACTCTAGATGCTGCTCCATAACAACCTACACAGTCGTCTCTTACCAAGTCCTCAGCCAACTCTAGATGCTGCTCCATAACAACCTACACAGTCGTCTCTTACCAAGTCCTCAGCCAACTCTAGATGCTGCTCCATAACAACCTACACAGTCGTCTCTTACCAAGTCCTCAGCCAACTCTAGATGCTGCTCCATAACAACCTACACAGTCGTCTCTTACCAAGTCCTCAGCCAACTCTAGATGCTGCTCCATAACAACCTACACAGTCGTCTCTTACCAAGTCCTCAGCCAACTCTAGATGCTGCTCCATAACAACCTACACAGTCGTCTCTTACCAAGTCCTCAGCCAACTCTAGATGCTGCTCCATAACAACCTACACAAGTCCTCAGCCAACTCTAGATCTTCCATAACAACCCAAGTCCTCAGTCCTCAGCCAACTCTAGATGCTGCTCCATAACAACCTACACAGTCGTCTCTTACCAAGTCCTCAGCCAACTCTAGATGCTGCTCCATAACAACAAGTCGTCTCTTACCAAGTCCTCAGCCAACTCTAGATGCTGCTCCATAACAACCTACACAGTCGTCTCTTACCAAGTCCTCAGCCAACTCTAGATGCTGCTCCATAACAACCTACACAGTCGTCTCTTACCAAGTCCTCAGCCAACTCTAGATGCTGCTCCATAACAACCTACACAGTCGTCTCTTACCAAGTCCTCAGCCAACTCTAGATGCTGCTCCATAACAACCTACACAGTCGTCTCTTACCAAGTCCTCAGCCAACTCTAGATGCTGCTCCATAACAACCTACACAGTCGTCTCTTACCAAGTCCTCAGCCAACTCTAGATGCTGCTCCATAACAACCTAACAGTCGTCTCTTACCAAGTCCTCAGCCAACTCTAGATGCTGCTCCATAACAACCTACACAGTCTCTTACCAAGTCCTCAGCCAACTCTAGATGCTGCTCCATAACAACCTACACAGTCGTCTCTTACCAAGTCAGCCAACTCTAGATGCTGCCAACAAGTCCTAGATGCTGCTCCATAACAACCTACACAGTCGTCTCTTACCAAGTCCTCAGCCAACTCTAGATGCTGCTCCATAACAAAGTCGTCCTACCAAGTCCTCAGCCAACTCTAGATGCTGCTCCATAACAACCTACACAGTCGTCTCTTACCAAGTCCTCAGCCAACTCTAGATGCTGCTCCACAACAGTCCTCACTCTTACCAAGTCCTCAGCCAACTCTAGATGCTGCTCCATAACAACCTACACAGTCGTCTCTTACCAAGTCCTCAGCCAACTCTAGATGCTGCTCCATAACAACCTACACAGTCGTCTCTTACCAAGTCCTCAGCCAACTCTAGATGCTGCTCCATAACAACCTACACAGTCGTCTCTTACCAAGTCCTCAGCCAACTCTAGATGCTGCTCCATAACAACCTACACAGTCGTCTCTTACCAAGTCCTCAGCCAACTCTAGATGCTGCTCCATAACAACCTACACAGTCGTCTCTTACCAAGTCCTCAGCCAACTCTAGATGCTGCTCCATAACAACCTACACAGTCGTCTCTTACCAAGTCCTCAGCCAACTCTAGATGCTGCTCCATAACAACCTACACAGTCGTCTCTTACCAAGTCCTCAGCCAACTCTAGATGCTGCTCCATAACAACCTACACAGTCGTCTCTTACCAAGTCCTCAGCCAACTCTAGATGCTGCTCCATAACAACAACCTACAAGTCCTCAGCCAACTCTAGATGTGCTCCATAACAACCTACTTACCAAGTCCTCAGCCAACTCTAGATGCTGCTCCATAACAACCTACACAGTCGTCTCTTACCAAGTCCTCAGCCAACTCTAGATGCTGCTCCATAACAACCTACACAGTCGTCTCTTACCAAGTCCTCAGCCAACTCTAGATGCTGCTCCATAACAACCTACACAGTCGTCTCTTACCAAGTCCTCAGCCAACTCTAGATGCTGCTCCATAACAACAACCTACAACAGCCAACTCTAGATGCTGCTCCATAACAACCTACACACCAAGTCCTCAGCCAACTCTAGATGCTGCTCCATAACAACCTACACAGTCGTCTCTTACCAAGTCCTCAGCCAACTCTAGATGCTGCTCCATAACAACCTACACAGTCGTCTCTTACCAAGTCCTCAGCCAACTCTAGATGCTGCTCCATAACAACCTACACAGTCGTCTCTTACCAAGTCCTCAGCCAACTCTAGATGCTGCTCCATAACAACCTACACAGTCGTCTCTTACCAAGTCCTCAGCCAACTCTAGATGCTGCTCCATAACAACCTACACAGTCGTCTCTTACCAAGTCCTCAGCCAACTCTAGATGCTGCTCCATAACAACCTACACAGTCGTCTCTTACCAAGTCCTCAGCCAACTCTAGATGCTGCTCCACACAACAACCTCTAGATGCTGCTCCATCGTCTCTTACCAAGTCCTCAGCCAACTCTAGATGCTGCTCCATAACAACCTACACAGTCGTCTCTTACCAAGTCCTCAGCCAACTCTAGATGCTGCTCCATAACAACCTACACAGTCGTCTCTTACCAAGTCCTCAGCCAACTCTAGATGCTGCTCCATCCATAACAAGTCCTCAGCCAACTCTAGATGCTGCTCCATAACAACCTCAGTCTCTTACCAAGTCCTCAGCCAACTCTAGATGCTGCTCCATAACAACCTACACAGTCGTCTCTTACCAAGTCCTCAGCCAACTCTAGATGCTGCTCCATAACAACCCTCGTCTCTTACCAAGTCCTCAGCCAACTCTAGATGCTGCTCCATTACCACCAAGTCCTCAGCCAACTCTAGATGCTGCTCCATAACAACCTACACAGTCGTCTCTTACCAAGTCCTCAGCCAACTCTAGATGCTGCTCCATAACAACCTACACAGTCGTCTCTTACCAAGTCCTCAGCCAACTCTAGATGCTGCTCCATAACAACCTACACAGTCGTCTCTTACCAAGTCCTCAGCCAACTCTAGATGCTGCTCCATAACAACCTACACAGTCGTCTCTTACCAAGTCCTCAGCCAACTCTAGATGCTGCTCCACAACAACCTACACAGTCTAGTCTCTTACCAAGTCCTCAGCCAACTCTAGATGCTGCTCCATAACAACCTACACAGTCGTCTCTTACCAAGTCCTCAGCCAACTCTAGATGCTGCTCCATAACAACCTACACAGTCGTCTCTTACCAAGTCCTCAGCCAACTCTAGATGCTGCTCCATAACAACCTACACAGTCGTCTCTTACCAAGTCCTCAGCCAACTCTAGATGCTGCTCCATAACAACCTACACAGTCGTCTCTTACCAAGTCCTCAGCCAACTCTAGATGCTGCTCCATAACAACCTACACAGTCGTCTCTTACCAAGTCCTCAGCCAACTCTAGATGCTGCTCCATAACAACCTACTTACCAAGTCCTCAGCCAACTCTAGATGTCTCTTACCAAGTCCTCAGCCAACTCTAGATGCTGCTCCATAACAACCTACACAGTCGTCTCTTACCAAGTCCTCAGCCAACTCTAGATGCTGCTCCATAACAACCTACACAGTCGTCTCTTACCAAGTCCTCAGCCAACTCTAGATGCTGCTCCATAACAACCTACACAGTCGTCTCTTACCAAGTCCTCAGCCAACTCTAGATGCTGCTCCATAACAACCTACACACCTTACCAAGTCCTCAGCCAACTCTAGATGCTGCTCCATAACAACCTACACAGTCGTCTCTTACCAAGTCCTCAGCCAACTCTAGATGCTGCTCCATAACAACCTACACAGTCGTCTCTTACCAAGTCCTCAGCCAACTCTAGATGCTGCTCCATAACAACCTACACAGTCGTCTCTTACCAAGTCCTCAGCCAACTCTAGATGCTGCTCCATAACAACCTACACAGTCGTCTCTTCGTCTCTTACCAAGTCCTCAGCCAACTCTAGATGCTGCTCCATAACAACCTACACAGTCGTCTCTTACCAAGTCCTCAGCCAACTCTAGATGCTGCTCCATAACAACCTACACAGTCGTCTCTTACCAAGTCCTCAGCCAACTCTAGATGCTGCTCCATAACAACCTACACAGCCAACTCTAGATGCTGCTTACACAGTCGTCTCCAAGTCCTCAGCCAACTCTAGATGCTGCTCCATAACAACCTACACAGTCGTCTCTTACCAAGTCCTCAGCCAACTCTAGATGCTGCTCCATAACAACCTACACAGTCGTCTCTTACCAAGTCCTCAGCCAACTCTAGATGCTGCTCCATAACAACCTACACAGTCGTCTCTTACCAAGTCCTCAGCCAACTCTAGATGCTGCTCCATAACAACCTACACAGTCGTCTCTTACCAAGTCCTCAGCCAACTCTAGATGCTGCTCCATAACAACCTACAACCTTACCAAGTCCTCAGCCAACTCTAGATGCTGCTCCATAACAACCTACACAGTCGTCTCTTACCAAGTCCTCAGCCAACTCTAGATGCTGCTCAGCCAACCTAGATGCTGCTAACAACCTACACAGTCGTCTCTTACCAAGTCCTCAGCCAACTCTAGATGCTGCTCCATAACAACCTACACAGTCGTCTCTTACCAAGTCCTCAGCCAACTCTAGATGCTGCTCCATAACAACCTACACAGTCGTCTCTTACCAAGTCCTCAGCCAACTCTAGATGATGCTCCATAACAACCTACAGTCGTCTCTTACCAAGTCCTCAGCCAACTCTAGATGCTGCTCCATAACAACCTACACAGTCGTCTCTTACCAAGTCCTCAGCCAACTCTAGATGCTGCTCCACAACAACCTACACAGTCGTCTCTTACCTAGATGCTGCTCCATAACAACCTACACAGTCGTCTCTTACCAAGTCCTCACAGTCGTCGTCTCTTACCAAGTCCTCAGCCAACTCTAGATGCTGCTCCATAACAACCTACACTTACCAAGTCCTCAGCCAACTCTAGATGCTGCTCCATAACAACCTACACAGTCGTCTCTTACAAGTCCTCAGCCAACTCTAGATCTCTCCATAACAACCAAGTCTCTACCAGCCAACTCTAGATGCTGCTCCATAACAACCTACACAGTCGTCTCTTACCAAGTCCTCAGCCAACTCTAGATGCTGCTCCATAACAACCTACACAGTCGTCTCTTACCAAGTCCTCAGCCAACTCTAGATGCTGCTCCATAACAACCTACACAGTCGTCTCTTACCAAGTCCTCAGCCAACTCTAGATGCTGCTCCATAACAACCTACACAGTCGTCTCTTACCAAGTCCTCAGCCAACTCTAGATGCTGCTCCATAACAACCTACACAGTCGTCTCTTACCAAGTCCTCAGCCAACTCTAGATGCTGCTCCATAACAACCTACACAGTACCAAGTCCTCAGCCAACTCTAGATGCTGCTTAACAACCCAAGTCCTCAAGCCAACTCTAGATGCTGCTCCATAACAACCTACACAGTCGTCTCTTACCAAGTCCTCAGCCAACTCTAGATGCTGCTCCATAACAACCTACACTCAGATCGTCTCTTACCAAGTCCTCAGCCAACTCTAGATGCTGCTCCATAACAACCTACACAGTCGTCTCTCCTACCAAGTCCTCAGCCAACTCTAGATGCTGCTCCATAACAACCTACACAGTCGTCTCTTACCAAGTCCTCAGCCAACTCTAGATGCTGCTCCATAACAACCTACACAGTCGTCTCTTACCAAGTCCTCAGCCAACTCTAGATGCTGCTCCATAACAACCTACACAGTCGTCTCTTACCAAGTCCTCAGCCAACTCTAGATGCTGCTCCACAACAACCTCAGCCACACTCTAGAGTCGTCTCTTACCAAGTCCTCAGCCAACTCTAGATGCTGCTCCATAACAACCTACACAGTCGTCTCTTACCAAGTCCTCAGCCAACTCTAGATGCTGCTCCATAACAACCTACACAGTCGTCTCTTACCAAGTCCTCAGCCAACTCTAGATGCTGCTCCATAACAACCTACACAGTCGTCTCTTACCAAGTCCTCAGCCAACTCTAGATGCTGCTCCATAACAACCTACACAGTCGTCTCTTACCAAGTCCTCAGCCAACTCTAGATGCTGCTCCATAACAACCTACACAGTCGTCTCTTACCAAGTCCTCAGCCAACTCTAGATGCTGCTCCATAACAACCTACACAGTCGTCTCTTACCAAGTCCTCAGCCAACTCTAGATGCTGCTCCATAACAACCTACACAGTCGTCTCTTACCAAGTCCTCAGCCAACTCTAGATGCTGCTCCATAACAACCTACACAGTCGTCTCTTACCAAGTCCTCAGCCAACTCTAGATGCTGCTCCATAACAACCTACACATGTCTCTTACCAAGTCCTCCTAGATGCTGCTAACAACCTACACAGTCGTCTCTTACCAAGTCCTCAGCCAACTCTAGATGCTGCTCCATAACAACCTACACAGTCGTCTCTTACCAAGTCCTCAGCCAACTCTAGATGCTGCTCCATAACAACCTACACAGTCGTCTCTTACCAAGTCCTCAGCCAACTCTAGATGCTGCTCCATAACAACCTACACAGTCGTCTCTTACCAAGTCCTCAGCCAACTCTAGATGCTGCTCCATAACAACCTACACAGTCGTCTCTTACCAAGTCCTCAGCCAACTCTAGATGCTGCTCCATAACAACCTACACAGTCGTCTCTTACCAAGTCCTCAGCCAACTCTAGATGCTGCTCCATAACAACCTAGATGTCTCTTACCAAGCTCAGCCAACTCTAACAACCTACACAGCTCCATAACAACCTACACAGTCTCTTACCAAGTCCTCAGCCAACTCTAGATGCTGCTCCATAACAACCAACTCTTACCAAGTCCTCAGCCAACTCTAGATGCTGCTCCATAACAACCTACACAGTCGTCTCTTACCAAGTCCTCAGCCAACTCTAGATGCTGCTCCATAACAACCTACACAGTCGTCTCTTACCAAGTCCTCAGCCAACTCTAGATGCTGCTCCATAACAACCTACACAGTCGTCTCTTACCAAGTCCTCAGCCAACTCTAGATGCTGCTCCATAACAACCTACACAGTCGTCTCTTACCAAGTCCTCAGCCAACTCTAGATGCTGCTCCATAACAACCTACACAGTCGTCTCTTACCAAGTCCTCAGCCAACTCTAGATGCTGCTCCATAACAACCTACACAGTCGTCTCTTACCAAGTCCTCAGCCAACTCTAGATGCTGCTCCATAACAACCTACACAGTCGTCTCTTACCAAGTCCTCAGCCAACTCTAGATGCTGCTCCATAACAACCTACACAGTCGTCTCTTACCAAGTCCTCAGCCAACTCTAGATGCTGCTCCATAACAACCTACACAGTCGTCTCTTACCAAGTCCTCAGCCAACTCTAGATGCTGCTCCATAACAAACAACCTAGCCAACTAGATGCTGTCAGTCGTCTCTTACCAAGTCCTCAGCCAACTCTAGATGCTGCTCCATAACAACCTACACAGTCGTCTCTTACCAAGTCCTCAGCCAACTCTAGATGCTGCTCCATAACAACCTACACAGTCGTCTCTTACCAAGTCCTCAGCCAACTCTAGATGCTGCTCCATAACAACCTACACAGTCGTCTCTTACCAAGTCCTCAGCCAACTCTAGATGCTGCTCCATAACAACCTACACAGTCGTCTCTTACCAAGTCCTCAGCCAACTCTAGATGCTGCTCCATAACAACCTACACAGTCGTCTCTTACCAAGTCCTCAGCCAACTCTAGATGCTGCTCCATAACAACCTACACAGTCGTCTCTTACCAAGTCCTCAGCCAACTCTAGATGCTGCTCCATAACAACCTACACAGTCGTCTCTTACCAAGTCCTCAGCCAACTCTAATGTGCTCCTCAACAACCAACAAGTCCTCAGCCAATAGATGCTGCTCCATAACAACCTACACAGTCGTCTCTTACCAAGTCCTCAGCCAACTCTAGATGCTGCTCCATAACAACCTACACAGTCGTCTCTTACCAAGTCCTCAGCCAACTCTAGATGCTGCTCCATAACAACCTACACAGTCGTCTCTTACCAAGTCCTCAGCCAACTCTAGATGCTGCTCCATAACAACCTACACAGTCGTCTCTTACCAAGTCCTCAGCCAACTCTAGATGCTGCTCCAGTAACAACCTAACACAGTCGTCTCTTACCAAGTCCTCAGCCAACTCTAGATGCTGCTCCATAACAACCTACACAGTCGTCTCTTACCAAGTCCTCAGCCAACTCTAGATGCTGCTCCATAACAACCTACAGTCGTCTCTTACCAAGTCCTCAGCCAACTCTAGATGCTGCTCCATAACAACCTACACAGTCGTCTCTTACCAAGTCCTCAGCCAACTCTAGATGCTGCTCCATAACAACCTACACAGTCGTCTCTTACCAAGTCCTCAGCCAACTCTAGATGCTGCTCCATAACAACCTACACAGTCGTCTCTTACCAAGTCCTCAGCCAACTCTAGATGCTGCTCCATAACAACCTACACAGTCGTCTCTTACCAAGTCCTCAGCCAACTCTAGATGCTGCTCCATAACAACCTACACAGTCGTCTCTTACCAAGTCCTCAGCCAACTCTAGATGCTGCTCCATAACAACCTACACAGTCGTCTCTTACCAAGTCCTCAGCCAACTCTAGATGCTGCTCCATAACAACCTACACAGTCGTCTCTTACCAAGTCCTCAGCCAACTCTAGATGCTGCTCCATAACAACCTACACAGTCGTCTCTTACCAAGTCCTCAGCCAACTCTAGATGCTGCTCCATAACAACCTACACAGTCGTCTCTTACCAAGTCCTCAGCCAACTCTAGATGCTGCTCCATAACAACCTACACAGTCGTCTCTTACCAAGTCCTCAGCCAACTCTAGATGCTGCTCCATAACAACCTACACAGTCGTCTCTTACCAAGTCCTCAGCCAACTCTAGATGCTGCTCCATAACAACCTACACAGTCGTCTTACCAAGTCCTCAGCCAACTCTAGATGCTGCTCCATAACAACCTACACAGTCGTCTCTTACCAAGTCCTCAGCCAACTCTAGATGCTGCTCCATAACAACCTACACATAACAAGTCCTCAGCCAACTCTAGATGCTGCTCCATAACAACCTACACAGTCGTCTCTTACCAAGTCCTCAGCCAACTCTAGATGCTGCTCCATAACAACCTACACAGTCGTCTCTTACCAAGTCCTCAGCCAACTCTAGATGCTGCTCCATAACAACCTACACAGTCGTCTCTTACCAAGTCCTCAGCCAACTCTAGATGCTGCTCCATAACAACCTACACAGTCGTCTCTTACCAAGTCCTCAGCCAACTCTAGATGCTGCTCCATAACAACCTACACAGTCGTCTCTTACCAAGTCCTCAGCCAACTCTAGATGCTGCTCCATAACAACCTACACAGTCGTCTCTTACCAAGTCCTCAGCCAACTCTAGATGCTGCTCCATAACAACCTACACAGTCGATCTCTTACCAAGTCCTCAGCCAACTCTAGATGCTGCTCCATAACAACCTACACAGTCGTCTCTTACCAAGTCCTCAGCCAACTCTAGATGCTGCTCCATAACAACCTACACAGTCGTCTCTTACCAAGTCCTCAGCCAACTCTAGATGCTGCTCCATAACAACCTACACAGTCGCCAACTCTAGATCTGCTTACCAAGTCCTCAGCCAACTCTAGATGCTGCTCCATAACAACCTACACAGT
The DNA here is from genome assembly GCF_036934945.1 of Oncorhynchus masou masou. NCBI lineage: Eukaryota > Metazoa > Chordata > Actinopteri > Salmoniformes > Salmonidae > Oncorhynchus > Oncorhynchus masou. The sequence continues at coordinate 101,756,675 of NC_088240.1, read as the reverse complement.
CGTCTCTTACCAAGTCCTCAGCCAACTCTAGATGCTGCTCCATAACAACCTACACAGTCGTCTCTTACCAAGTCCTCAGCCAACTCTAGATGCTGCTCCATAACAACCCACAACAAGTCCTCAGCCAACTCTAGATGCTGCTCCATAACAACCTACACAGTCTCTTACCAAGTCCTCAGCCAACTCTAGATGCTGCTCCATAACAACCTACACAGTCTAGATGCTGCTCCTTACCAAGTCCTCAGCCAACTCTAGATGCTGCTCCATAACAACCTACACAGTCGTCTCTTACCAAGTCCTCAGCCAACTCTAGATGCTGCTCCATAACAACCTACACAGTCGTCTCTTACCAAGTCCTCAGCCAACTCTAGATGCTGCTCCATAACAACCTACACAGTCGTCTCTTACCAAGTCCTCAGCCAACTCTAGATGCTGCTCCATAACAACCTACACAGTCGTCTCTTACCAAGTCCTCAGCCAACTCTAGATGCTGCTCCATAACAACCTACACAGTCGTCTCTTACCAAGTCCTCAGCCAACTCTAGATGCTGCTCCATAACAACCTACACAGTCGTCTCTTACCAAGTCCTCAGCCAACTCTAGATGCTGCTCCATAACAACCTACACAGTCGTCTCTTACCAAGTCCTCAGCCAACTCTAGATGCTGCTCCATAACAACCTACACAGTCGTCTCTTACCAAGTCCTCAGCCAACTCTAGATGCTGCTCCATAACAACCTACACAGTCGTCTCTTACCAAGTCCTCAGCCAACTCTAGATGCTGCTCCATAACAACCTACAAGTCGTCTCTTACCAAGTCCTCAGCCAACTCTAGATGCTGCTCCATAACAACCTACACAGTCGTCTCTTACCAAGTCCTCAGCCAACTCTAGATGCTGCTCCACAACAACCTACACAGTCGTCTCTTACCAAGTCCTCAGCCAACTCTAGATGCTGCTCCATAACAACCTACACAGTCGTCTCTTACCAAGTCCTCAGCCAACTCTAGATCTGCTCCATAACAACCTACACAGTCGTCTCTTACCAAGTCCTCAGCCAACTCTAGATGCTGCTCCATAACAACCTACACAGTCGTCTCTTACCAAGTCCTCAGCCAACTCTAGATGCTGCTCATAACAAACAACCTTACAAGTCCTCAGCCAACTCTAGATCTGCTCCATAACAACCTACAAGTCCTCAAGTCCCAACTCTAGATGCTGCTCCATAACAACCTACACAGTCGTCTCTTACCAAGTCCTCAGCCAACTCTAGATGCTGCTCCATAACAACCTACACAGTCGTCTCTTACCAAGTCCTCAGCCAACTCTAGATGCTGCTCCATAACAACCTACACAGTCGTCTCTTACCAAGTCCTCAGCCAACTCTAGATGCTGCTCCATAACAACCTACACAGTCGTCTCTTACCAAGTCCTCAGCCAACTCTAGATGCTGCTCCATAACAACCTACACAGTCGTCTCTTACCAAGTCCTCAGCCAACTCTAGATGCTGCTCCATAACAACCTACACAGTCGTCTCTTACCAAGTCCTCAGCCAACTCTAGATGCTGCTCCATAACAACCTACACAGTCGTCTCTTACCAAGTCCTCAGCCAACTCTAGATGCTGCTCCATAACAACCTACACAGTCGTCTCTTACCAAGTCCTCAGCCAACTCTAGATGCTGCTCCATAACAACCTACACAGTCGTCTCTTACCAAGTCCTCAGCCAACTCTAGATGCTGCTCCATAACAACCTACACAGTCGTCTCTTACCAAGTCCTCAGCCAACTCTAGATGCTGCTCCATAACAACCTACACAAGTCCTCAGCCAACTCTAGATGCTGCTCCATAACAACCAAGTCGTCTCTTACCAAGCAGCCAACTCTAGATGCTGCTCCATAACAACCTACACAGTCGTCTCTTACCAAGTCCTCAGCCAACTCTAGATGCTGCTCCATAACAACCTACACAGTCGTCTCTTACCAAGTCCTCAGCCAACTCTAGATGCTGCTCCATAACAACCTACACAGTCGTCTCTTACCAAGTCCTCAGCCAACTCTAGATGCTGCTCCATAACAACCTACACAGTCGTCTCTTACCAAGTCCTCAGCCAACTCTAGATGCTGCTCCATAACAACCTACACAACCTACACAGTCGTCTCTTACCAAGTCCTCAGCCAACTCTAGATGCTGCTCCATAACAGTCGTCTCTACCAAGTCCTCAGCCAACTCTAGATGCTGCTCCATAACAACCTACACAGTACCAAGTCCTCAGCCAACTCTAGATGCTGCTCCACAACAACCTACACAGTCGTCTCTTACCAAGTCCTCAGCCAACTCTAGATGCTGCTCCATAACAACCTACACAGTCGTCTCTTACCAAGTCCTCAGCCAACTCTAGATGCTGCTCAACAACCTACACAGTCGTCTCTTACCAAGTCCTCAGCCAACTCTAGATGCTGCTCCATAACAACCTACACAGTCGTCTCTTACCAAGTCCTCAGCCAACTCTAGATGCTGCTCCATAACAACCTACACAGTCGTCTCTTACCAAGTCCTCAGCCAACTCTAGATGCTGCTCCACAACAACCTACACAGTCGTCTCTTACCAAGTCCTCAGCCAACTCTAGATGCTGCTCCATAACAACCTACACAGTCGTCTCTTACCAAGTCCTCAGCCAACTCTAGATGCTGCTCCATAACAACCTACACAGTCGTCTCTTACCAAGTCCTCAGCCAACTCTAGATGCTGCTCCATAACAACCTACACAGTCGTCTCTTACCAAGTCCTCAGCCAACTCTAGATGCTGCTCCATAACAACCTACACAGTCGTCTCTTACCAAGTCCTCAGCCAACTCTAGATGCTGCTCCATAACAACCTACACAGTCGTCTCTTACCAAGTCCTCAGCCAACTCTAGATGCTGCTCCATAACAACCTACACAGTCGTCTCTTACCAAGTCCTCAGCCAACTCTAGATGCTGCTCCATAACAACAACCTACACAGCCAACTCTAGATGCTGCTCCATAACAACCTACACAGTCGTCTCTTACCAAGTCCTCAGCCAACTCTAGATGCTGCTCCATAACAACCTACACAGTCGTCTCTTACCAAGTCCTCAGCCAACTCTAGATGCTGCTCCATAACAACCTACACAGTCGTCTCTTACCAAGTCCTCAGCCAACTCTAGATGCTGCTCCATAACAACCTACACAGTCGTCTCTTACCAAGTCCTCAGCCAACTCTAGATGCTGCTCCATAACAACCTACACAGTCGTCTCTTACCAAGTCCTCAGCCAACTCTAGATGCTGCTCCATAACAACCTACACAGTCGTCTCTTACCAAGTCTCTACCAAGTCCTCAGCCAACTCTAGATGCTGCTCCATAACAACCTACACAGTCGTCTCTTACCAAGTCCTCAGCCAACTCTAGATGCTGCTCCATAACAACCTACACAGTCGTCTCTTACCAAGTCCTCAGCCAACTCTAGATGCTGCTCCATAACAACCTACACAGTCGTCTCTTACCAAGTCCTCAGCCAACTCTAGATGCTGCTCCATAACAACCTACACAGTCGTCTCTTACCAAGTCCTCAGCCAACTCTAGATGCTGCTCCATAACAACCTACACAGTCGTCTCTTAAGTCCTCAGCCAACTCTAGATGCTGCTCCATAACAACCTACACAGTCGTCCTCTCTTACCAAGTCCTCAGCCAACTCTAGATGCTGCTCCATAACAACCTACACAGTCGTCTCTTACCAAGTCCTCAGCCAACTCTAGATGCTGCTCCATAACAACCTACACAGTCGTCTCTTACCAAGTCCTCAGCCAACTCTAGATGCTGCTCCATAACAACCTACACAGTCGTCTCTTACCAAGTCCTCAGCCAACTCTAGATGCTGCTCCATAACAACCTACACAGTCGTCTCTTACCAAGTCCTCAGCCAACTCTAGATGCTGCTCCATAACAACCAAGTCAAGTCCTCAGCCAACTCTAGATGCTGCTCCATAACAACCTACACAGTCGTCTCTTACCAAGTCCTCAGCCAACTCTAGATGCTGCTCCATAACAACCTACACAGTCGTCTCTTACCAAGTCCTCAGCCAACTCTAGATGCTGCTCCATAACAACCTACACAGTCGTCTCTTACCAAGTCCTCAGCCAACTCTAGATGCTGCTCCATAACAACCTACACAGTCCTCTCTTACCAAGTCCTCAGCCAACTCTAGATGCTGCTCCATAACAACCTACACAGTCGTCTCTTACCAAGTCCTCAGCCAACTCTAGATGCTGCTCCATAACAACCTACACAGTCGTCTCTTACCAAGTCCTCAGCCAACTCTAGATGCTGCTCCACAACAACCTACACAGTCGTCTCTTACCAAGTCCTCAGCCAACTCTAGATGCTGCTCCATAACAACCTTACACATGCTGTAACAATTCTCTTACCAAGTCCTCAGCCAACTCTAGATGCTGCTCCATAACAACCTACACAGTCGTCTCTTACCAAGTCCTCAGCCAACTCTAGATGCTGCTCCAAGTCCTCAACAACCTAACAACACAGTCGTCTCTTACCAAGTCCTCAGCCAACTCTAGATGCTGCTCCATAACAACCTACACAGTCGTCTCTTACCAAGTCCTCAGCCAACTCTAGATGCTGCTCCATAACAACCTACACAGTCGTCTCTTACCAAGTCCTCAGCCAACTCTAGATGCTGCTCCATAACAACCTACACAGTCGTCTCTTACCAAGTCCTCAGCCAACTCTAGATGCTGCTCCATAACAACCTACACAGTCGTCTCTTACCAAGTCCTCAGCCAACTCTAGATGCTGCTCCATAACAACCTACACAGTCGTCTCTTACCAAGTCCTCAGCCAACTCTAGATGCTGCTCCATAACAACCTACACAGTCGTCTCTTACCAAGTCCTCAGCCAACTCTAGATGCTGCTCCATAACAACCTACACAGTCGTCTCTTACCAAGTCCTCAGCCAACTCTAGATGCTGCTCCATAACAACAACCTACAACAGTCGTCTACCAAGTCCTCAGCCAACTCTAGATGCTGCTCCATAACAACCTACACAGTCGTCTCTTAGCCAACTCTAGATGCTGCTCCATAACAACCAAGTCCTCAGCCAACTCTAGATGCTGCTCCATAACAACCTACACAGTCGTCTCTTACCAAGTCCTCAGCCAACTCTAGATGCTGCTCCACAACAACCTACACAGTCGTCTCTTACCAAGTCCTCAGCCAACTCTAGATGCTGCTCCATAACAACCTACACAGTCGTCTCTTACCAAGTCCTCAGCCAACTCTAGATGCTGCTCCATAACAACCTACACAGTCGTCTCTTACCAAGTCCTCAGCCAACTCTAGATGCTGCTCCATAACACCTACACAATTCCTACCAACAGCCAACTCTAGATGCTGCTCCATAACAACCAAGTCCTCAGCCAAGTCCTCAGCCAACTCTAGATGCTGCTCCCATAACAAGTCCTCAGCCAACTAGATGCTGTCAGTCTCTCTTACCAAGTCCTCAGCCAACTCTAGATGCTGCTCCATAACAACCTACACAGTCGTCTCTTACCAAGTCCTCAGCCAACTCTAGATGCTGCTCCATAACAACCTACACAGTCGTCTCTTACCAAGTCCTCAGCCAACTCTAGATGCTGCTCCATAACAACCTACACAGTCGTCTCTTACCAAGTCCTCAGCCAACTCTAGATGCTCTAACAACCTACACAGTCGTCCAAGTCCTCAGCCAACTCTAGATGCTGCTCCAGCCAACTCATGCTGCTCCATAACAACCTACACAGTCGTCTCTTACCAAGTCCTCAGCCAACTCTAGATGCTGCTCCATAACAACCTACACAGTCGTCTCTTACCAAGTCCTCAGCCAACTCTAGATGCTGCTCCACAACAACCTAACAACACAGTCGTCTCTTACCAAGTCCTCAGCCAACTCTAGATGCTGCTCCATAACAACCTACACAGTCGTCTCTTACCAAGTCCTCAGCCAACTCTAGATGCTGCTCCATAACAACCTACACAGTCGTCTCTTACCAAGTCCTCAGCCAACTCTAGATGCTGCTCCATAACAACCTACACAGTCGTCTCTTACCAAGTCCTCAGCCAACTCTAGATGCTGCTCCATAACAACCTACACAGTCGTCTCTTACCAAGTCCTCAGCCAACTCTAGATGCTGCTCCACAACAACCTACACAGTCGTCTCTTACCAAGTCCTCAGCCAACTCTAGATGCTGCTCCATAACAACCTACACAGTCGTCTCTTACCAAGTCCTCAGCCAACTCTAGATGCTGCTCCATAACAACCTACACAGTCGTCTCTTACCAAGTCCTCAGCCAACTCTAGATGCTGCTCCATAACAACCTACACAGTCGTCTCTTACCAAGTCCTCAGCCAACTCTAGATGCTGCTCCATAACAACCTCAGCCAACTCTAGAGTCGTCTCTTACCAAGTCCTCAGCCAACTCTAGATGCTGCTCCATAACAACCTACACAGTCGTCTCTTACCAAGTCCTCAGCCAACTCTAGATGCTGCTCCATAACAACCTACACAGTCGTCTCTTACCAAGTCCTCAGCCAACCAGACTCTAGATGCTGCTCCATAACAACCTACACAGTCGTCTCTTACCAAGTCCTCAGCCAACTCTAGATGCTGCTCCATAACAACCTACACAGTCGTCTCTTACCAAGTCCTCAGCCAACTCTAGATGCTGCTCCATAACAACCTACACAGTGTCTCTTACCAAGTCCTCAGCCAACTCTAGATGCTGCTCCATAACAACCTACAGTCGTCTCTTACCAAGTCCTCAGCCAACTCTAGATGCTGCTCCATAACAACCTACACAACAAGTCCTCAGCCAACTCTAGATGCTGCTCCATAACAACCGTCGTCTCTTACCAAGTCCTCAGCCAACTCTAGATGCTGCTCCACAACAACCTACACAGTCGTCTCTTACCAAGTCCTCAGCCAACTCTAGATGCTGCTCCATAACAACCTACACAGTCGTCTCTTACCAAGTCCTCAGCCAACTCTAGATGCTGCTCCATAACAACCTACACAGTCATCTCTTACCAAGTCCTCAGCCAACTCTAGATGCTGCTCCATAACAACCTACACAGTCGTCTCTTACCAAGTCCTCAGCCAACTCTAGATGCTGCTCCACAACAACCTACACAGTCGTCTCTTACCAAGTCCTCAGCCAACTCTAGATGCTGCTCCACAACAACCTACACAGTCGTCTCTTACCAAGTCCTCAGCCAACTCTAGATGCTGCTCCATAACAACCTACACAGTCGTCTCTTACCAAGTCCTCAGCCAACTCTAGATGCTGCTCCATAACAACCTACACAGTCGTCTCTTACCAAGTCCTCAGCCAACTCTAGATGCTGCTCCATAACAACCTACACAGTCGTCTCTTACCAAGTCCTCAGCCAACTCTAGATGCTGCTCCATAACAACCTACACAGTCGTCTCTTACCAAGTCCTCAGCCAACTCTAGATGCTGCTCCATAACAACCTACACAGTCGTCTCTTACCAAGTCCTCAGCCAACTCTAGATGCTGCTCCACAACAACCTACACAGTCGTCTCTTACCAAGTCCTCAGCCAACTCTAGATGCTGCTCCATAACAATCTACACAGTCGTCTCTTACCATGTCCTCAGCCAACTCTAGATGCTGCTCCATAACAACCTACACAGTCGTCTCTTACCAAGTCCTCAGCCAACTCTAGATGCTGCTCCATAACAACCTACACAGTCGTCTCTTACCAAGTCCTCAGCCAACTCTAGATGCTGCTCCATAACAACCTACACAGTCGTCTCTTACCAAGTCCTCAGCCAACTCTAGATGCTGCTCCATAACAACCTACACAGTCGTCTCTTACCAAGTCCTCAGCCAACTCTAGATGCTGCTCCTTAACAACCTACACAGTCGTCTCTTACCAAGTCCTCAGCCAACTCTAGATGCTGCTCCACAACAACCTACACAGTCGTCTCTTACCAAGTCCTCAGCCAACTCTAGATGCTGCTCCATAACAATCTACACAGTCGTCTCTTACCATGTCCTCAGCCAACTCTAGATGCTGCTCCATAACAACCTACACAGTCGTCTCTTACCAAGTCCTCAGCCAACTCTAGATGCTGCTCCATAACAACCTACACAGTCGTCTCTTACCAAGTCCTCAGCCAACTCTAGATGCTGCTCCATAACAACCTACACAGTCGTCTCTTACCAAGTCCTCAGCCAACTCTAGATGCTGCTCCATAACAACCTACACAGTCGTCTCTTACCAAGTCCTCAGCCAACTCTAGATGCTGCTCCTTAACAACCTACACAGTCGTCTCTTACCAAGTCCTCAGCCAACTCTAGATGCTGCTCCACAACAACCTACACAGTCGTCTCTTACCAAGTCCTCAGCCAACTCTAGATGCTGCTCCATAACAATCTACACAGTCGTCTCTTACCATGTCCTCAGCCAACTCTAGATGCTGCTCCATAACAACCTACACAGTCGTCTCTTACCAAGTCCTCAGCCAACTCTAGATGCTGCTCCATAACAACCTACACAGTCGTCTCTTACCAAGTCCTCAGCCAACTCTAGATGCTGCTCCATAACAACCTACACAGTCGTCTCTTACCAAGTCCTCAGCCAACTCTAGATGCTGCTCCACAACTACGTCTCCTGACAATTCTATGAGAAAAAAAACAGCTAAAAGGATTAAATGGAGAATTAGCTCACGTTTTAGAGGGCTCCCTTAGCTGATCTGGTGAGCATTTCACTCTCAGCACCTCTATCCCCTATTTTCCTGTCTCAATAGCTGGTTGAACTTGCTCAGTATAGCTGTTTGAATTAGGCCAGTCTTGGTAGTTCACTCTTGGTGTGTCTCTCCAGCTTCAATACGACCAGAGCGGACCGGCTGGGGTTGGGGACCAGGGAATCTAAGCACAGTTCAAGCAGAACAATAGCTGCCTGCAAAATGTCTTGCCTGGAGGTGGTGTCTTGTGAAAAAGCATGTTGTTCTTGGGCCCCCGGGGCCCCCGGCTCCTTGAATAGATTTGTTAAAGCCCTATGGTTGATTTATGCTAAGTAGGCTCGGCAGGAGGGAGAGGGCAAAACAACGTCGCCAGAACAGCACTCTCTAAGCCTCGACCCACACTTTGATGGTTCCTTTGGAGGTGCCCAGTGAAAGACAAGCCTCCACTTCCCTCCGCTCTCTTCTCTTTCTGCCATACACAGATAATCAGCTTTATGGAAAGTATGTGTGCTCTTTTGACAGTCCGCGATAGCTCATTAATTCAATCACATCGAAGGCCATTGTTCCCAAAGTGTTTGAAATGCGTATTGGGACGAGGCCTTCCATAGGCCTGTCACTCACACACAACATTCTTCCTGGCGTTGTCATGGCGGGGGGCAGAGTTCATGAAAACACAGAATGTTAGCCAACAAAACAAGAATAAAGACTTATTGGAGATACTCTTTTTAAAGGCCATCTACCATGCACAAAAACAGGACAAGTTGTGACACTATAGCAGCACTGAGACGGGGAGAAACAGAGCATCTGAAAACCTAACAGGACTATGACCCAGGAGTCTCTGGGAAAAAGCTGATGAATTGCTGCCTGCAAGAACAATGTTGTTACTGCTCTGGCTTCTCCACCACTACAATGACCAGTACATTTGAACACATGCCTGTCGTGTCTCAACACGGTTGTAGGCCAGAGCACTGAGCAGGCCACTGGAATGTTGATAGGGTTCATGCTGATACGTTGTGCTGCATGACGCTCCCAGGACAAACCGATCAGGCCAAAAAGACTGGGGAAATGACTCCGACATGTGGAAAACACACGCAGCAGTTACTGATGGGCATGGCCACTCAGCATTATAATCTGTCCTCTTAAAAATGATCAACATCCTAAATGACAAGACACTAGTAGGATCTTCAATCATCCTTCTCAAAAATACATACATATTAATGAATTAACCAATTAAGATCAAACTCTAATTCAACCTCATCCTGAATGAGAATGTAGAATACTAGCAGATTAATTCTGCAACATTATCCTGAATGAGAATGTAGAATAAAAGCAGATTAATTCAGCAACCTCATGCCTTAATGAGAATGTAGAATACTTACAGATTAAATCTACAAAGTCATCCTGAAATAGAATGTAGAGTACTGGCATATTAATTCTACAACGTCATCCTGAATAAGAATGTAGAATACGTGGTGATTAATAGCAGAAACATTTTGCAACCTCATCCTGATACAGAAAGTAAAATACTAGCAGATTAATTCTTCAACCTCATCCTGAATGAGAAAGTAGAATACTAGCAGATTAATTCTTCAACCTCATCCTGAATGAGAAAGTAGAAAACTGGCAGATTAATTCTTCAACCTCATCCTGATACAGAAAGTAAAATACTGGCAGATTAATTCTTCAACCTCATCCTGAATGAGAAAGTAGAATACGGGCAGATTAATTCTTCAACCTCATCCTGAATGAGAAAGTAGAAAACTGGCAGATTAATTCTTCAACCTCATCCTGAATGAGAAAGTAGAATACTGGCAGATTAATTCTACAACCTCATCCTGAATGAGAAAGTAGAATACGGGCAGATTAATTCTTCAACCTCATCCTGAATGAGAAAGTAGAATACTAGCAGATTAATTCTACAACCTCATCCTGAATACGAATGTAGAATACGTGGTGATTAATTGCAGATACATTTTGCAACCTCATCCTGATATAGAAAGTATAATTCCAGCAGATTAATTCTACGTTGACCGGAATGAAAACGTAGATTACCAGCAGATTAATGCTACTACCTCACCCTGAATGAAAACGTAGATTACCAGCAGATTAATGCTACTACCACATCCTGAATGAAAACATAGATTACCAGCAGATTAATTCTACAACCTCATTCTGAATGAGAATGTATAATACTAGCAGATTAATTCTACAACGTCAACCTGAATGACAATGTAGATTACCAGCAGATTAATGATACTACCTCATCCTGAATGAAAATGTAGATTACCATCAGATTAATGCTACTAACACATGATGCTACTAACACAATGAGAATGTAGAATACTGGCAGATTAATGCTACCACATCCTGAATGAAAACATAGATTACCAGCAGATTAATGCTACTACCACATCCTGAATGGAAACATAGATTACCAGCAGATTAATGCTACTACCACATCCTGAATGAAAACATAGATTACCAGCAGATTAATGCTACTACCTCACCCTGAATGAAAACATAGATTACCAGCAGATTAATGCTACTACCACATCCTGATTGAAAACATAGATTACCAGCAGATTAATTCTACAACCTCATTCTGAATGAGAATGTATAATACTAGCAGATTAATTCTACAACGTCAACCTGAATGACAATATAGATTACCAGCAGATTAATGCTACTACCACATCCTGAATGGAAACATAGATTACCAGCAGAATAATGCTACTACCACATCCTGAATGAAAACATAGATTACCAGCAGATTAATGCTACTACCACATCCTGAATGAAAACATAGATTACCAGCAGATTAATGCTACTACCTCATCCTGAATGAAAACATAAATTAGCAGCAGATTAATGCTACTACCACATCCTGAATGAGAATGTAGAATACTGGCAGATTAATGCTACTACCTCATCCTGAATGAAAACGTAGATTACCAGCAGATTAATGCTACTACCTCATCCTGAATGAAAATGTAGATTACAATTAGATTAATGCTACTACCTCATCCTGAATGAAAGCATAGATTACCAGCAGATTAATGCTACTACCTCATCCTGAATGAGAATGTAGATTACCAGCAGATTAATTCTACAACCTCATCCTGAATAAGAATGTAGAATACTAGCAGATTAATTGCAGATACATTTTGCATCCTCATCCTGATATAGAAAGTATAATTCTAGCAGATTAATTCTACGTTGACCGGAATGAAAACGTAGATTACCAGCAGATTAATGCTACTACCTCATCCAGAATGAAAACATAGATTACCAGCAGATTAATGCTACTACCACATCCTGAATGAAAACATAGATTACCAGCAGATTAATGCTACTACCTTATCCTGAATGAAAACATAGATTACCAGCAGATTAATTCTACAACCTCATTCTGAATGAGAATGTATAATACTAGCAGATTAATTCTACAACGTCAACCTGAATGACAATGTAGATTACCAGCAGATTAATGCTACTACCTCATCCTGAATGAAACGTAGATTACCAGCAGATTAATGTTACTACCTCATCCTGAATGAGAATGTAGAATACTGGCAGATTAATGCTACTACCTCATCCTGAATGAGAATGTAGATTACCAGCAGATTAATGCTACTACCACATCCTGAATGAAAACATAGATTTCCTTCAGATTAATGCTACTACCTCATTCTGAATGAGAATGTATAATACTAGCAGATTAATTCTACAACGTCAACCTAAATGAGAATGTAGATTACCAGCAGATTAATGCTACTACCTCATCCTGAAAGAGATTGTAGAATACTGGCAGATTAATGCTACTACCTCATCCTGAATGAAAACATAGATTACCAGCAGATTAATGCCACTACCTCATCCTGAATGAGAATGTAGAATACTGGCAGATTAATGTTACTACCTCATCCATAATGAAAACATAGATTACCAGCAGATTAATGTTACTACCTCATCCTGAATGAGAATGTAGAATACTGGCAGATTACTGCTACTACCTCATCCTGAATGAGAATGTAGATTACCTGGCCATGCAGTCGTGGGTGAACAGGGAGAACAGGAGGGGACTGAGAACACACCCCTGGGAAGCTCTATTGTTGAGGATCAGGGTGGCAGATGTTTAGCTGCCAACCCTCACCACCTGGGGGCGGCCAGTCAGGAAGTCCAGGATCCAGTTGCAGAGGGAGGTGTTTAGTCCCAGGTTCCTTAGCTTAGTGATGATTTTTGAGGATGCTATGGTGTTGAACGCTCAGCTGTAGTCAATGAATAGCATTCTCACATAGGTGTTCCTTTTGTCCAGTTGGGAAAGGGCAGTGTGCAGTGCAATAGAGATTGCACCACATGTGGATCTGTTTGGGCGGTATGCAAATTGGAGTGGGTCAAGGGTGTCCGGGATAATGGTGTTGATGTGAGTCATTACCAGCCTTTCAAAGGACTTCATGGCTATGGATGTGTGTGCTACGGGTCTGTATTTATTTAGGCAGGTTTCCTTTGTGTTCTTGGGATCAGGGAATATTGTGGTCTGCTTGAAGCATGTTGGTATTACAGACTCAATCAGGGACATGTTGAAAATGTCAGTGAAGACACCTGCCAGTTGGTTAGCACATGCCCGGAGCACGCGTCCTGGTACTCCGTCTGGCCCCTCAGCCTTCTGTATTTTGACCTGATTCAAGGTCTTACTCACGTCGGTGTGATCACAGAGTCGTCCGGAACAGCTGATGCTCTCATGCATACCTCAGTGTTGCTTGCCTCGAAGCGAGCATAGAAGTGGTTTAGCTCATCTGGTAGGCTTGTGTCACTGGGCAGCTTTCGGCTGTGCTTCCCTTTGTAGTCTGTAATAGTTTGCAAGCCCTGCCACATCCGACGAGTGTCAGAGCCGGTGTAGTATGATTTAATCTTAGCCCTGTATTGACGCATTGCCTGATTGATGGTTCATCGCAGGGCATAGCGGGATTTCTTGTAAGCATCCGGGTTAGAGTTCCGCACCTTGAAAGCGGCAGCTCTACCGTTTAGCTCAGTGTGAATGTTGCCTGTAATCCATGGCTTCTGGTTGGGGTTTGTACGTACAGTCAATGTGGGGACGACGTCCTCAATGCACTTTTTGATAAAGCCAGTGACTGATGTAGTGTATTCCTCAATGTCATCAGAAGAATCCCGGAACATTTTCCAGACTGTGATAGCCAAACAGTCCTGTAGTTTAGCATCTGCTTCATCTGACCATTTTTTTATAGACCGAGTCACTGTTGCTTCCTGCTTTAATTTTTGCTTGTAAGCAGGAATCAGGAGGATAGAGTTGTGGTCGGATTTACCAAATGGAGGGCGAGGGAGAGGTTTGTACGCGTCCCTGTGTGTGGAGTACAGGTGATCCAGAATTATTTTCCCCTCTGGTTGCACATTTAACATGTTGATATAGATTTGTAGAACTGATTTATGTTTCCCTGCATTAAAGTCTCCGGCCACTAGGAGCGCTGCCTCTGGGTGAGTGGTTTTCTGTTTGCTTATTTCCTTATACAGCTGACTGAGTACGGTCTTAGTGCCAGCATCTGTTTGTGATGGTAAATAAACAGCCACGAAAAGTATAGCTGAGAACTCTCTAGGCAAGTAGTGTGGCTTGCAATTTATCACAATATACTCTACTTCTGGCGAGCAAAATCTAGAGACTTCCTTAGATTTCACACATCAGCTGTTGTTTACAAATGTGCACAGACCGCCCCACCCTCATCTTACCGGAGTGAGCTGTTCTCTATTTGAGAAATATTAATTATTCTTTGGATGGTGTGTCAATACAAACATACAGGAGTCCTTCCTAACTCAGTTGCTAGAGAGGAAGGGAACCTCTCAGGGATTTGAAGCCAATGGGGAATTTAAAACAGTTACAGAGTTTAACTTCTTGGATATAGGGGGCGCTATTTTAATTTTTGGATAAAAAACGTTCCCTTTTTAAACGAGATATTTTGTCACGAAAAGATGCTCGACTATGCATATAATTGACAGCTTTGAAAAGAAAACACTCTGACGTTTCCAAAACTGCAAAGATATTGTCTGTGAGTGCCTCAGAACTGATGTTACAGGCAAAACCCAGATAAAAATCCAATCAGGAAGTGCCGCATTTTTTGAAACCGCCTCATGTCAATGACTCCTTATATGGCTGTGAAAGGGCCACGAATGAGCTTAAGCTTTCTATCGCTTCCCCAAGGTGTCGCCAGCATTGTGACGTATTTGTAGGCTTAACATTGGAAGATTGACCATAAGAGACTACATCTACCAGGTGGTCGCTTGGTGTCCTCCATTGCAATTATTGTGTAATCTCCAGCTGCAGTATTTTTCCGTTTGCTTCTGATGAGAAACCAACTGTCACGACTGATATATTATCGAATAGATATGTGAAAAACACCTTGAGGATTGATTCTAAACAACGTTTGCCATGTTTCTGTCGATATTATTGAGCTAATTTGGAAAAAAAATTCTGGTCTTTTTCTTAGCCATACGTGATGAACAAAACGGAGCTATTTCGCCAACACAAATAATCATTTTGGAAAAAATGAACATTTGCTATCTCAAATCAAATCAAATTTATTTATATAGCCCTTCGTACATCAGCTGATATCTCAAAGTGCTGTACAGAAACCCAGCCTAAAACCACAAACAGCAAGCAATGCAGGTGTAGAAGCACGGTGGTTAGGAAAAACTCCCTAGAAAGGCCAAAACCTAGGAAGAAACCTAGAGAGGAACCAGGCTATGTGGGGTGGCCAGTCCTCTTCTGGCTGTGCCGGGTAGAGATTATAACAGAACATGGCCAAGATGTTCAAATGTTCATAAATGACCAGCATGGTCAAATAATAATAAGGCAGAACAGTTGAAACTGGAGCAGCAGCACGGCCAGGTGGATTGGGGACAGCAAGGAGTCATCATGTCAGGTAGTCCTGGGCCATGGTCCTAGGGCTCAGGTCCTCCGAGAGAGAGAAAGAAAGAGAATTAGAGAGAGCATATGTGGGGTGGCCAGTCCTCTTCCGGCTGTGCCGGGTGGAGATTATAACAGAACATGGCCAAGATGTTTAAATGTTCATAAATGACCAGCATGGTCGAATAATAATAAGGCAGAACAGTTGAAACTGGAGCAGCAGCACGGCCAGGTGGACTGGGGACAGCAAGGAGTCATCATGTCAGGTAGTCCTGGGGCATGGTCCTAGGGCTCAGGTCCTCCGAGAGAGAGAAAGAGAAGGAGAGAATTAGAGAACGCACAATTAGATTCACACAGGACACCGAATTGGACAGTAGAAGTACTCCAGATATAACAAACTGACCCCAGCCCCCCGACACATAAACTACTGCAGCATAAATACTGGAGGCTGAGACAGGAGGGGTCAGGAGACACTGTCGCCCCATCCGAGGACACCCCCAGACAGGGCCAAACAGGAAGGATATAACCCCACCCACTTTGCCAAAGCACAGCCCCCACACCACTAGAGGGATATCTTCAACCACCAACTTACCATCCTGAGACAAAGCTGAGTATAGCCCACAAAGATCTCCGCCATGGCACAACCCAACCCTATCTAACTGAGAGTCTCGTCATTGAAATCATCCGAAGTTCTTCAAAGGTAAATGATTTTATTTGAATGCTTTTCTTGTTTTTGTGAAAATGTTGCCTGCTGAATGCTAGGCTTAATGCTATGCTAGGCTATAAATACTCTTACACAAATGCTTGTGTAGCTTTGGTTGAAAAGCATATTTGGAAAATCTGAGATGACAGTGTTGTTAACAAAATGCTAAGCTTGTGTTTCAATATATTTATTTCATTTCATTTGCGATTTCCATGAATAGAAAAAGTTGCGTTATGCTAATGCTTTGAAGTATTTTTCTGTCGATTTCTCAGCCAAGCAGGATGAACAAACGTGACGTTTTTCACCCACAAAAATATTATTTTTGGAAAAAGGAACATTTGCGATCTAACTGGGAGTCTCCTGAGTGAAAGCATCTGAAGTTCTTCAAAGGTAAATGATTTAATTTGGTTGCTTTTCTTATTTTTGTGAAAATGTTGCCTGCTGCCAGCACGGCCTAACATAGCATTATGCCATGCTAAACTTACAAAAATGCTTGTCTAGCGTTGGCTGTAACGCATATTTTGAAAATCTGAGATGACAGTGTTGTTAACAAAAGGCTAAGCTTGTGTTTGAATATATTTATTTCATTTGTGATTTTCATGAATAGGAAACGTTGCGTTATGGTAATGCGCTTGAGGCTATGATTACGCTCCCGGATACGGGATTGCTCGTCGCTAGAAGTTAATTGCTGTGATAGTCGAAAACTGAGGATGGATCAACACCGTTGTAGTTACTCCAAAATACTAACCTAAATTACAGAGTGAACAGAAGGGAGTGTGCACAATAAAACATTTTCAAAACATCCTGTTTCCTATAAGGAACTAAAGTAACACTGCCAACAATGTGGCAACGAAGTTAACTTTGTGTCCTGAAAGTTAACAAAGCATTTTGTTTGGGGCAAAGCCAACACAACAGCAGAGTACCACACTTTATATTTTGAAGAATGGTGGTGGCTGCATCATGTTATGGGTATGCTTGTTATCAGCAAGGACTAAAGGGGATAAAAAATAAATGGAATAAAGCTTGGCACAGGCAAAATCCTAGGAGAAAATCTGGTTCAGGCTGCTTTCCAACAGACACTGGGAGACAATTCACCTATCAGCAGGACAATAACCTAAATCACAAGGCCATAATGCTAAATATCGACTGCAGTTGCTTACCAAGATGACATTGAATGGTCCTGAGTGGCCTAGTTACAGTTCTGACTTACATTGAGCAGGGTACAAATGATGCAGGGTACCGTACTAAACCACAAATGACCTCTAAATCCCGCAGCATAATTTCAATACCTTTAGTGGAGCAACCACTGTAGGTTGACTGATAACCTGTACCAACCACTGTAGGTTGACTGATAACCTGAACCAACCACTGTAGGTTGACTAAATAACCGAACTAGGTTGCAGGCACTGGTACTGCATACTATATAATATACAGACCACTGTAGGTTGACTAAATACCTGAACCAGGTTGCAGGCACTGGTACTGGATACTATATAATATACAGACCAATGTAGGTTGACTAAATACCTGAACCAGGTTGCAGGCACTGGTATTACATACTATATAATATACAGACCAATGTACCTAGAGTATTTGCGTTTGCATTTTACTCTGCTGCTACTCTCTGTTTATTATCCATGCATAGTCACTTTATCTCTACCTACATGTACATATTACCTCAATTACATTGACCAACCGGTGCCCCCACACATTGACTCTGTACCTGTACCCCCTGTATATAGCCTCCACATTGACTCTGTACCGGTACCCCCTTTATATAGTCTCACTAATGCTAATGGGGGGATAGAGGTAACACACAGGAGGACATTTTTTTCTGTCAATATTATTTAATTTAGAATGTCTAGCCAAATGTAAAATGTTCCTTATAATTGAATAGTTAGGTCTGCTCTATACCAAATTAGCTACTGAGTGCCTTCTCTGTTTCCCTCCTGGTAGTTTGGTGGATGGGTCTACCAGCTCTCTGTAACCTAGAGGGCAACCAGTGGGTCCATCTCCTCTATACCATGTTTCTTGACGAATGACATTGTCTGTATTTCTGATTTCTTTGGGGAAGTCCAGGTTCCTGCTCTTTAGGCCAAAGGCAGATGACCTCAGGCCTTATATGTTCCAGGATGAGATAGTGAAAGCTTTGTGTTCTATAAAGTGTCCAATGTTGTGAGTCGTTTGGTTTGGCCTCAGTCTAGTAAGTATGAGCAGATTAAATCAAATCACATTTATTTGTAAAGCCCTTCTTACATCAGCTGATATCTCAAAGTGCTGTACAGTGGCCAGTCCTCTTCTGGCTGTGCCGGGTGGAGATTTTAACAGAACATGGCCAAGATGTTCAAATGTTCATAGATGACCAGCTGTGTCAAATAATAATAATCACAGTGGTTGTCTAGGGTGCAACAGGTCAGCACCTCAGGAGTAAATGTCAGTTGGCTTTTAATAGCCAATCATTGAGAGTATCTCTACCACTCTGCTGTCTCTAGAGAGTTGAAAACAGCAGGTCTGGGACAGGTAGCAAGTCAGGTGAACAGGTCAGGTTTCCATAGCCGCAGGCAGAACAGTTGAAATTGGAGCAGCAGCATGGCCAGGTGGACTGGGGACAGCAAGGAGTCATCAGGCCAGGTAGTCCTGAGGCATGGTCCTAGGGCTCAGGTCCTCCGAGAGAGAATTAGAGAGAGCATACTTAAATTCACACAGGACACCGGATAACACAGGAGAAATACTCCAGACATAACAGACTGAACTTAGCCCCCCGACACATAAACTACTGCAGAATAAATACAGGAGGCTGAGACAGGAGGGGTCGGGAGACAGTGTGGCCCCATCCGACGATAACCCCGGACAGGGCCAAACAGGCAGGATATAATCCCACCCACTTTGCCAAAGCACAGCCCCACACCACTAGAGGGATATTTTCAACCACCAACTTACCATCCTGAGACAAGGCCGAGTAGAGCCCACAAAGATCTCCGCCACGGCACAACCCATAGGGGGGGCACCAACCCAGACAGGAAGATCACGTCAGTTACGTCAAGTGACGCACCCCTCCTAGGGACGGCATGGAAGAGCACCAGTAAGCCAGTGACTCAGCCTCTGTAATAGGGTTAGAGGCAGAGAATCCCAGTAGAGAGGGGAACCAGCCAGGCAGAGACAGCAAGGGCGGTTCGTTGCTCCAGTGCCTTTCCGTTCACCTTCCCACTCCTGGGCCAGACTACACTCAATCATAGGACCCACTGAAGAGATGGGTCTTCAATAAAGACTTAAAAGTTGAGACCGAGTTTGCGTCTCTCACATGGGTAGGCAGACCATTCCATAAAAATGTAGCTCTATAGGAGAAAGCCCAGTCTCCAGTTGTTTGCTTAGAAATTCTAGGGACAAGTAGGGGACCTGCGTCTTGTGACCGTAGCGTATGTGTAGGTATGTACGGCAGGACTAAATTGGAAAGAAAGGTAAGAACAAGCCCATGTAATGCTTTGTAATTTAACAGTAAAACCTTGAAATCAGCCCTTGCCTTAACAGGAAGCCAGTGTAGAGAGGCTAGCACTGGAGTAATATGATCACATTTTTGGTTCTAGTGAAGATTCTAGCAGCCATATTGAGCACTAACTGAAGTTTATTTAGTGCTTTGTCCTGGCACTAAGGCCTAGAAGCACGAGGACAGATGCAGAGCCTTGGTCTGACGCCATTAAAAGGTAATTTACCACCTTCACAAGTGCCGTCTCAGTGCTATGATGGGGTCTAAAACCAGACTGAAGCATTTCATATACATTGTTTGTTTTCAGGGAGGCAGTGAGTTGCTGCCAACAACTTTTTCTAAAATTTTTGAGAGGAATGGAAGATTTGATATAGGCCAATAGTTATTTTATATTTTCTGGGTAAAGGTTTGGCTTTTTCAAGAGAGGCTTTATTGCTGCCACTTTTAGTGAGTTTGGTTCACATCCGGTGGATAGAGAGCTGTTTATTATGTTCAACATAGGAGGGCCAAGCATAGGAAGCAGCTCTTTCAGTAGTTTAGTTGGAATAGGGTCCAGTATGCAGCTTGAAGGTTTAGAGGCCATGATTATTTTCATCATTGTGTCAAGAGATGTAGTACTAAAACACTTGAGTGTCTCCCTCGGTCCTAGGTCCTGGCAGAGTTGTGCAGACTCAGGACAACTGAGCTTTGGAGGAAAATGCAGATTTAAAGAGGAGTATGTAATTTGCTTTCTAATGATCATGATATTTTCCTCAAAGAAGTTCATGAATTTATCACTGCTGAAGTGAAAGCCATCCTCTCTTGGGGAATGCTGCTTTTCAGTTAGCTTTGCGATAGTATCAATTTTTTGTGGAGTTGTTCTTAATTTCCTCAATTAAGTTAGAAAATAGGATGATCGAGCAGCAGTAAGGGCTCTTCGATACTGCACAGTACTGTCTTTCCAAGCTAGTCGGATGACTTGCAGTTTGGTGGAGCAACAGTAAGGGCTCTTCGATACTGCACAGTACTGTCTTTCCAAGCTAGTCGGATGACTTGCAGTTTGGTGGAGCAGCAGTGAGGGCACTTCGATACTGCACAGTACTGTCTTTCCAAGCTAGTCAGATGACTTGCAGTTTGGTGGAGCAACAGTGAGGGCTCTTCGATACTACACAGTACTGTCTTTCCAAGCTAGTCGGATGACTTGCAGTTTGGTGGAGCAGCAGTAAGGGCTCTTCGATACTGCACAGTACTGTCTTTCCAAGCTAGTCGGATGACTTGCAGTTTGGTGGAGCAACAGTGAGGGCACTTCGATACTGCACAGTATTGTCTTTCCAAAGCTAGTCGGATGACTTGCAGTTTGGTGGAGCAGCAGTGAGGGCACTTCGATACTGCACAGTACTGTCCTTCCAAAGCTAGTCGGATGACTTGCAGTTTGGTGTGGCACCATTTCCGTTCCAATTTTCTGGAAGCTTGCTTCAGAGCTCAGAGCCTGCTTGTCAGTAACAAGAACATTTGTTTGGAGAGGCCCGCAGATCTGGAAGAGTGTCTTGCTGGTCTGGGCGGGGTGTCTGTTGATCTGTTGCTCCTGTGTGAGGTGTTGGGGCAGTGGTTAAGGGCGACGTCCTTTATGGTCCTGGCGAAGGTGGGCACTGTTGCCTTGTAGAGCTGGACCTGGTCGTAAAGGCTGTTCAAGTCCAGGGTGGAGTGGTGGGCCGGGTAAACATTTTGTTTTGAGGCACAGTTACGGAAATTCTTGTGTTTACCCACTGTATGGTAGCAGGGTGGAAGTATTTTTGTGGTAGCAAGGTGGAGATATCCGCTTTGGGGAAAGTTTTGCGTTGGGGAAAGTAGAAGAAGCTTTTCAATCACTCCCTAGGGTGCTGTGGCCACCCTTTCCTTCTGTGCTCTCAGGTCGTTTGTGCCTGTTTGTATTATTATGTGGCTGGGTGTCCCTAGTTGATCCTCAGACAGAAGGTCTAGGGTGCTCTGGGTGTTCGGACACCAGAGTTTAGAGTGTGTAATTGGGAAAAAGTGTATTTTCTTGTATATATTTCTTGTCCATAAGGAGTGCGGTGGCTTGTGATGTCCTCAGTGGGTGTGGGGGGGTTCGCAGGAGGGCTATCAGGGGGGCTGACAGTAGGGGTGCTCAGAGGGGGTGGGATTCCCTGGGCTTGGGGTTCTTCATTTATCTGTCCTGCTGTGATGTCGAGGCTATGGTCAGGGTCTGGGGTGGACTGTTCTGCTGGCTCTCTGCGGGGGTGGCCACCTTCTCCACCAGCGCTCTCACCGTCTCCTCTAGGGCTCTTTTCTTCTCTTTCTCTTGCCTTCTTCTTCCGCTCCTGCTCTTTCTCCTGTTGAAGATGTCTTTCCACAGTCCAGAATGCAGACATGTCCATGTCCTGGGAAATGTTCTTGTTACTTACAACCTCATGCTAATCACATGAGCCTATGTTAGCTCAACCATCAACCAGAGGGGATACCGATCCTGAATTAAGGAAGAGTTCTGGTCTGTCTCGCTTGGGGTGGGAGAGCCTTTTCTCCTGCTACCCTCACTCTTTGATTCTGTGAAATCCAACTGAAACTGTTTGGGGTTGCTATGTACCAATACTGTTCCAAACTGGTACAGGTTGACATTGGCTGACTCAGAGTCCTCGTTGTCTAGTATCCTGAGGTTACACCCATCGTTAACACCCCCTCCATTAACAGAGGTGTAGTGTGTTAATATAGCACTGTGCCATGCCAGGGGATGGTCTGTGTGGAAGATGAAGTTGCTTACATTCCCATTTTTGTAGACATCAGCAGAAGGTGTCTCTTGATTGTCCATGAGGAGCTTCATTTTGTACTCTTTCCATGCCTTCTCATTTTTAGGGGTACCTTATTGTGATGTCCTATAGCACAGAGGAAAGCCATGGAGCCGGGGTCCTCAAAGTCCTCTGTATTTGGGTGAGGGAGGCTTTGAACCTCTCCTGCCATTGTTGGGCTCAAGGGCTTTGACACCTTTCACTTCACACCTCAGTGCTAACTGAAGTTGCAACCAGATCTGTTCTGTCCTAGAAAGCTTGGTAGGCTTAACTTAGCATTCAGTCCTTATAAAGTAAAATAGATTCTTGTAATTTCGTTTTTTTTAAATCTTGGCTTTAAAAGTAGCTTCAGACTAAACATTACTCATTCAGACCCAGGTTGGATGGTATTTTCAGGTTTCTGTTGTGCTTCTTTTGGTGGTCCTTGGTTTGCCAGAGCATTTGCTGTATATGCCTTGGGAATAAGAATCTTTAGTAGTAGGAATCCTTCCTGGTCATTTTGTCCAAAATCAGGTTGTAGATTTGGAGTTTGATTTGGAGTGAAGGTTATGTTGTGGAGGGCAGTATCCTGTATGTCCTGGTGACATAGTGTTGTGGAGGGTAGCATCCTGTATATGTCCTGGTGACATAGTGTTGTGGCGGGTAGTATCTTGTATATGTCCTGGTGACATAGTGAAGGTTATGTTGTGGAGGGTAGCATCCTGTATATGTCCTGGTGACATAGTGTTGTAGAGGGTAGTATCCCAAATATGTCCTGGTGACATAGTGTTGTAGAGGGCAGTATCCTGTATGTCCTGGTGACATAGTGTTGTAGAGGGCAGTATCCTGTATATGTCCTGGTGACATAGTGTTGTAGAGGGTAGTATCCCAAATATGTCCTGGTGACATAGTGTTGTGGAGGGTAGCATCCTGTATATGTCCTGGTGACATAGTGAAGGTTATGTTGTGGAGGGTAGTATCCTGTATATGTCCTGGTGACATAGTGTTGTAGAGGGTAGTATCCTGTATATGTCCTGGTGACATAGTGTTGTAGAGGGTAGTATCCTGTATATGTCCTGGTGACATAGTGAAGGTTATGTTGTGGAGGGTAGTATCCTGTATATGTCCTTGTGGATCAATCCAAGTTTATCCAACTCTAAATGTATATTTTTCAGGAGCTCATCTGCTCATGACCTCTCTCTCTATCTCACTGCGCTGCATATTACCTTAGAGGCTAATGAAAAACAGTAGGCCCAGTATATCTGTGTAAGTAAAGCTGAGATGCTATCTTCCTCTCCCTCTATCTGTATTAATTCAGGTTCCAAAACAACACCTGTGATTAAACACAGTGCTAGTGACCAAGTCCTTGGTTGGTTCCAGGAGAATAATATGGCAGCCTATCTACCTTTATCTGTCGCCAGGCCTTATTCAATCTGCTAAGTTCTGAACGTAAACGGGGAATGAATGGCAGCTGTGTAATAGACTGTACATGGAGTACCTGATATTAAAATGTGCAAATATCATTTTACCAAACAGGAGTAAAATAATATTTGATGTCCTGATGAGCTGAAGATCAGCCACTAAAAGGCAGCATTGTGTTAAATGATGTTCCTTTCTAGATGAATCAGCCCATTAGATTGTGATTGTGCTCATATTGCACACTGAGTCTCTCTATATCACCATGGGCAGCTCATTAAGAGACAACCCTGTACAGCCTCAGGCCCAGTCTCAGACTAGGATCTTTCCAGAAGCTACTGCATCTTGTTAATTAAACTCAGTCTCAAACCAGAACCTGGCCATAATCTACTGCAGCCTGTTAATTAAACTCAGTCTCAGACCAGTGTAGGCTATGGGAAATAGGGGGTGGAAGGGGATACAGGTAGTGGAAGTGGGTGGAAGGCAGATATAGATAAGGAAGTGGGTGGAAGGTGGATACAGGGGTGGAAGTTTGATATAGTGGATGGAAAGGGTATACAGGAGGATACAGGGGGTGGAAGGGGATGGAAGGGGAAGGAATTGGGATACAGCGGGTGGAAGTGGGATACAGGAGGATAAAGCGGGTTAAAAGGGGAGGAGGGTTGATACAGGGATTGGAAGGGGATGGAAGCAAGATACAGGGTTTGGAGAGGGGTGGAAGGGGAGATACAGTGCCTTGCGAAAGTATTCGGCCCCCTTGAACTTTGCGACCTTTTGCCACATTTCAGGCTTCAAACAAAGATATAAAACTGTATTTTTTTGTGAAGAATCAACAACAAGTGGGACACAATCATGAAGTGGACCGACATTTATTGGATATTTCAAACTTTTTTAACAATTCAAAATCTGAAAAATTGGGCGTGCAAAATTATTCAGCCCCTTTAAGTTAATACTTTGTAGCGCCACCTTTTGCTGCGATTACAGCTGTAAGTTGCTTGGGGTATGTCTCTGTCAGCTTTGCACATCGAGAGACTGAAATTTTTTCCCATTCCTCCTTGCAAAACAGCTCGAGCTCAGTGAGGTTGGATGGAGAGCATGTGAACAGCAGTTTTCAGTTCTTTCCACAGATTCTCAATTGTATTCAGGTCTGGACTTTGACTTGGCCATTCTAACACCTGGATATGTTTATTTTTGAACCATTCCATTGTAGATTTTGCTTTATGTTTTGGATCATTGTCTTGTTGGAAGACAAATCTCCGTCCCAGTCTCAGGTCTTTTGCAGACTCCATCAGGGTTTCTTCCAGAATGGTCCTGTATTTGGCTACATCCATCTTCCCTATAATTTTAACCATCTTCCCTGTCCCTGCTGAAGAAAAGCAGGCCCAAACCATGATGCTGCCACCACCATGTTTGACAGTGGGGATGGTGTGTTCACGGTGATGAGATGTGTTGCTTTTACGCCAAACATAACGTTTTGCATTGTTGCCAAAAAGTTCAATTTTGGTTTCATCTGACCAGAGCACCTTCTTCCACATGTTTGGTGTGTCTCCCAGGTGGCTTGTGGCAAAATTTAAACAACACTTTTTATGGATATCTTTAAGAAATGGCTTTCTTCTTGCCACTCTTTCATAAAGGACAGATTTGTGCAATATACGACTGATTGTTGTCCTATGGACAGAGTCTCCCACCTCAGCTGTAGATCTCTGCAGTTCATGCAGAGTGATCATGGGCCTCTTGGCTGCATCTCTGATCAGTCTTCTCCTTGTATGAGCTGAAGGTTTAGAGGGACGGCCAGGTCTTGGTAGATTTGCAGTGGTCTGATACTCCTTCCATTTCAATGTTATCGCTTGCACAGTGCTCCTTGGGATGTTTAAAGCTTGGGAAATCTTTTTGTATCCAAATCCGGCTTTAAACTTCTTCACAACATTATCTCGGATCTGCCTGGTGTGTTCCTTGTTCTTCATGATGCTCTCTGCGCTTTTAACGGACCTCTGAGACTATCACAGTGCAGGTGCATTTATACGGAGACTTGATTACACACAGGTGGATTGTATTTATCATCATTAGTCACTTAGGTCAACATTGGATCATTCAGAGATCCTCACTGAACTTCTGGAGAGTGTTTGCTGCACTGAAAGTAAAGGGGCTGAATAATTTTGCACGCCCAATTTTTCAGTTTTTGATTTGTTAAGAAAGTTTGAAATATCCAATAAATGTCCTTCCACTTCATGATTGTGTTCCACTTGTTGTTGATTCTTCACAAAAAAATACAGTTTTATATCTTTATGTTGAAGCCTGAAATGTGGCAAAAGGTCGCAAAGTTCAAGGGGGCCGAAGACTTTCGCAAGGCACTGTACATGTTGTGGAAGGGGGATAGAGCGGGTGGAGGCGTTGGAAAGGAGATACAGGGGTGGAAAGGGGTAGAATGGGGATACTAGGGGTGGAAAGGCGTAGAAGGGGGATACAAGGGGTGGAAAGGGGTAGAAAGGGGTAGAATGGGGATACT